>NC_052020.1:12905259-13249829 GCF_015832195.1 Motacilla alba alba | reverse complement strand
GGACTGTCACTGGGGCTGTCACCAGGGCCATGCCAGGGCGGCTGGCTGTGGGGCTGTCACCAGGGCCATGCCAGGGCAGCTGGCTGTGGGGCTGTCACTGGGGCTGTCACCAGGGCCGTGCCATGGCGGCTGGCTGTGGGGCTGTCACCGGGGCTGTCACCAGAGCCGTGTCATGGCGGCTGGCTGTGGGGCTGTCACTGGGGCTGTCACCAGGGCCGTGCCAGGGCGGCTGGCTGTGGGGCTGTCACCAGGGCCGTGCCAGGGCAGCTGGCTGTGGGGCTGTCACTGGGGCTGTCACCAGGGCCGTGCCATGGTGGTTCGCTGTGGGGCTGTCACCGGGGCTGTCACCAGAGCCGTGTCATGGCGGCTGGCTGTGGGGCTGTCACCTGGGCTGTGCCAGGGTGTCTGGCTGCAGGGCTGTGCCTGGTGTCACCCAGCGCGGCTGCCCGGCACAACAGTGCTGTGTGCCAGCGCTGCTGAATGCTCTGGGCCAGCTCCCTGTGCCTGCTGCAGTCTGAGCAGAGCTGCTGGCTCTCCTTATGTACCCTTGGAGAGCAGGGAATGAGCTTAAGGATGGATAATCCAGGCTAACTCTACAGTGAAAACAAGTGCCTTACCTCAAATATCATCCAAGTGTCTCCTGCCTTCCCAAACCTCCAGCTCCCCCGTCCTTCAGCAGCAGCTGATATTCTCCTGGCACGGACTAGAGCAGGGAAAATTAATTGTGCTGTAATGACAACTCCCCTCTCAGAACCTGGCCTTCTGCTCAGTGTAAATGAAGGGCAATCTCTGGCCTATCAACAGACTGTTTCCTTTGGGGAAACAGCCTCACACTTCTCAGATTTCCCTTTACACTACTGACTGTTGGCATCTTTTCCTACCTCAAGATCTGCTACATTGCTGCAAAGGGTTTTTTCTCTTTAATTAATTTCTTTCAGCTCTGTCAGGATAGAGGGTAATTAAATGCTTCAGTATCTTGTCATAAAAATGCCACTTTTCAGAGGAATTGTCTTAATGAGCCTGTTTTTCAGTATAGCGGAGGCTCATCTATTAGTCCAGTGTATATTTTTAGAGCATGGCATTAGCCAGAAAAGCCCATTAGATCGTTATACAAGTGGCTGAATCAGCAAACTGTATCTGCTGCTATTCTGTCAAAGCAATAACGTTAACATTATCAAAGTGATTAAAAGCCATTCATTCATTTTGCATCTGGGTTGACAAGTTCATTCCTGCAGAGGCACACAGTGCGAAGCTGGGAGAAAGGAAAACTAAAAGCTCATCATCTCCCTCAACCTGAAGATCTAGCAGTGTGTGACAGATGCAATCAAAACATGACAATTGAGTGGAACACCGGACGCCTGTGTTTTGTCACACGGTGGGTTGTCACTGACAAAGCAAAATCAGCCTTAGCCTGGGACCCTTTTTAAGGATTTGCATCTTTCTGTGGCAAAAAAAGCTCTGTGTGCTGGAACAGGGCAGGGGTTCCACCACAGAAACCCTTGTTGTCCTTCAGTTCTGGGTAATCCTCCTGGAGTTTCAGAGCAACATTGCTGCTGCTGGCCTTTCCTTTGGGCTTGTTGGAGGGGTGTTGGGCCAGTGGCTTCCCTGGATCTCCCCCTCAGGAGCCATGAGGGCTGGGTATTCCAGCAGCAGTTCTTGGCCTTGGCAGAGCTGTTTGTCCAGTGTTTATACAGAGAGCAGAAGCAATGGGAGGGACGAACAAGTGTTGGCATCACTGTCATGACCTTTCTGGAAAAGCTGAGTAGACAGAAAGCTCTGATTCCTGGGGACTGCTTGAGGAAGCTGCTCAATTAACTTGCTTGCAAAAGGTGCAGCATATCCAAATCCTTCCCATGGATAGGGCACAATCCAATGGTAAAGGGCATGGGAGCTGCAAGAGCAGACCCTGAGGCTGACTGGACTGAGCTGTTGGGCCTGAGTGAGAGATTTGCATGTAGAGGCCTCTGATTTCTGCTAACAAATATAAAGCAGCTTTGAGTTCTGCAGGTCAAATGGTGCATCAAGGAAGGAAAAGGCAGAGAAGAAGGGCAAGCTGTCACTTGGCAAAAATCCACTACCTGCTTCCATCAGTGATCTCACCTACTCAGCTTTGGTCAGTACCTGAATGTGCTGCATTTCATTAAAAAGCAAACCGCTGAGTTATCACACTGGGATACATGTAAGTTTTTTCCCATGTTGTGGATTGTCTAAATTTTGCTGATGTCAGTGTGACCCTTAATTAGGGGTTCATTGTAATGCCATGAGCCTGTTGTGGCAAAGTGTCGCTAGCACCGTGTGTCTGTTTGAAATGAGTGTCTTGTGATTGCACCTGTATCACTGTGAGTGTCAGACATGTGTGCTGTGTGTGCTTTTGCATGCCTGTCCAAGGGGTATTTGCCTTTTTGATGGTTGGTGTCCATGCTACACTCAAATTAGTCTTTCTTATCATTGTGAAGAAAACCAACTTTTTTTTCATTTTTAATCTGCAAATAAGAAAAAAGTAACAAATCGAATGGTTGATGCTTATCCAGGGGAGAATTGCTCCAGTAGGACATCAGTGATATTCTCAGAGTCATGAAAATTAAACAAATCCATTAGAACTCTGGAGGATTTAGGCACTTAAGTTATCAAATTGAACTGCAGTTTTGGTTTCCCTTTCCCATTTCTAGGCAACTTTGTAGTCACTTGGTCTCCTGCTCATTGAATCTGTGCCTTCATCATACTCTTCAAAAAAATTAATGCATTTAGCAGTTTGTCTACATAGCCTGCTAATATGAACATGCCTGGGAAACTAATTTTTTTTTATAAATGGTGAATTCAAATTGTCAGGTAACTGTGAGAGTTGATAGAGAGAAACAGTGGTGTTTCATTTTGAGGAGTGGATTCGAATTTCTGAAAGGCATTTAAAACTGCACAGAATGGCTGTTAGATTCAATCTGATAAAAGTACCTCAGTAGAAAAGTTCAGAAAAGAGAATTGCAAAAGCAGAGCTCTCTTTGCAAAGTCCTGGCAATGACAGAGACATGAGGATGAACACCTGAATATTTCATATCCAATAAGACAGACTTAATGATCTACTGTTGCTTTTTGTCTATTTTATCTATCGAAAGTGTGGGCATCCATTTTTATCGGTGGGTGCTTTGTAAATACCCTTATTCCACTGGATTGTATTGGCTAAACTGTGTGCAGAGCATTCCCTTGAAGTGTCTGCCACAAGAGAGCAGTGTTGGTGTGATAAGCTGGCAGAGCGTGCCTCGGGTAGTGGAACTCTTCCATCAAAATACTGCACGCTGAAATGCTGCAAGAGAAATTCAAATGCAGCACAACAAAATCTTCTGGGTGCTCAGCAGGATTAAGGGATAAAAATAATGAATGGGGCCTAATTTCTGGTATTGAGATTTGAGTTTCTTAAAGGCATCATTGCTACGACTGTGTGCTCTGGAAAATTTCAAGGAGTTGAAAATTTCATCATACTGCTGATAATCTAAATATGTTTTTCCCTTTTTTTTTTTTTTCCCTCCAGTGTGATTCCATTGAAAACAGCACTGTTTAGTTGGGCTCTCTGAGAGAGTGATCTGGTCATGTGTGTGTATTTGGGTAGGGTGGCCTACAGGAAAGATGGAGAGGGATTATTTACAAGGGCATCTAGTGACAGGACAGCAGGGAATGGCTTCAAACTGAAAGAAAGTAGGTTTAGATTAGATATTAAGAAAAAATTCTTTACTGTCAGGGTGGTGAGGCACTGGCACAGGTTGCCCAGAGAAGCTGTGGATGGCCCATGCCTGGCAGTGTTCAAGGCCAGGCTGGGTGGAGCTCTGAGCAGCCTGGGATAGTGCAAGGTGTCCCTGCCCATGGCAGGGGGTTGGAACTGGATCATCTTTAATGTCCCTTCCGATCCAGGCCATTCTGTGAGTTCCAGAGCTGACTCCAAGCTCTGTGGAGACACAGACTGGGAATTCTCTGTGGATATTGAGTGCTGGGTAAGGCTTCATTTTTAAACACATAACCCAGTCTGCTGAGCTCTGTCCTTTTGGAGATGCACAAATCTACTGCTCTGCTGCAGATGCCAAAATCCCAGTTATACAAAACAATTAATAGCTTCACTGCACCTATACTTTCCTGGTTGGAGACCAGAGCTGCAGCAATACTTGAAACATAGGACTGCCAATTTCTCCTCAAAAAAAGAAAAAAATTTAAACTTTTTTGTTGAAAAGCTGGTATGGATTAGTCTGGAAATAATTAACCTTAATTTGTGTGCAGCTTGTTAATGAAAATCTTTCTCAATATTACAAATTATAACTGCTTTCAGTCTTGATCAAATTACTGATTTTCACTGAAATGTATTAAAAACATTTTTCTGTCAATAAAAGACAATATTAATTTTTTTAAAGCATGTGCCTGATAGCTCTTGACTTGAAAGCCTGGACTCTGATTTTAAAACTGCCACTTCACTCTGTGGCTGTCAATGATCTGTTTCCATGTGATGGAGAACTTGCTATCTAAAAATGACATGGCAAGTATGTGTCAAATCGAGATCCTACAGAAGCCAGGCTCAGGCTTAAGAAAGCAGGATGGATTACTCTGAAGACAAGATGTGTTTAAAGGAGAAAAGGATGTAAATGGGGAGAAGTTGTTAGGGGGTTTAAAAAAAAAAAGGGGTGAAAAATGATCCAGTCATGGAGCAACATTTTAAGCTTGAAGTAAGTGGAAGAGTGATAGTAGACTGCACTCTCTTATGGTGCAATAAAATGCTGAACTTAGCAGAAATGGATCAGCAGATAATTTGTTCCATTTGGAGAAGACCAACAAAAGCAGTTGGGTGAGAGGAGAGCATGGCTGTACTACATCAGAGTATAGTGGTCTAGACAGGTCGCTGGCCTTTCTCCAAGAATCTGCCACTGGATGCTTAGGAAGGGGTAGCAGAAATCCATGTGACAAGTTTATGATTACTTTTCTCCTGCTTTAGCCATAATTTTTTAAAAGACAAATAGGGAGAGGGGGTCACAGTGTGCAGTACCTTGGAGGTGAGAATGGGAGTTGGGATAAAGTCTATCTGAACTGATTAGCCAAATTAGTGCACTTGCTAAAGTAGCCAAAACTGAGCTTCATTTTGACTAAAAATAGTTCTCTTATCTAAATATGTCATGTACCCACTATGCCTTCCACTTCCGAAATGCTATCGCAGCTGCAGTGTCCTGCATCCTAAATTTAGAACCATTCATGCCACTGAATTTTCCAGTACAGTAGATGGATGCAGAAGCTTTTTTAGAAACTAAAAAATAGAAAAGGTTTAAGAATAACATAATGCAGAGCCGCCATAGTGAAATATCTGTGCTTCATCTTTGGTAGCCATTAGTGTCTTCAGTTCTTTAAGTAATGATGATACAAAGTGCGTGGGGATTTTAGTGGCTGAATTATCAGAGATGGTTCTGGTTTTTTTTCTAGAATGCTGATGAGTGTCCTTGACATCCCTTTTGTGAAACAGTGTATTTGACTACAATCTGTGAGTCACATGGGGCATGAACTGTACTGGCTGCTTACTGCTGTAAGTCAAATTTGAATGTGAAATATATCCCTAATATGCAGCAAGATGAGACAAAGGACTGCCAGAGCTTTATAGATCTATAGCTTTTCATGAGCCCTCACAAATAGAGGTTGTTTGGGATCTGTTTGGTTTTTGTTGTTGGGGTTTTTTTTCACAGGTACGTGCAGAAACAAGGTCACAAAATCTTTTTTTTTTTTTTTCTCCTGCTCATATACAGTTGTCAGCACAACAGCCTACATTATATCTGATAGCCAGTGTATTTTCACACTTTAGGACTTTCCAGAATACCTTTCACTAAATCCAGGTCTGAATGAAAAGTGTATGCTATTTAATAGTTTCTGTTATTAAATGGTTGGAAACTCTTTCTTTATGTTCTGTCTAATCAAAATTTCTTTGAGAGATACAAAATCCCACTCTGTTGACAGAGTAGGTGAGCAAGCTTTTATGTTTAGATGAAGCCATTATGTTTAGATTAGTTATAAGGTTACTCATCAGCTGACAAACAGAGCAGAGTTCTTGAAACAGCCTGAATTGCTGTCAGAACTAGTAAAATGCATATGAAATGTTGTGTTTGTTTGTTTGTGTTGTGCCAGTTGTTGCCAGATTACCACCTTAAAAATTTGGCAGTGTTACACTTGAGTGTAAATTATGGTTTCACAAAAGAAAGTTGCTTTTTAGTGTCTGACCAAAAATGCAGAAATCTTGAGAGACTAGTAGATTAACAGTAAATCTCCTGATTTCCTGTAATCTTTACAGCTTTTTCCCTTTTGGAAACTCTATAAATTCTAGATACTGAGAATCAAGTTCTTAACCTGGATCCCTAAAGTGACTTAGAACATAAAAATCCAATGAATGGTAGAGAAGGGGGGGAGAAAAAAGGTGTTTTCTGACAGTGTGAACATCAAAATGCAGCTCCTCATGGTGGCCAGGCCAAAGCAGTCTTTAGACTCAACTCTGTGAGCAGTGCTCAAAGTGGATTTCATGCTCACACGTCCTCCTTTGTGTTGGTGAAAAGAGAGGCTCCTGCCCAATGCGGGGCGGCGGGGCTCGGATGCCATTCCCAAAGTGGGCTGGCTGCGAGTCTGCTGCTCTCCCTGCACTGCCTGCTCTCTCTGACAGACAATTTTGTTGTCATCTGCAATTTCAGTGCTTTTCAGAGAGCTGCAATTCCCTCGTAGGGAAGTTGTTGCCGTAAAAGTAATCCTTGCAGGGAGTAGGAGTAAGAGCTTGCAGGTGGGTTGCTGTTTCAGTCACCTGGGATTGTGTGGGGCTCCTGACACAGCTGGTTTGTTTGAAGGCTTTTTAAAAATTCAGACTTTTTTTTTTTATGTTTCTTCTAATTCTTCATTTAAGAAGGGAGAGCTGGGGTGAGCATCTTCCCTAGGAAGTAATGAATTTTGCATCTTAAGCCAAGTTGTTCTTTTCAGAACTGGACTTCACGACAATTTGCTTTTGGAGGGACCAGATGGGTTTGATGCCTGTCTGAACTCTGTCATTATCTTCTAAATCTCCAGGTGTAACCTCTGACCCCTCTCTGAGGCATCTCTTTGCTGACAAACCTGAAATCCCAGTTGTTACCTACCTCACCCAGCTTGTTTTCAATTCTAATTCCTCAGCTTTCGGGTGAGCCAGTAAAACCTAGGTCCCTTTGGCTGTTTTCAGCTGAGGAGGGCACACTGCCATTTTCCAGCAAGTTGGCATTCCCAGCAAGTTCTGTTTTGTAATCACCCAGGCTAGCACTCTGGAAAACAGATTTGACCATTTCTTTCTTAACAAACAACTCAATTTCTCACCACAATTACCTCAAACAGTTCTGTGGCAGTTTCACAGCTATGGCAATCATTAGGAATGTTCATTATTGCCTTCTTTATCGTGCTTGCCTTTAGTCACACATTAAATACACGTTGCTCTCCGAAACTCTGCAGCTCTCTTTGTGCATTGTGTGACCCCATACCTGGACCTTTAATCAGGCTGTGGGAGTGCTCCTGTATCACACTTCCTGAGGTGAAGAATAGGGCTCTGTAAGACAAAGTGACTCAGGATCAAAGATTAATAATCACTCTTTCATTGTTGCTTTTGCCAGTTTTCCATTTCAGAATAAAAGGCATTAAATTTGAGGGGAGGGAAAGTAGAATTTTAGGCAGCATGATTTATGTCACACTGTATTTTTAGATTCTTTAATGATTTTAGTCAAAAAGCTAAAGGTTGCTAGAGTATGAACTGTGGGATATCTGCTCACAACTGGCTCAGAGGCTGTTTACAGCAGAATGTTCCTGCTCCTGAAGGCAGATCCAGAGCTGAACTTTTTGCAAAGGTTTGAGGTGGGATTTGGTTCACATTATGATTTGCTGTTACAGCAGCTACAGGCCCCTGCTGAAATCAGAGCTTCCTTTTGCTAAGTGGCTCGTATCAATTAAGAGGCAGATTCACAATATGAAGAAAAAGGACAGAACAAGAGTGCAAGAAAGGAAACATTATTTTCCTTTGTATATTTGTAAGATGACAACTGACTCGGAAACTTAATGAAATATTTGGGAACTGAACTCAGATGTTCCAGGCCAGTGTTCAATCATAAGATATCCTTCCTCTGGTTTGTTGCATGGCTGGGATGAGAGTAGAGTGAAATAAATCCTGGAGCTACTCTGCTTGTGTTTGGCAGCTCTTCCATGAGCTTCTGTCTGTATGTGCTTCCCTTTGCCCTTGCTTCCCATTCCCATGCACTCCATTTCACTGCTGCAAAATTTCAGTCCTTCAGTAACAAAGATGTTCCAAGAAAAGGTCAAGTGACAGGTGAAGTAAAAGTCTCTGCCTGGCCTTTCACCCTGCCAGAAAGTTTGCAAGTAAAATGCAAACCTAAGGTGTTTTATTAAGCTTTGCTTCTGCTGTGTTAGAATAGTTCTTAGAAATAGAGTAATTTTGGCTGCTACCATTGTAGAATTCAATTCTGAATTGGATATTGGTAGCTTTCATGCTTTATTATGTATTTAATACTCTTCTCCTTGCCCCCTGCCCCTTTTTTCTTTTAGCAGCCTTGAGTCATGGGATTAGGCCAGGCTGCCAGATTCTGTCTGAAAATGAAATGCTTACAGTTCTCCTGAGGGTGATTAGGGTCTCAGGAGTGTGAACCTAAGGCTGGAAAACACCAAGGATCAGAAAACAAAGACTTTTTAAAAATCAAAATATTTCTGAGCTGTTAGTTTTAGGGACTGACCCCGGTCTGAAGATGCAGGTTGGTAATACTGTATGTCCAATCTCAAAACAATGCCCAAAATGCAGGGATGTGTGCTGGGCTGTGACTCCTTTATTTCATAACAGCAGAGGCTTGAAACAGGCATTGGGCTTTGCTGGCAAATGCCTTCAACACGGAGCTCTCCGTGCTGAGCCTGCCCTGGCTGCTTGTCCTTGTGCAGCAGCTCCAGGCAGGGTGGGAGAAGGAGCAGGAGAGGTGCAAGGAGCAGCCCGGGTGTGTCTTTACTTTCCTATGCACAGCTGATAAAGCCAAACTGCAAATTGTGTCAGCCACAGGGAGGGAAGCTTTGGCTAGATCAGCCCCTGGTGTTTGTATAAAAATGAGTGTGTTCAGGGAGCAAATGCAGGCTGTGCCTTGTGCCAAAGCAGTGGAAATATCTTTTTACTAGATATCTTTTTCCTGGATATCTTTTTAGTTGAGTAATAAAGGCAACCTCAGGCGAATGGTTTCTGTGTCCATTCATCTAACATACATATTTCAAGATTTACTCTTTTGGGAAGTTTTACCTGCCTTAATAATGTCCCTTTTATTGTTGTCTTCTGTCATTTGTCACTGAGAGCAGTGTGCCAGGATAATGGGAATTGGGGCTTGGATTGTATTATAGATATCAGTGGGAATTATGAGCATGCATCAGAGGGAAAACTTCAAAATGTTGGAAACAAAGGTATTCTTGATCTCCAGTGCATAAAAATTGCATTGTGTTTAATTTAGGCAGTCATCTCACACTGTCCTCACATCCTCACGGTATCAGTGAGGGACAAACTTTTCTTTCAAATTTCCCAGCCTAAATCCACAGTAGCTGTGCTGGGAGTGTGTGAAACTTGACCTAGAATCTCTGCTAGTGTTGCATCTCCATTAGCACAGTATGTGCTGTATATGACAGGAGCTATAGGCTAACAACCTTTCTACAGGGGAGCTTTGCTTAGAAAGGTTTTAGAAGGTATTAGTCTTATCTCCTGCTGCTGATTTTCCCAGAGACTAGTATCATGGATTGTTGAGGAATACCCGGAATGCATTTCATAGAGGTCAGCAGGTAAACTAACTTAATTTCAATAAATTAGCTTAGATAAGCAAGAACAGCAGGCAGTATTCTTTGCTGACCTTGCAGCTGATTAGTATGGAAACTATGTATTCATTGTAACCCAGAATGAATTATCACCATCAACATTAAGGAAAGAGGAAGATCTTGGAAAGACATTTTGGGGTAGTCAGAGGTAGGCATAATGATAGACACGGTTTCCCATGTCAGGTGTCCCTACAGATTTATATACACACCCCAAAACCAGGCTTTGTGTTACATGTCCTCTTGAGTTGGTGACAGTCTCTTCATTTTGAGAACATAACAAGTACATCTTCTCCCCAGGACCCCTCAGCAAGCCCTGTTCCTTTTGCCAGGGGTTCCAAGGAGATGAAATGAGTGCACGTGCTGCTAGGACACTCAGCACTGCATGGGTTTCCACTTCAGCTGGGGGCTTTGCAGCATTAGGACAGCTACGCCAGGGCAGTCTCCTCCCAAACCCAGATGCCAGGACTCTTGATTTCTAAGAGAAGCCGACAAATCAGAGGTTTGCAATGAGATTTGATGGTGTGTTCATGTTCTGTTGAGAAGAGGGCAGAACTCTGGGCTCCTAAAGTCGTGGTAGAGACCCACATGTGAAAGAGGTACCATGGCTGTTATGTTGTCAGCCTGTCGCACCAAGAGGGAGGGTATTTTTCTGGTGGCTACATGAGCCCTGTTTTGCCAGTTAATCTGCATATCCACTAGAAGTGTTTTGCTGTGGCAGTTTCCTGGAAGAGTGAAGTGCTTCTGCTGCACAGAAATCCTTGAACCTCCTTGTCTCACAGCATGCAGTACTTTATTTTTCCAGGAACTTCTTTACGAGTGTGTCTGCGCTGCAGCTATCAATCAGCTGCTTGGCTCTGATCTCACCTCTCCCTTCCTCACTCAGAGGGGGTGCTTGGAGTCTAAAATTTGCTTCACAAAGGCAAAATCACTGCTGGCCATGGCAAGGAGTTTGCAGACTGAAAACATTGTTGAGATTTTCACTGGGCCCAGCTCCTGCATGGCTGCTCAGAGCCCATGGTAAAGAGCTGCTGGCCAGTGCTGGTCCATGTTGGTGAGACTGGACCACGAGCTGTAGCTCAATGGAATACTGCTGCTTTATTCTCTCTCTGTAAGGCCGGGTGGTGTGATCAAACCACATTCCTTCGTCATCGGATTTGCATGCCAAATTTTTTCACATTAAGGCTGTTTTCTGTTGGCTCATTAGAAGCTGCACTTCAGAACCTACTTGTTTTAGGAAAAGAGAATATGAAAAATTAAAACTAGTAGCAAATCTTTCTGGGCTCTTCTCTATAAGGGTCAGTGTGTTCCTTTGAAAACAGACATTGTGAACTTTGGGCATAGGAAACTGGGAAAGATGCCAGTACAGGATAGAATGAAGATTAATGCAGGCAGCTTGGAGGCAAGTTTCCATATTTCCTTTCCAGGATGTCAATATGCTAAGATTATTTATGAATTTATATAGGATATTGTTATAAAGGCTGCCAACAAAGACTCTCCCTCTTAGCCTAAACTGTAGCAGTTCTAATGTTTCAGCGTGAGGCTTCTCCTGCACAGAGCTGCTACTGTGCTGAGCAGTGCTCCTGTGAAGAGAATACATTTCTGAAGGGATTACGCTGAAATCGCCCAACTTGTTTCCCTTTAGGCTTAAGTGAGATTTAAATTTTGGCTTGTGGATGTGAAAAACAAACACATTGATTTGCTGAATTGCTTCCCGGGAACAGGAAGCACTTTCAAATGAAGATAAAATTCTTTTAACGCTCTTTTGCTCACTCACACACCTCAGTGCATAGGGGTGAGCTCCTATGAACTGAGACAAAGCTGCCAAAATAGGATAAATATTAGCACCTCACACGTACCATGGCCCAGTTTTCTACAGATGCTCCAGTTTTTTCCATTGTAGCCAATTATGTTTGAAACTAGCAGTTTGTCCCAGTTTCACTAAAATAACACCTGACGTTTATGAAGTGCCTATTATCACGAGTTTCCCCAGCATTTTACAAATGACAAAAATATCCCTTAATACCTGTGCAAGCCGGTGGGAGATGGAGGTGGCAATTGGAAATGAAATTACAAAGACAATAATAGCGATAAGAAAAGACAAAGTGCGGCACTTTGAATTGCTGGAATTAATGAAAAAGTGTGAGTCTGCTTGCATTTTACTCTGCCTGAGATCAGATATTGAGTCAAAATCTAGAAAAGCAGAAAATGTAAAGATTTGTCCTTTTTTTCTGTCAGAAATACCTGTGATTTCAGGAGAAAAAAACCCGGTGAGCATTGCCAGGATTCCCTGTGGATTTCTATTACATGTCCTAGTAAAAACACATTGTTCTAATGCCTTTTGACTATGGGATTTCTTCACTTTTGGTCGATTTTATCAGCTTAATAAGAAAGCTACTGTTCTGTCTTTATTTGGCAGACACAGTGTGCCAAATGAAAGTTCCTCACAAATTAATTAAAGATTATTTCCTGCTTTGCCTGGCATTCCTCAGTAATAATGCCATTTTTTTCAGAATTCATGCATGACCTTCTCAGTGAAGCTCTGTCGTGCACAAAAACCACCAAAAGCTTGTCATAAGGGTATCTTAGACTCAGTGCTATTCAACACTACACAGTTCCATTTCTTATTTTCTTTGGTGAGACAGGATAATGCTTAATCCTATCAACAGCCTCATATTTGTGATGTGCTGGCATCTTTTCTAGGTATTGTGCTCTGTCAATTATTACAGAGGCTGTTAGAGAGATGTGTATAGGACGTTTCAAACTGTTGAGCTGGCAAATGTTTACTCCAAGTGGCTTTTGATTCCTAAGAAAATCCCAAGGGGATTTGAATTGGTCTTTTGCTCTTTGCCTTGCATGTTCATTTTCTGTTGTGGTTTTTTTTTTGGCAGGGGTATATTAAACATTTATGCCAACAATATTTTTGAAAAATGCCACCAAATGTAAATCAGACTGTTTTGCAAAGCAATGTTAGTAAAGGCCAAACAAACTTCACAAATAATCCACAGTGTACCCATTCCTTTACAGCTAAATTTCTCTCCTACACACAGAGGACTAGTGTTACCCCACTTCAGAGATACTAGCAATTGTAGGTGGTCTTAACTCAGCTATAAAAGTTGCATGTAATTCTTTCCAGCCTGAGATTTGAACTCTCATTCAGTGGAAATGATAAGGCAAGTTGCAGAAGGCCATCAAGAAGGTGGGCTCCCTTTCCAGGAGAAGTAGCAGAGATACTGCTTGTTTCAAAGCAAGAAGCTCCTCCCCCCTTCACAGAATTTCCCAAATCTGCAAGCAGGTTTTTAGGATGTGGAAGACTGTTACTCTTAGAATGAATCCATTATCCTCTTCCCTTTTCCATCTGCAGGCCTGTGAAATATTTTGCTGTGCAACCCTTTGCTGGGGATCTGTGAGCCCCTCCTTCCTAGAAAGGCTGCTTATGTTACACCCTGAGCAGAACGAGCTGTGTATTGCTCCTTGGCTCAGAGGCTCTGTGCTGTTCTGCATCTACCCCTGGGTCCTGAGACCCACCAAAACCTGCTGAAGTGTCCTGCCACTGGACAGTTTTTGTTTGAAGAGGAGGTGGAAGGTAGTGACGCCAGACAGAAAGGTTCCCCAGGCAGGAAGGACAGGGCATTGGCCTTAGGCACACTCAGGAGGCTGCTTTTGCTCTGCGTGTGGACTCACCCTTTGGACAAGTTACTTTCCATCTCTTTTCTTGCTTTTTGTCTCTCCTGTCTTTTTATACTCTTCCAAATAGGACTGATCTCCCAGCACATGTTTTCATGGCTCATTGTCAGTAGCACCTTGGGTGCAATTAAGGTCTCTGTGGTCACTGTAGCCTGCTCAGTTTGCCTGCTGCTAGCAACTGTGGATACATTGCCACCCCTGAAAATATTTTTTCCCCTTCTTCCTCTTTTTCAAAGATTGCTGAGTGTCTGGGAAACAGAGTGGGGACAGAGAAAGGCTGCTTTTTAACATCTTTTTTCCTTTCTTGCTTTGTAATATATTTTTATTCTGTGTGGCAAAGGAGCTGTGACGTGTCGGTGGCTCCTGGCTCATGCTCTCCTCAGGCACGGAAGCCACACAGGAGCACGTGCGCTGGCTAATGTGTAACTACTTTTGTTCTGCTGTTGTTCTTTCTGAGGCTTGGCTCTTTTTTTTTCCAGGACTTCAGTTGGTTGGGGTTTTTTTTACTTTGAAATGTAGGGCCTGTTGGATCATTGCATCCAGCCTTCTGCTGTCGCAGGTGCAACAGCGTTCAGTCTCTTTCCCAAACCTGACAAGTCCTGTCCTAAAACTGGTTACAATGACTCCCACTGGAACGCTGTTTTGAAAGCTGCACATTTCACTCTTGGAAGTGTTATTAGTTTGCCTGTGCTGGTGCAGCCAGGATAGCAGAGGGCCATATGGAAGGTGCAGCATGTCACACAGGGAAGTTTTTCTAGTGGGCTTATTTCCCTGCTTCACTGAAAGCCACCAAGTAAGCCAACAAAATATTCTGTCATTTTGCCAATGTAGCCACGCAAGATATGGATTTCTTTTCACGTTCTTATCTGGCAAACTATGTTATCAAAGCTCTGTAGAATTGACTGCAGATAGCAAATGTACATTTTGCAACTGCATTGTTTTTGGAAGATGCTTC
Source organism: Motacilla alba alba (assembly GCF_015832195.1). NCBI lineage: Eukaryota > Metazoa > Chordata > Aves > Passeriformes > Motacillidae > Motacilla > Motacilla alba. The sequence goes on along the minus strand of NC_052020.1, from coordinate 13,235,329 downwards.
AAAGTATGGGTCAAGTCTAAAGGCAGGATTTACTCGGGTCAGGTTAGGGGAGGAAGGAAGGGGATAGCAGGTGGGAAGAGAGAAATGTTTGAGTGCTTCATGTCACCTGCTAGGACTGAGAAAAGCCAAACTAGAGGCTTGGGCGAAGAACAGGAACTTTTTTTTTTTTGCTTGCGGATAAAGAGGAGATGCTGTTTAGCTCCTCAAATCTTTTCACTGTTGCTGTGCTGCTGGCAAGGGCACTGTGGCCATGTGGGACTGGTAACAAGCTGGAGCTGTGCCCTCAGCTTGCCTCAGCTGCAGTTTGCACAGATCCTCCTCAGTCGTGTGCCCTTGCTCCTGGTAAAAACAACACATCTGGGTTTTCAGACTGTCTGAATAAACTGACATGCTCTCACAGCAAGAGTATAGCCCTTCACCAAGCAAGTTGCTAAACGAATTTAGTTACATTGAGATTTCTGTATGTGAACAAAACCTTAGTAGATGCTCAAGCTTAAAATTTTCTAGAAAATGTTGCCTGTGACTGTTGGTATGCAACAATTTTCCTTGTTCCTTGAAGAAACCTTTCAGAACTCATTTCTTAAGGGAACAGGAATGCAGGAAGTTGATCAACAAGTTTTCTGACACTGATATGCTGCCTCTTTAGATGACAGCTACTTTCCCTGAGAGATTTTCCTGGAGGAGCTCAAAAGCAGGTACTAGAAATTGCATTCTTGCTTAGGCAAATGTCAAAACAAGAGAATTTTTAAATTGTAGAACAGATTCAGGACATGTAAAACTGGCAAAATCCAAAGAATGCTGGAGATCTGTCCTAATCCTTATTGTGTTAGGGAGGAGATCTATTTCTCTTGCTCCCCCTTACCTGTCTGAAAGCTCTTTCCTCAGTTTTCACATTGTTTCCTCAGTTTTCACCTGCTCTTTGCTTTCAGGTCATCAGGCACCCCAGGTGAGACATGATTACAGGTATTTGCACTTCTTGTGCCAATATATTGCATTAATCTCCAGGGACTGCAAAGCTTGTGTCTGAACATGAGGAGGCTGCATCTTGAAAAGCACCCACCAGAATGAACCCTGGACACAGAACCACAGCATGTGTCGGTTCCACAAGATGCTTTCAATCACCATAGTCAATCATAGGTGCTCACATTGCCCAAAATTCAGAGGAATTGAACTGAGTAATCTTCAGGGTGTGCAAAACAGGTGTGAAGTTCCAAAATTCCTGCCCCATTTTCCACAGCACTGACCGCTCATGTTTAATTGGTTAACTGCCTTCAGTTTGATCCCTCTGTGAACTCAGGTCAGTAATGTGATTAATTAACATTACTCAGAAGGGTTTGAAACTTATATTAATATTACTTGGAAGGGTGAAATGTGTTGTGTGTCATGTGCTAGTGCTACTTGTGATGTTAGATACTGGTATATTCTGCACAGATTCAGGACAAACCAAACTGCCTTTTATTGAAACAGGCAAATATGTCACATTTCTTTGTGCCTCTGCCTGTCCATCTAACCACTCTAATGTTCTCTCTAGAGTTTCTGCATGCTTTCAAAATGCTTTAAAATATGTGATTTCAACTAACCCTTTGACAGTGGTCAAGATGTTCCCACTCCTCGAGGCATTAAAGTGAAGGAGGTGGTTATTGTTTAATTCGTATCTCATTCATCGGGAGAACTTTGCATACGTGACTTTCTGTAAAATGTCATGAATACTTTGATTTACAGTGTAATTCAACATTAATTATTCACAAGGAATTGTATATTTGTGCCAGCTGTAAAGCACAATTGCAATTGTGCATTGAATGCAGTGATAATGCAATTGAGAACAGTATTGGTCTGTTACAGTAATTTATCCTGGGTATTTGGAATGCTGGAGTATCCTGGTTATCCGAACACATGGCTTTTATTCTGGACTGATGCAAAATTAATTACAATTCCTGATGTTGTATGTGCAGCTGTTTTCCCTCAAGAAGAAGAAAATCCCACTAGGGCAAAAACTTAAAAGGAACACCAAAAGATCAGGGAATTGGCACTTGTGTTTGCAAGAATCTGAGTAATTTCACAAGTAGAACAAGAATCAAAATCTTTAATGGTCTGATTGCTAAAACCAGTAACTCCAAGAGGAAATCATTAGACATGACCTTCTTGCAAACCGGAATTAATAAAATGTAATCTTAGGCTACAACACATTTTAATTAACGTAATGCCTATTTCTGAGAGATGCTGGTTTCTATAAATATTATCTGCATATACAGTACTGCTGAGGAAATTGGTATAATCTGGGATTTCAGTCATGTTTCTTCCGGGTAATTTTTTTTTGCTTTTAAGTTTTTTTCTTCAGTCTCCACACTGACCCCTTATTAGAATATATTTCAGCCAGACTAGTTGAGGAAAACTGAGGAAAACTGGCATTAAACTTCCAGGCTGGCTAATTTAATAAAAAGAATGTAACATAATGTGTGTTCTTCTCTGCCCAGGAGGCTGCCATGAACCACTGACAGCTTGATTTTTTGTTTGTACATTGGCATTGATGTATATAAACATAAACTATACCCTCTCCTGTGTCCCAAGATGCAGGAAAGTAAGAAAGTAGAAATAACCACCATTGACAGGTGTAGAAGAGACTAACTAATGGGCAGAAAGGTGTGAGATATTAAAAGCCAAGGTTTTGCTATTCCTGACTTCTTATTTATTGTGCACAGCATGATGTAGAATTAAAGTGTCTGGGCAACAGTTAGTTAATGTGGAAAGAAGGATTACCTAATCCCAGAATCTTTATTTTGCTTGATCTTTTTATTTTCCTACTAAAATCTGGTTTTATGAAGTCTTGGATTTCCTTTAGAATTATTGGGACTACTCTTTATCATCATTAGAGTTCCATGAGATTTAATTAATAGTGATAAAGCAACTATCACAGTGTACAGAGAAGAAAAAATAATACAGTTTAAGAAAATTAGCATTTGCTTTTTTTTTTTGTTTGTTTGTTTTGGTAGACATTTATCTAGTTTAAAGAGCATACAGCATGTGTAACAGGTGCAATGGCACTGCAATGATGGGCAAGAGAATCACATCAACAAGCAGACAGCACATGGAAGCACGAGGTCATCCTGTTTGCCATGCATGCTCATAGAATCTGTTGTACCAGAGACTGTCAGAAAGCTCTGAGAAATCGCTGAATTTCTGATTCAGAGTGCTGATCTTCCAGGAAGAAACAGGGCCACACAAGGAGCTAGAGGTGACTTCAGTTCTTCCCAGTGAGGGTGGTGAGGCACTGGAACAGGGAAGCTGTGGATGTCCCATCCCTGCAAGTGTTCATGGTCAGGTTGGATGGGACTTTCAGCTATCTGGTCTAGTGGGAGGTGTCCCTGGCCATGGTGGAAGGGTTGGAATGAGATGAACTTTAAGGTCCTTTCCAACCCAGACCATTCTATTGCTACTTAACCTTGTTTATTCTCCAAGTAGTTCTTTGAGATGTGATGTGAGATTGCCTCATATGGGGAAAATACGTGTGACAAGGGGTGAAACAAGAGAAGAGAGAAAGTTGCTCAACTTTTCTTTTGTCCCTGGACATCAGAGTGGACTCAGTGGGAAGGAAGCACACTTAGCCTTTCAACTGCACAGGACTGTGATCAGGGGCCTGGTGAAGTAAAACACCCTCCAAATGCACATATTGATGAGCTGCAGTGGCTTTTCTAAACCAGTAATCTACACTACTTCATTCATTGTAAATGGTCTAATGTTTTGCATTTTGAGAGTGCATTTCAGTCAGAGCTTTACAAATACTCATTAAGCCCTGAAACACTGCTCTGGAATAGATGAATAAATTATATGGGGAAAGTAATCATTAGAAACCTTGTTGTTTTGTTGAATGGTGTACAGTTTTCATGTAACCCAGGACTTAAGTGCAGCAAGTCCTTGACACCTATTTTCACTTTCCTATATGAATATTCATTTGGCTTAAGTTAGCATTTCATCCCCACATCTTATCAGAATTAAAATTCATCCTCTTCTAATGGAAACTGTGCTGTTTCCCTGCCACAGACAATGGTTGGCATCAAATAAAATTGTTCTTTGTTCCCAAACTATGGTTAGAATTCAGTGGTTAATCAGATGCTGATAGCAAACACTCCGGGTTTCCTTTACATCCATGTGACAATACAAAAGACAATTGATATGTGGCTAGTGTAAGATTCACTCTGGACATTCCAGGCACATAGGGCTTTGTTAATACTCCAATTTACAGCTTGACAATATGTATTTCCTTACTTTGAGTCCTGTTTCTTTCCCCTAGTGCAAAAACCATTCTATTCTTTGAATTGTATCATAGATTTATCTTAAATACATGTATCTATGGATTTTACATTTTGTTAGTGCTACATTTTGTTCTTAAAATCCCTTTAGAGTGTTAAAATGAAAAGAAAAGATGCTCCCAGGGACATATGGTGGGTTATTAAATGGTTCCTTCTAAAAATCCAGCCTGAATCTGGTCCACTTTGTTAATCTCCAGATGTTTCCCATTGCATTAGTATCAACTTAAATGAAACAAGTTTAGTCGGGGTGCTCATAATAGGAAAAAAATAACCATAATGGTATCATTTTTGCTACTTTTCTCAGTGAAGCTGATATTTGAAAGGCTGGAATCGTAGGTGCACTTGATCCTGCCATCAGGTCTTATTACATCAGAGCTTAGACGTTCAAGAGCCAAGGGTAAGACCTGCAATATCCTAATTCATCTTGTAGCTGCTTTATGAACTGTCTGTACAATACCTATTCTTCTTGGTTCACAAGCCGTAAAATAATCTTAGAAAAGTAAATATTCTCAAAACAGTTAAAATTGAACATTGCAAAGCTGATTTCCCATGCACCAAAATAACTATGTACCAGAGTTTATATGACAAAATCAATACTACCAGCTGTTTTTTCAACACTTCAGATGGATATAATTCTGATAAAATGTGGAATTTTAGCATGATTTTTATCTGGTTTGCCTTAACCCCAAAGGCAGGGTTAAGTGGAATAATGCCCTTCGGTTGAGGTATTCGTTGTGAAATTCACCCAGGGTGGAGAGAATGGCCAGAAGTGCAAATGCTGGCTTCTTGTCAGTCTGGAAATGCCTCGAGCCACTTCTGCCACTACTACAGCAAAGCTGCCACTCGGGAATTAGCACATTCCCTACAGATTTGCATATAATAGAAGTAGTTGTGATAGTTTCTCAAAAAGGTCTTTGTTTTCACCGTGCCTTGGCCAAACCTGAGCCAGAAATGTGTCATCCAAGCAGTCATTTATGTATTTAAAAAACGAGTGCTGTTTTCACGCTGTTGCCATGGGACAGCTATGGCAGGAAATGAGCAAAACACCCACATAATTATTGTTGACAGAATACAGTTTCAATTTTATCAACTGTAGCCCCGTGTGATATGTTGTTAAGGCAGCCTTCAACATCTCAGTAAGTGAAGTGCTGATTTGAGGAGTCTGCAGTGCCCAAAAGAAATGTACAATTGTTATTGTATGTTTAACATGTAGAACATGTTAAAGACGTCTGCCTGACTGATACGATATGGGAGTAATTATTGCAAAGTGTCTGAGGAGCAATTAGAGTTGGTTTTTATTAAATTTTCATGTCTTGATTGACATTGAAACTGAATGAATCAATATGTAAATCCAGATTACGATGATCTAATAAGATATTCAGAAAGATGATACTTTATAAAACAGTCTGTGGCAAAACTCTACAACACTGAGAGAAAAAACCCATAAATTTATCATTGTGCAAGCTGCCTTGCTGTTGTTCTTGCTTTTGAATTTAATCTGCTTAGCTACTATTTAAATTAGATTTCAGAGGATGCTGTAATTAAGAAGGGGGATATAATTCATCATTTGTAGAGATCACATCCATTATGTATCTAAATAATATAAGTTATTTGTAACAGTGTTGTATAACAACCTTAGAGAGCTTTAACCATTATTCAATAACAATGCAGAGATGTCAATGTGTAAAGTTGAATCAGGTATAATAATATTCCAGTTTGACAAGTATCAGGCTATTCCTTACTGAAATACATAGTTCTCTCTCTTGATTTGCTGGGCTGCTTACTTCACTAATTAAAAGGAAATCTATTTCAGGTGGGTTTTATTGAGAAGAGCAACACATTTGTATGCATTTAAAAGATACATGGAATAGTCCTAGTCCCTCAAGGAAAGAAGGATCAAATAAGAAAGAATAACTTTTTGGAAGGTAATGCTGCAGTAAATTAAGATGATTTAGTTTCTTTTAATCGATATAAAATAATGAAGTTTTTTCAGTATGAATTAACTCTGTATTGTGTATCTATTTTGACATGCACATTCTAACACACAGGAATGAAAAGGTGTGACATAGGTATAAGTGTGTTGAATTACTGAACAATTTTTTGCTGACCTTGCTGACCTTTTGAGTGCTCAAGTGAGCTGAGGCCCTGACTCTTTTTTGGTCTTTTCTGTGGAAGTCCACCTACACAACTTCTAGGGAATGAAAAATATATGACATTTAGAAAAGAAGCATTTTCTTTATTACCTTGGCTCCACCCAGTTAGATACAAGAGTTCTGCTCAAGAACCTGCAGAAGGTTCTTTTTCTTGCACCTGTGTTTTTAAATTTACCTGTGCTGTTCTGCACTGTCAGAAATGGCTCTGCAGCTCCGTGTGACAGCGAGATGGGTCACAGGTATCAACACGTGGCCTTACTGCTGGCACAGTGACAATTCTGCCTGTCTTGGATTCGCAACTTAAACTCCAAAACTCCGTATTTTTTTCTTTTTCTTTCAGGGAAAGAGACAACCTTTTCCTAGTTTTGTTGTGTGTGATTATTTATTTATTTTTCCTTCTTAAGCCAAGCAAAATAAAGTTTTATTTTTATCTCACAGTGTTTTGGGCTGGGTGGGGATACAATCAGGCAAAGGAACACAGGAGAACATTCATGGAACTGTGCAATATTGGGGGATGGAGGAACAGTTAAATGATATCCCTCGGATTTTTTTCTTTTTTTTTTCAGTTTTGTTTAAAGCCTTCCTGTTACTATAGCTACTGGTTTTGTCATGCTCACATATAGATGGTTTATCACATTGCCTTTGGAAACTGATTGCTATTGCAAATTATTGAAGCCAAGAGTGGAAGGGGTACAGGTGTATAGCAGGAAACGATGGAATTAAAACCACTGAAGGACCTGAGCCCAAGCATAGGAAGAGACAAAAATAGGCGTGCAGGATTGTCAAGAAGGCATATGTGCTAGGATTGTAACAAAAAGCAGGAAGAAACTGGAGAGAAGTGGGATATTGGAAAGCTGTGATGAGGCATGTACACTCCATGTTGCCAGAAAAGTGAAGGAGAATGATTAACCCTCAGCTGCCTCCTTCTGGAGCCAAGCAAATAATCAATAGCTTAGATTCTCTTGCAAAGGGGTCTTTGAAAAAGGATTTGGGAGACCACAATGGGAAGAGATTGTTCTGCCTGGCAAAAGCTTATTCAGGAAGAGGACTGAGACGTAGGCAAGTTCCAAGCCTGCTGAGAAAGTTCCATCTCTGGAAAAGCAGGGCAGAAGATGCTAAAATGGAATCTTGTCTGGATCTTGTGTAGGGATTGCTGTTAGTGTGCACAGAGGTGTGGTAACTGATCTACAGAGTAGCAGCAAGCTATTCATGGGTTTGTTAAGAAAAATGAGGTGAAAATCTGTTTTATCTTTGACATACTCATATTTGAAAACATCCTGTTGAACAGGTTAGTTTCTATTACTACTGTGGGCACTCCAGGGTGAAGTTTTGGGTCTTTCAAAGCAAATGGAGAGCAAACTTAGGGAGGAGCCTGGAAAGTGAATTCAGAGGTTTTAAATTTCTTTAGAAAAAATGTCCTAGTGAATAGTCCTAGTGGGAACATGTGGCACTCTGCTTGCCCTAACTATGATATGTAGTTGCAAAAAATGGCAATTGCCAAAAGGATTGGAAAAAGGGTAATACCAGTCATGGAATGGTGGACTCAAAACTGGGGAAAAAAGCTTTGATGGGAATAAAGTGAGGTATCTCATACTGGGGAAAGAAATCAAATGCATAATTCCTGAGGAAACATCAGAAATTTGAACAGTTTGATTTAAAATTTTGAAGCTTTTAGTCTTAAGGATCGGTGATGTTTGTCTTTGCATTTGTCCCTTTTCTTAAAAAAGGATCTCTTCATACTCAAATGTGATGGGATGACAGGGAGTCTGTTTGTGTTCATAAATATGGAATTGACTTCAAGTGTCTGCTTTAAAACAAACCAAATGGTAATAGTCACAGGTACATCAGTATTGCAGAACTGAGGGTTTTGCAGTGCTGCCAGGCTTAGAGTGTTCTTTGCCAAGAAAAAAAAAGGAAAAAAAAAAAGAAGGAAAAAAAAGAAAAATACCCTCCAGTGTTCATTAGAAAATGTAAGTTAAATGTCTGGAAATGATCCTGTGACTTTGGCATATAATTGTTCTTTTGTAGTTCTCCCTTCTACAGATAACTTGAGCACTGTTCAGACATTTAACTATTGCCACCACTGTATAGAATGGTAAGACGTGTCATGACAAAATTATGAGTATTTGTTATTTAGTTTAATTTTTGATTACCAAATCAAAGTCCTAGTGTGTGGATTCTAGGTGCTGGATATGTAAATTATTGAGACTTTGTGAAATGCAAAAGAGAGAAAATGAAGAGGAGATGGGACTATGTTAAATATAGTAGTCATAAAGCTTGTGTGACAGGAAATTGTAAATTGACAGTAATTAGGGAATGCATTCATTCAATTTTGCTTTTGTGTGCATTTTTGTGCATTTCAGGGGACATGCATAACTTGACTCTATGAATATAATTCTTTTGGGCAAATGGATATTCAGGTGAGAGAGAGGTAATTAGATATACTCAGATGTTTGCATCTAGAAGGTAAATCAGTAGGATGCCTTTAAACATGAAGGACATTTGTAAGGAAAACAGAATTATTTTGGAGATATCTTCTGGATTTCACAAAGGATACTTTCATTGATGACACACTTTTGAAAACCGATGGTGGTTTGGAAAAGAAGACCTTTTAACTAAAGGTAATTACTGTTTTTTTACTCATAGCAAGAGTTCAGCATGTTTTGGAAGGAGAAGTTTGGATTTGTTATGCAGCACCAGTGTTGCCTTCTCAATGTCATTTTCCCATCTGTCTTGCTCAGCAGTGTCACGGTCTGGGCTGGTGCCTGTGTGCAGTCTCCAGTCAGATCCTGCTGCACAGGGAGACAGTGAGCCTCCAAACTATTCTTGTACAATGTCATGCTCCACATCTTCCTCAAAGGAACTGTGGATACAATTTGAACTTGTTTATATTCTTTCTAGTGGCCAGGAAAATGAATAATTCCTTTTTCCGTATTTGGAATTCCTTCAACAATAGATTTACCATTATTTAATCTTTCTTATTTTATCAGCTATATTTATCTTTTGGTGCTCTTAGAATTCTGTTGCCTGACACAAGTCTCGTGGAAATTTAGGGAAACTTAAGTCTATTGCAAGGAAAACAGGCTCCAAAAATCTTACTTTGTCTAAAATTTGCCATCACTTTCCCCACAGCACAAACTGCCCTGTATATAAAGTGTAAAAGATGTTTCATTTAATGTCAGCACTTATAAAAAGGTAAAGCACAATCTATTAGTGACAACACCTTTTCTGTACTGCTCAAGATTTATTTGGCATTGTACTAATATATATATTAATTCTGTCCTGGGAAGTGCTTAGGCTGGAAATGGGTGATACCTTGCAGATGGTGTGCCAAATTTTTGTACATATCTTGTGCCTCTTGCAGCCCTTCCTTCTGTCTAGTTCTCCTGACTTCTGTAGGTTGTGTGGTTCAACAGAAAACACTCCAGATCAGGAACAAGTATGTGCTCTATATTTAGTCATGTCATCAGTGGTACCATTGTGCAAGTTGCTTATCTTTCTTAACTCTATCAGGGATTGTCCTTCCTCTCCTTGTAAATAACAGAACTCTTTAAATTCAAGAGGTTGCCATGAATTCTTCCTGTTAACTAGATAGCCACTCAATAAAGGTGCTCTTTGGTACCTGATGACAATTTTTGATGTCCATCTATTTCTAAAAATCTTGAACATTTTGAACTAGCATTTCTTTTTGAAGAAATATAGACTAAAATGGATCTTGTGACATCATCTTTTCATAGTTCCTGACCTGAGACACAATAAGTATACTTAGAATTTCCCTGACTGAAATTTTGTCTGAGCCAGCCTTTAGAAATTGGTGATAAGGGAAATGCCATGATATTCCTACTTAGGCTGCTTTACTGCTCATTACATTTGGGAAAATTTCTATGTATCATCTATCTTCAAATTTTTCTTGGCATAAAACAAGCTGTTTTCTACTCACTCTGACATGGATGAACAAGGAATAAAATTGATTGCTATGTATTAAATCTCATCAACTATATTTTGGTTTCAAAATAATACAGTAGTGACCTTTTTGTTGTCTTGTTTGCTTTCCCTACCTACTAAGGTAATGTGTACTCTTGGACTTGAATCTTTTAAATTTGTCCTCTACATGTTTTAAGCAATCTTAAGACTTCAGACTGGGAAAAAAAAATCTTTCTGCATGTTCAATGTATTTCATTAAGTGCTTCTTCATCCTATAGCCTGACACTGGCTCTAGCTGTGTGTGGCCATTTTTTTTTTTTCAAATTGATGAGTTCTGTTTGTACTGTTCCCCTGAGATGGCTTTTCCCCATACTATCTGAGAATCCAAAAGCTGAAGTTGTTTTCTAATTTGATCAGACATACCATAGTGATTCCTTAGTTCTTCCATAATCTGAAAAAGTGTTGCAGTTTTAGAGTAAGAGCATTGGAAATTTTCCAGGAATGTGGATTTGCCTAAAGTCTCCAAGACCTCTTCCCTATTTCCCTTATTGTCTGATTAATATATTCTTCTACCTCTAAGAATCAGTGTATTAATTTCTGGTGTCTTAAGCACTTACCACTGCTAAAAGGGAATCACACTGCACAATCCTGAAGAACAATATGGTTGCACAACCTATGTTTCAGTATAATCAGACAATGAACTTCTCTGAAACTGTCTTGCAAATTAATCCGTCTCACCATGAAACCTTTCATGATTTTAATTCTCAGCTGTTCCAAGCAGAGCTGGAAAATCATGCTAAAAGGCATAATACATGTTTTGCAGCTAAAGGGCATAATACATGATTTGCATTATGGTTTATAAGCTTTCTTAACCAGGATTTAATAATTCAGATTCATTACCCTTCAAATGCTCTGCCTCTGTCTGGCCTCGCACCTTTTATAAGTCGTGCTTATGCTTTATAAAATATACAGGTCATGAAAAAAAAGTCATAACTAGCAGGCTTTTCTATGCATTGTACCTCATTTAAGCTTCCTGAAATAGCAGCAGCTTTTGCCCTCTAAGATCATCAAATTCAATTGTATTGAATTCTCTGAAAAATAGGAAATAGATCATTAGAGTACACCCCATACTGAAATCCAGCTGTGATTCTGTAACCTTCTAGACACTGGATCTAATTGTGACTGAAGGAAATGATACCTTTTTTTTTTTTTGTGATTCTCATATAGTGATCTCCAGCATTATTTGCAGATTCCTACTCCATGTTTTGTTGAAAAGTTATGGCATATGAAGGGTTGAAAAAGTGCAGGGAAACATGCAGACCTGAATGGTGCTAGGGGTGGGGGTGTGTGTAATGGAAATGGAAGAAAGAGGACATGAGAGTACTGGGGTGTTGCCAGTGCCAGGGTGAAGCTGGGCTGTCAGGGCAAGGGCTGAAAAGAAAGGGATGAGGTAGAAAGGGTGTCCATATTCATGGAGTTTATTCTGGAAATAGCAAGGGCATGTAGTGGTAGGAAAAGGGTAATAGTTTTATACTGAAAGAGAACAGGTTTGGAATACATATTAGGATTAAATTCTTTACTGTGAGGGTGGTGAGTCACAGGCACAGGTTGTCCAGAGAAGCTGTGGATGCCCCACCCCTGGCAGTGCTCAAGGCCAGGTTGGATGGAGCTCTGAGCAACCTGGGATAGTGGAAGGTGTCCCTGTCCCCCAGGGGGATTGGAAGGAGGTGATCTATAAGATCCCTTCCAGCCCAAACCATTCTGTGATTTTGTGTTTCAATGAAAGTGCAGATACAGATTTCGGCATACTTTAAAATGTATCACTGCTCTCCCAATTTAATGAAGTCATCAAAAAAAGTGTGCCCAGAGGATGCAGACAGAGCAAGGAACATCAGTGATACATTCCTATAAAGCTGTCAAATGTGCGTTCAAACTTGCAGTATTCAGGGACCTCATGACGTTTTCCTGAATTATCCAGTTATCAACAAAGGGAGCCTCAAATAGCCTAGCTTTTATTAGACCCTTGTTGAAGACCATATTTCACTTCCTTTAGCTGAGTTCCTGATATTGTGGCCTTAAAGTCCTAATTTTACCCCAAATAGCTTCTTCCAGACAGTGCCTCCAGAGTGCAATGAATGATAGGTAATAGAAAAATGTCTGATATCAGCCAGGGAGGACTGGAACTAGAGCCTGAGGAAAAAAAAACAAAAAAACAAACAGAAAAACCAGAAGAATCTGCTAATCTTATTAATGAATGATGCCTTGGGGCATTCTTCCTCCAGGGCTCTAAATCACAAACCTACCTCCTGATGAGGCCAACACAAGTCAGCTTGTGAACTTTCATGAATCTAGACTAAGTTTTCATCTTGATCTTAGTTTTGGAATAGAGCTCTGCAAGTTACTGTAAGAAAATATGCTTTTTCAGTAATGCATTTCTCTGTAATTTGCAGGAGTATGTGATAATGTGTGAATGCCTCAGGCACCACGATGCATCAGCTCAAGATTTGGTCATATGACAACGGTGACAAATTGAAACAGGGAGTTCCTAACTTGATATAATGGAAGTATTTTCACCACAGGCATATGGAACTAGTTGCTAAGAGAGGCTGTTGAATTTCTGTCCTTGGAGTATTTTCACATCCTTACCTGGACAAAGGCCTGGGCCACCTGGTCTAAAATCAATACTGACACTGCAGGAGGCTGCACTGGTGACCCCAGTCTCTCTCATTGCAAGAACTGAAGAAAATCAATGAAATGGGATCTGGGTTCACAACCAAAAAAAAGAAAGTGATTCTTCATACACAGCTCAGGTAAGGTGAACATTAGGAACACTTTGATGCTGCTGGATGATAGAAGTTATGTGGGCTCTAGTCTGGACAGGTTCACAGAAAAGATCCATTAGGAGTTAGGTATGGAAACAACACCTTGAGCAAGAGCTTTCTGAGCCCACAGGTTCTGCAGGCAAGCACTGGATGCAAGTGCTGGAGCTAAGGAAAGAAGCTGGGGAGCTGCCCATGACTGTCTGGCTCCTGTGCTTTTCCTGGCACCTGCTCCTGTTGGGACACGAGACAGAATATTAGACTAAACAGACATTTAGTTTGACCCAGCACAGATGCTTTTAGGATCTGAAATCCAAACCACAATAATGTTTATTCAATGAAGTTACTATTCATTTGAGGTGGATAAGCCTATTTTTTTACAGTGGTCGAATGGCCAAAGCCTGGTGGAGCTGGAAGCTAAATGCAGTGAGTTCTTGCAGCTGATGGAGCACAGAAGACTTGCTTCAGAGCATCATGGCAATGAGTGACTCCAGAGCAAAAGCTGGTCTTAATCTTTTCTGCACAGACCTAAACATGCAATGACACTAAGTAACTAGTACTTGATTGACTTTGGAATTGCACAGGAACTGACTTTATTGCAAGTTCTGTGATAACTCACACCTGACCAGAATGACTCAGAATTTTTAGGGTTTCTGCAGTGGGTTGACACTGGCTGGACATCAGGTGCCCACCAAAGGTGCTCTGTGACTCCCTCTCCTCAAATGGTCAGAGGAGAGAAAATATAATGAAAGGCTTGTGGGAGAGATTCCTCACCATTTACTGTCACAGGCAAAGGACACTCAACTTGGGGAAATTAATTTAGTTTATTACTAATCTAATCAGAATAGTATATTGAGAAATAAAATCAAATCCTAAAAACACCTTCCCCTAACCCCCATTCTTCCAATTTTATTCCTGATTCTCTACCTCCTCCCTCTCAGTAGCATAGAGGGATGTGGAATGGAGTTCCCATGTTCACCACATGGGATGAACTCCCAATGGAGTTCCCCAGTTCATAATGTGTTGCCTTTGTCACTCCTCCTCAGGGGCGAGGACTCCTCACACTTCTCCAGCATGGCATCCCTCCCCTGGAACACAGTTCTCCATCCACTTCTCCAACTAAGTCCCTTCCCATGGGCTGCAGTTGGGCATGTGCTGCTCCAGTGTGGGTCCCTTCCACGGGGTGTGGTCCTTCCTTCAGGAACAGCCTGCTCCAGTGTGGGTCCCCCCTAGGGTCACAACTCCTGTCAGCAATCCTGCTCCACCATGGGCTCCTCTCTCCCTGAGTTTGGAGATCCCTGCTCCAGCATGGACTTCCCGTGGGGTCACAGCCTCCCTCAGGCACCCATTTGCTCTGGAGTGAGTCTTCCATAGGCTGCAGGTGGATCTCTCCATCCCTGTGGTCCTCCATGGGCTGCAGGGGTACAGCTGCCTCACCATGGGCTGCACCACGGGCTGCAGGGGAATCTCAGCTCCTGTGCCTAGAACACGTCCTTCCCCTCCTTCTGCACTGACCTTGGTGTCTGCAGGGCTGTTCCTCTCACATCTTCTCACTCATCTCATTCCTTCTCTGGTCCCAATTCCTCCTTCATGCTAACTTTTCTCCCTTTTAAAATCCTTTATCCCACACATTGGCCAGCATTGAGTCAATCCTGGATGTCATTTCCTCTGTTGGATGTAAGGGAAGCTTCTGATAGAAGCCACTCCTGCAGCCCTCCTGCCCCGCCCCCCCAACTTTGCCATAGAAACCCAATAAGGTTAAAAAAAAAGGCAGCATAGAAGTTTTAGTATTAGAAGTTTTATTCAAAATTCTGACTTAGGATAAAGGGCTACAAGATAGTCTTTCCTGCTTTATAACTGTGGATAAACTAAAATTCTGTGGCTTGTTAATGACCATTCCTGGTTGTTGGATGACACTAGTATAGTGTGTATATATACAGCATAGTATCTTCTCCAATAGTGGTCAAAAAGGGAAGTTTACACAAAGCTATCCTGATGCACCAGACCTGCAATGTTGTCTGAAACTGGCGTGAAATAAAGCAAAGCCCTCTCTCTCCTGTCTGATGCCGCTTTTCTTGCCTCCTACTTTCTTCTGATGATTTATTTTGGTTATTTAGAAGGAAAAGCAAACGTTATCATTTTCCCTGTACTGCAGCACTCTGCCCTGCATGCTGACGTTCTCCCTCTCCCCCACAGCCGTGTCCTCAGTTGGTCTCCTCTGTTTTTCTTTACTAACCTGACCGCAGTCAGACCCACCTACCCTTTTCCCCACCCCTCTTTGCAGCCTGTCTTTCCCGTTTAACACTCTCCTTTCACGCCAAGCCTGCCAATGTCCCATTTCCTGCCTTTTTGATCCCTCTGTCTTCCCCAGTATCAGAACAGCACGGACCCACAGAGCCATGCTTGGCTCCGCCACTGCTGCTCTCATCGAAAGAGGCATTTCTGCACCCTGAACCCCTTGGCGCTGTCAGTCCTGCTGCAACTCGCACTTCGGCCAAGCCACGGCACTGGCCAGGACTCCCCACCTGGCACGCCTCCCTGGTCGGCTGGCTGGCGCTAGGATGAGAGTAAGAAAGCACGGGCTCTGCTGTAGGGCACACCACTCCACTTTGTCCCTCAACCATATTCTGAGAGACTGGAGCACCTCACTCTAGCTGGAGCATCCCCACACACCGCACCACACCACGGAGGGTGTTGGTGTGACTGGGAGCCAGCCCAGCCCCACTGAAACGCACCGAGCGGGCTCTCTCGCGTTACCCTCCTGCCTTTTCCAGGTCATGGATGAACACAGGGGCCGGCACAGGTCACTCCCGGTGCCGGTGACAGCTCTGCTTTGTCGGCCGGCTGCTGCTGCTGCCTGTGTGCGACGTTTTACCCTCGGTGTCCCCGTACCCTGCGCCCGAGGCTCAAAGTCCCCGCGGCCTCTCTGTCCCTCCTCACCTGGCGCCGCGGCGAGCGCGTCCCCGGGGCACGGCGGCAGCCAGGTGCGCTCACACCGGTACATCCCCCGCTCCCAGGGCTCCGGGAGCGGGGCACGGGACAACCCCGGTCCCTCCGCCGGGCGGAGAGCGCCTGCGGGGATGCGCGGCTCCCGGCGCTCCGCGCTGCCCGCGGCGGTGCCCGCAGGGGGCCGCTGCGCCTCACCGGGGCCCGCGGCCCACACGGGGCCGGGGGGCGGGCGCGGGGCAGCGGCGGACAAAGCCGGGCGGCAGCTCGGCGGGCTCCCGCTCCCGCCGCCGTGGCCGCGGCCTCCCGAGGGGCGGGAGGTGTCGCCCCCCGCCCGCGCCGCGGTGGCGCTGCCGAGCAGAGCCGGGCGCTGGGCGCCGAGCGCCGGCCGCCCGCCCGCCCGCACCCCCGCCCCGGCCGGCTGCGCGCACGGCGAACATGGCGGCGGCGGTGGGGCGGGACACTCTACCTGAGCACTGGTCCTACGGCGTCTGCAGGGACGGGCGCGTCTTCTTCATCGAGTAAGGGGGAGCCGCGGGAGGGGCGCGGGGGGCAGCGCGGCCCCGCCGCCGCCGCCCTCGCTAACAGGTGCATGTTTTCCGCTTCTCCCTCGCAGCGACCTGACCCGCACCACCACTTGGCTGCATCCGCGCACCGGCGAGCCCGTCAACTCCGGCCACATGATCCGCTCAGGTGGGTGCCCGCGGCGCGGCGCCCCCTCCTCGCCCCCGCCCCGCGGCCGGGAGGCTCCGCGGGCGAAGTTCTCACCCCTCCTTCCCGCTCTCTCTCTCTCTCCCTCTCCCTCTTTCCCCGTCCCCCGTGCCTTGCAGACCTGCCCCGCGGATGGGAGGAGGGGTTCTCGGAGGAGGGCGCCAGCTACTTCATCGAGTGAGTACCGGCTCCCGGCGCCGCGCCGACCGCCCAGGGCCGGGGGGCGCTGGCGGCGCGGCCCCGGCCCCGGCCCCGGCCCGGGCTCATCCCGGCCGCCCCCGCACCGACCCCGCACGTCCGCCGCGCTCATCAATGATCCGCGCCCGCCAGAGCGGCCCCGGGCTGCGCCGCGCCCGCGGGAAAGTTGTCTCCGGGCGCGGCGGGATGCGGGATCCCCCCAGCCGCGCTCCGGCGGTGGTCAGCAACAGGTTTCCTTGGAGGCGGCACTTCAGTTTTCCCTGTTTGTTTGGGGTTTTTTTGTGTGCGTTTGTTTGCGAGCTGGCTGGTCCCCCCCCCCCCCCTCCCCGCTATTTACGGTGAGGTTTGCGGCAGGTGGAGCGTTGCCGTGCTGAGCGCCGGCCGAGGTGGAAGGTGAATGGTGGTTTTGTTATTTTAAATGGCTCGTGGCTGTGGACGCAGCCCCGGGAAGTTTTGCAAGTGAAAGGCTTCCAGTGTCTCTTCCCGGAGACGGGGCTGAGCGGATGAAGTTGCCTTGCCAGGGCTGGTGGTGGCTGTCGGGATCTTTCATGTGGCGTTTCTCGTTCAGAGAGCAATTACAAGCGGGGATGTGCTTTTGAGGTGCTTTTATTCTATGAGATGCAAGCATCTTGCAGTAAAGTAGACCTAAGAGAGCTTCTTTCAAACATCGCAGATATAAGGCTTTTACAAAGACAAACACCGATGTAAAAGTAGAGATTTAATCAAGTGAGTAAAACTCTGGTACATCTTGGATAGAGAGTCACGTGTGATGTCTTTGCGTTTTCCTTTGCAAATTGGAATGCCTGGCAAATTTAATGGAACCAACAGAAAAGGACTGGAAAGTGCTCAGACTATCTCATTGCCCCAGTGCAGAACTCCCAGGTTGTTAAGTGCTGCCCCAATAACTGCTGACAGCAGTGTCACAGTTGTGCAGTATTGACATGCCTGCAGAGCGTACCCCAAAATCTTTGGGTAACTTGAGGTTTTAGTAAATATCAAACTTCTAAACCATACTGGGCTGGGTGAAGGAGCAATTGACTGAAGGTATAACAAATGCCTCACATGTAGGATGTTTGTTAAATAAAATTCCAGGCGATCCTGAAATGTCCTTTTTTCACCTACAGAGGAGAAAAAAGGCATTCAATCTTCATTTGTCTGAGCCAGAGAATTCCTTCCAGTGCTGGGCTGGACAGATAGTTTAGCCCTTGACTCTTGAGGAGGTGGTAGCAAAGCATTGGAGAGCAGCTCAATAACACTCAGAGCTGCCACCCTTTATCTATGGCCACTGTGTTGAAAGAAAGGAATAAAAGTTGTGCTGGTTGCACAGGCCAGAGATGGAGCTCTAAAATGTCCAGATGTGTAAATGTACTGCAAACAGATCCTTTACATGGGTACACAAACTTCTAGGTATAGGAATACATCTATTTGTTTTTCTGTCTTTTCCAGAAACTGACTAGTGCCGTTTTAGAACAGCTTAAATTTCTCTTCACAGCTGCTCTGTTTGGAAGACTATCTCTTGTCTTGTTTGTCAGGCAGCTGCAAAACTTTTAATTTCTCATCCATTGAATTAGAGTTCTGCGCAGTGCATTTTCATAACTTGTGCTAACAGTGCTCTTTACCTTGAGCTGGAACTGCTGCAGGAAATGAAATAAGGAATGGAGTGTGTATTTTACTGAGCAGTTTAATAAAGTCAGTCATCTTTAGCCAAGCAAAGTTTTGTGAGGAGACAAAGCAATGTTTTAACATAAATCTGTTCAGTTTGAACTGCTTCAGACCAAAGATCCTCCTGATATGGAATACAATATTTAACTCTTCAGCAGTGATACTTCCCCCAGAACTGCACTAACCTCTCTAATTGCAGCTCAGAGGCTTCAATTAGAAGCCTAGTGGAATTTTTCATTTTTTCTTCCATGAGCATATTGAGCTCTTGTTGGACTCATGTAAACATCAGTATCCTTAGATGATGATTTCCATACCTCACTGCTCTGTTCATTCCTCCTGTATTGCTTCCACGTGATGAGTTCTCAGCTTACAGAAAAGGTTACTGGTCCCTAAACGCATGATTTCACTTGTTGTACTATTAAATTCCATCTCCTGGCATTCCAGCTCTCAAAACCCATGAACTCTCCTGGATAACTACCCAGTCCTCTTTGTACTGGTGACAGTTGCAGTCTGGTGTTGTCTACAGAAAGTTCACAAACACATTGTTACTCTTTGGATACTAATATACTGAAGGGTGTCAGAAGGAACATTCCAAGTAACCCCTCCCCCTTGTGGTAATTTCCACAATTAATACAGCCTATTGTAGTTTAACCACATTGGCCATTTAATGGATCTTATAAGTCTTATTTCTCTAATGAAATTAAAAGTATTACTAAATATTACTGCTGTTTTAAATAACTTCAATCAAATATTTTATTTCAATATATACAGCTTAACTTCACTTACATAACTGATTTCTGGTACAGACATCATAAGAAAATTAGATAAAATATTGGATGTGAGTTGTCTTTGATGTAAAAAAACTTATGAAATCTTACGTCCATTTATTTCCATGTGTTTATTGCTTCTTTCTGGGGACAAACTTGAAACATCATATAGTAAAACAAAGGTTTGAAACATCCTAAAGTAAAACAAAGGTTTATAATGTGATCAAACTTCATATCAAAACCAGGTAAGTTTTTCTCCCCTTTCCACCTAACAGGAGTTTGAAAAGTTCCAAAACTCCACTTCCATTGGATAGAAGCTTTCCAAATGAACGTGCTGTGGTTTAGAATGTTTTTGCTGTCCTGTGGTTGGGCAGCTGTCCCGTAGTTGAAGAGGTGCTGTTTTCCCTTTGGTTATTTACATGAGATGCTTGTCTGAAATCACATTCCCTCATAGCCTTGTTTTGCTCAACTAAGCAAGCCACGTTCTTTGTGCAGCCCTTTACGAAGGGCTCTCCATCTCTTTGACTCTCCTGTGGTTCTTCTGCACCTCTTGCAATATGAAGTCATCTTTGTTGCATGTGAGTGACCAGAGTCCTCTGCTGGAGTGAGCTTTTGTGAGGCTCTCAAGCAACAGAAGTGCTTTCTTGGCTTCAAACATTTCTCAGTTTTCTGTATTTTAGGTTGTTTGCCTATTTAGGGAAGACACCCACACTGACAGCACATGTGAATGCTGCCAATTGACTGAAACATGCAGGTCTTTCTTTTTCTTTGCTGCTTTAAATTTTAAGAACTGTAATTTATGTTAGGAAGCTACATTCCAGTTTTTCCCCTTTATGCTCATCCATATCTTTCCAAATGATTTTCTCTGTTCCAAATATTCCTCAGGTTTTCTTGATAGTGGCAAACCCTGTTAGGGCAGTGCTGTCTCTTATCCTAAAATCACTAAATAGAACATTAAATAAGTGATGTATAAACTGATTCTTCCGGATCTTCATGTAGTAGTCTTTGAAAGTATCATGGTTGCCACATTTTTTGAGTGCTGAATACAGCTTGTACCACACTTTTCCATCTCTTTTTTTTGCTTGTTTACTGATGTTTTTCAAATACCTTGTGTTTGTGGGGCTTTATGGGAGAGTCCCTGCAGAAAGGTTGTTGCTGAGCATACGTGGAGCTGAATGAGGACCGGACAGCACTGGCTCTGGTTTGTTTCTGGTGGTCGGGTTGCTGATGTGAAATGTTAATTGTGGTTGGGAAACTCTTTGTGGGGAAGGAGATGGGACATGCAGGGAGGGCAGTGATGATGGTAAAGCAGTGCATGTATGCATTACAGTGCAGGTTTTTCTTTCCATTTGCTTCTCTTTTCCTGATCGTCCAAAAGACTTGGGGAAGTTGGAAAGCTTGGAAAGTGTGGAATGTTTTTTTACTACCTTCTTACAGCTTTCAAAAATGGAGGTGGCTGTTGGTGTGAAAGGATCTGTTCTTGCAGTGTTAGATACCTAAGTGGCTTGTATTTAAATATGTTAAAAATCTGTACTGGTGCCTCAGAGATTCTTTTTGAAAGCTGCTATGATATTGCACATCTGAAAGGTAACCATGCATTCAAATTGTAGCCTAGAATTAGGAACAAAAAAGTAGAAATCAGCACTTCATTATCTGAAGTTAACATTTTATTTGTTTCTGAAGTCAGTTTCCAGTTCAACTTGGCCTCTTCTTTGAGTAACAAAGTGGATGGATGTACAAGAAACAAACCCATGAAATTGGCATAGCAATAGTCAGTAACTGTTTGCAACTGTTATTCTTTAATTCTTGTATTTAGCCTGTACTGTGTAGGAAATATGCATGGTATGTGTTTCAAGTGTTTGGAAATAGCAAAAGAGCAAAGCACACTAAACAGAAGTCTGCCTTTTTAACTTTGCTGTGCCAAGCCTGTACATTCACTGAAAACCATACAGGAGCTCAGATTCACCCACAGATGATACCCACTTAATGATTATTTAATCACAGAAGCCCAAAGGGGAAGAGAGCATCTGGATTATTGAGTTCAGTCCTTTTGATTATCTGAGAAGATTGTTTCATAATCTCATTAATAAATTTAATCAACAGGTTTCTTCTGCCCTGCAGAAATTCTTCTCTTCTTCACTCCTAGTAAGATGTTGAAAACGGAATAATTTTTTTGTGGCTGTTTAGGTCGGCTAAAACTCTGTTTACTGTAGGTGTTCCTTGACCTGCTGTAAACAAATTATTATTTCTTGCTCTGTTCTCCATGATGGTTATTGCTGTAGAAGTAAAAGATACTGGAGCACTTAGCTACTGTAAGGAATAGTGATGACCCTCATAATGAGGTCCTCATCTGTGTAGATGATGTCCTTTGTGGTTCTTGACCCTGTGCTTAAATAAAAGGTAATGTATGAGTAAGTACATGAAGTGACATGAAACCCCCCTGTGAGGTTGGGTTCACTTCACTGTGTCACAGCTCTGCATGGCCAATTTGAGTTGGATTCCTGGAGTGGAATAAAAATTGGGTAGATGGAGCCATGTGAGAACTTCACTGTAAGTGATATGTTCACACCATCTCCAGAAAATCTCTGGTGAAATCACTGGGTTTTGTGTGCTATAGAGTGTCGAGGGGAAACTTTTAGGGAAAGAAACCTGGAGTGGTTCCTCAGCAAGGGGCAGAAGACCTAATTTGGATACGCTTGGGAGCACCACGTGCAGCAATGTGCATTCTGGCCACCAGTAATAGCCCACGGGCAGGAGTTGCCTTTGAGGGGGGCTGGACTTCACGAAGGTAATTTGTACGGGTGGAAAAGCGGGTGTGGAATAGAGAAGTGGAAGAAAAATGCCAGAAGTGGTTGTTGTGGTGAGAGGCGAGGGTCGGGAAGCTGCTGTCCCATCCCGCAGTTCTGCGGGAGCGATCCATGGTCTTGAGCGGCCTCTACTGGCTCCTGGCAGCAGGAGGAAAGCTGCCAGGCCGGGTGAAAAACCCTGCTGGTTCTTCCTCTT
Source organism: Motacilla alba alba (assembly GCF_015832195.1). Classification (NCBI taxonomy): domain Eukaryota; kingdom Metazoa; phylum Chordata; class Aves; order Passeriformes; family Motacillidae; genus Motacilla; species Motacilla alba. The sequence continues at coordinate 13,212,839 of NC_052020.1, read as the reverse complement.
CTCATTTCAAATTTTCTTGGAAGAAAGTGTTCCGTTTGGGCTGTGGGAAAGCAGAACTATACACAGTAAAAGTAAATCTCACTGCTTGCACGGGTTTCTCTGTGTCTCTCCTTGTCCTTTGTTCTCCTGCTTTGGGTTTGGTCACACAGCCTGTTTAATACATTTTGTTGTCCTGGATTGTGAGCAGAATTGAGCTGGGAATATTGGATCTGCTGGTTGGATACAGTAGCTGTGTTTCATTCCACCTGGGGAAACAATCCAGTGTCCTTTTGGATGGCAGTTAAAATGGGAGATCACTCATTAGCCAGTGCAGTAAATGCTGATGGATCTGTGCTGGGGCAGGGATGGCTGGCAACTGCAGAGAGCAAAGGAACGGCTTTGTAGTTCAGCTCCCAGAAATCGGGGAAAGGATACTTTGTGCATGGTGCCTGAATTTCAGAGTGCCCTCTGGAAGGGCAAGATTGGAACTGGGCCTGAGGAAAATGCCATCTGTGGTTTGGTTCAGCAAGGTATGTGAATGAAGAGGGATGTGGTGTGCATTCCTTAGGGGAGGGAAGAGCACGTAAGGGAAGGTGGTGGAGTTTGTTTGTTTTTAAAACAAGGCTGCACCACAAAGTGCTTAGCTTGGTTCAATAATCTGTGTTTGCCTTTATTCCAAAATACACACAGAAAATTGAATTTGGACTACCTGAAGAGGCCAGCAAGGATAACACACACTTAGCGTGAGATGCTTTTTTAGGTGTTGGATGCTTCTGGAAATCCAAGTTTTCTGGGAAACGGAGCAACATTCTTTTGTTCTGGTTGGGGTTATGTGGCTTCCTTGTGTTGTAGCTCAGAAAAAAAAGGCATGAACTGGTTATTCAAAGCTGCCAGCCTCCACATTTTGTTTACTACACATTCCAGCTTTTTGAAAATTAATGTGTAAGAAAAACTTCATTCAGCCTCTTTCCTAAAGCACTGTCCACTTCTGCATTCCTTGGATCAGTGCAGCAGAATGTCTGTGCCTTTTTAAAGAAGGTATATATGGCAGTGGGGGCTTCAATGTTTCTGAAAGTCTGTCTAAAGATTAAGCATAAATACAGTCATACAGCTGTACTGGGCAGGTATTGCTGTAGTCTTAAAAGTAGTTTTCATAACCTTGAGTTACGTTTCAGACTTCTTTTACAACTGTGCAATATGCCTGTCACATCAGATAGGGAAACAATTTATTCAACACTTTTAATTTTATTTTATTAATTATCCGTTGTCTGCCAGAAAAGAGAGAATCTCAAATATTTGGGACAGCAGAATCTTGATATTAATGCTACGTGTTTGGTTTGAAGAAGGTTGCTTCTTCATTCTATCAGTAGTAAACTCTAGCTACTGGACCTAGTTAAAAGGATTGCCTGTCTGCAGGCAAATACATTGTGCAAGATGTTCTTGTGTTTTATAATGGAGGAAACAAAAAGGTACCTTTTCTCAGGCAGGTCTGGCAATCCTGAACAATCTTAGCAAGTGCTTCAGAGAAAAGAGAAGTCTAGGCAGCTGTGAAATACATGTGTTCTATACCCTGCATTTTCCCATCATTCCACTTGCTGCAGATGGATTATACTAAAATGAGTTTTAACCTCACTACTGATCCAAGTTTGCTATCATCTCAAATATTTACATTTCTTTGGTACAGATTAAATGTACTGCTCCAGTATTGCAGTGCTGGATCTCTGCAAAGACTGGCTTGAATAAATTGGTATCACTTTTATTTAATATCACATCCAATTCTAGTCAGTATGACTGTAGACTCTAATTTGCTGCTAAATCTAATTTGTTTTGTCTTTGCCTCCTAGATGTGCTTTTTAAACTTTTTTTTTTTTTTTGTTATTATGGCCTCAGTTTGGATAACGGTGATAGATGGGATATTTTATTTATAGCTTAATTGTCTTTTCCTACAGCATTATTAAACTGTTTTACAAGGTCTGCTCTATGTCCTTAGAAGCAGAACTTTTAATTTAAAAGCAGATTTGTAATTAAAGATGTTAAAATCCAAGAAGAATCTGATTAAGCACCCAGCCCTTCTCTTTTTGATTGTCTGCCACGGAGTACTTGGCAAGAATGTCACTGACTTGTCTAGACAGGTACAAAATCTTGTTACCAATACATAGTAGGTATGTGCTTTTCTGCCTGAAGTTTTGTCTTTAAACTCTTGTTTTCCTTATTGCTTATCTGTACCTTTACAGATTTTATCTTTAGTTTAATAAAAAGTGCAACTGAAACTGCCAAAACTTTTAAAATGAGATTGGGATGCACTGCTGAAATGAAGCGTTTCAGTAATTCTGGATTTTATTTACAGTTCTTTGTCAAGTGAGGACTTCTATTATATTTTTATTTACTTACCAGAGACCAAATATCCTGAATTAAGAGCTGACTGAAGCATTTGAAAATACACATTCATTCTGCAACATGCAGGTGATTTTTTTTGAGGAGCTCTGTATAGACTCTGTAAAATATAAGCAGGAAAGCTGCTGTTAATTTTCTGTTTTATTTAATCTGGAAAAATGTAGTTACTGCCTTTTGCAAGTTGCATATTTATTTCAAAATGTCATAGTTTCATATTCATCTTCAAAGCAGCAAAATATTTGAGCAGCAACTTTCACTTAACTTTCACATTGATTGTTCTTTACTTTTTGCAGTTACTTTTTTGTTCTTTTTCTTGGGAGAAGGAAGATTTGCTTTGATTAACTTAGGAAATTGATACCAATGTAAAGGAGAGCAATGAGAAGATAAAGGCAATGTTTGTCTATCAAGCAGCATAAATCAGAGGCCAAAAGCTAAAGTAATTATTTTTTTTTAAATGTGTGTCTTTTTAAGCTAATTTTGGATGTTTTAAATGTGTGCTCTGCATGTTTACCTCTGAGTGCTTGAGTTCAGTGCCTGCTTAGAATCAAAGAAAATAACTGGGCCTTATCCTAATACCTGGAATAATAGATCTGTTTGATCTTTTTCAGCAAAATCTTTAAACACATCTGGAGACAGAACTGTGCTAATAGGCATAATTCATTTAATGTCATTTTCACTGGCTGGTAAAGCAGTCATATTTTCTGTACCTTTTGCTGAAGATCAGGAGTTATAACATTATCTGTCTGCAGGGTGAGAAAACACTGACAAAATCTGGGTGTAGACAGTTGTTCCACAGAGGACATGGTGATTCAAGGCCATGTTAAATCTCCTGGACAAAATTAAAATTAAATTAATAAAAGTTAGCTGCAAGACAATGAAATCCATTTTTCTTAGATGACAATTAGCAAACACTTGATATTTATTGTTGCCATCTCGGTATATTAGCCCTATTTTAAAATTCTTTTACTTAACGAGTGGAATTCATGAACATGCTATTTTTTAAATGTAAAGTCTTTGCTTGCTTTCCAATTAAGACAATTATATTGTCAAGTGGCTTTTGAGCAGATGTTTTTATTTCCTTCCTTGGAAATCATAGATTAATGCTGTTCTTTAAATGCTACTTTTGTGCTTTACTTTTTTAGCACAGAAATGCTTGACTGCCTAAAACGATTTCACTTAGTGATGAGATTTATTCCTTCAACATTGCATTTTATTATTCCCAGTATTCAATTTTAAATGGCCTAACCACTTTCCTTTTGCTCTTCAGTTGGCTTTGTAGTGAGGTGTGGTTTGAACTCATTAAAAAAAAATAAAAGTCAATGACTTATTTCTCATGTGAAATCATTACATGAAATTCTTCAAATGAAGAGATTACAGGTAAAAGTTGGGCTTTGATATACTCATTTCACAGGATATTTAGTCCTTTCAGTTGAAATGTGGAATGATAAATCTTTACTTCAGTGGAGTGTGTCAGTGTAACAGATGTTACAGTGTCTGGTTTTTCTCTCCTTATTGCTAACTTGCCTAAGAAGGTGGCTAGCTAAATCTCTGGATCAAGAGTCTTTCTTGAGAGTTGCATTTCCCTGCCTTCCCTGGAGAATACTGAACTGTCCATTCAATTGTCAATTTCAGTATTCCCTGGAGAATATTAAATTGTCTAGGGAAATACTGAGACACCAGAATGGTGGAAGGGAAATTGAAATTACTGAGGTCTGTCTGTGACAGTGTCCTCTGGGAAAGAAGTAAAACAGCATTCACTTTTATGACTTTAGGTATGTTTCCTTGGTGTGGCATGTGATTGTTGGGCATGAAATTCAGGTTTTGCTTCTGCATTCTACTTGAAGGATTAAAAACTATTTCAGGTAGAAGCAGAAGTCACAGTTAATGTTACTAACCCTGAGCATCTGGTGTCAAGGTAAAACAGAAGTTACTAAAATACCTGATTAAGGCATTTAAGCATAATACCCAGTATTGGCTGAGCCAGAGCTGCTGTACTGATGCAGAGTAGTCCTTGCTGAGAGATTTACAAAGAATATGAATTTTTAAAGTCTGGTGGTTTCTCTCTCACTGAGCAATTTGAAGTGTTGCAACAATATTGCTGGTTTTCCAGGTGATCCAGTGGATTTTAGGAGAAATGTCTTCAAATTTCACATGAGGTTGAAATTTTAAATAACCCTTGTGCTGAGTGGATTTTTGCACAAGAAAAACATCTGAAAACTCTGTAATCTGCCAAGGATCTTTTTTCGAAGTGTCCCATTGAAATATGAGACCGTGCGGTTCCATTTTTTCTCCTAGCACTGCAAGAAAAAGGGGTAGCGACATTGCACAACGGTGTGCTTGTCTTTGCTGGAGAGCTTCAACAACATTTCTGCACTACAGGGAAACACCTACTCCTTTTAGTGGCTACAGCAAGGAGTCATTTAGATTGGAACCAAAACTTCAGATCAAGTCCAACCATTAACCTGGCACTGCCAAGTCCATCATTAAACCAAATCCCAAGTGCCAGTGAATTTAAATGTGCCCAGGAATGGTGACTCAACTGCTTCCCTGGGCAGCCTGTTCCAATGCTGGATGACCGTTTTGGTGAAGTAATTTTTTCTAATATCCAATCTCAATCTCCCCTGGTTCAGCTTGAGGCCATTTCCTCTTGTTGTGTTGCCTGTTTCTGGTAGAAGAGGCCGACCCTCACCTGGCTACAACCTCCTTTCAGGTGGTTAAAGAGAGCAGTAAGGTGTCCCCTAAGCCTCCAGGAAAAACACCCCCAGCTCCCTCAGCTGTTCCTCATAAGACTTGTGCTCCAGAGCCTTCCCCAGCTGTGTTGCACTTCTTTAACTGGGGATCTCAGCTGTGACTTTCAAGAGGGGTGGCTGCAGAGTCAGAGGGCAGCTGAGCAGCAGTGGCAGTGCCTGAACTGATGGTTCTGTTCTAATAATAATAGTTAAATGTCCCAAATATTGGAAGTTCGTGATAATGCTGTTTAAACTGAGTTTGCGTAAAGAAGAGAACCAAAAAAGGAGGAAGGATATGAAGTACTTCTGGAAATGTAGGTAAGCGGTAAACTGAAAGCCTTTCAGTGTGGACTTCTAGATGTGTTGTATGTTCAGAAATTAAAAGAGATGAAGCATTTTAGACAGCACACAGTGTGGGCTTGGAAAGGCCAGAAACAGTATTTATGTTGGGTAATATGGATGGTTTCAAATGCAGTTTCTGCCCCCCCTCCCCATCTGTGTTCTCTTTCTGCACCATTTGCTGCATCAGCATTGCCTATAAGAAGGGCCCCAGGGTTTTATTTTTTCCATTGATCAGATGCAGCAGTCAGCAAATAAACTGTTAAATGGTATTGATAAATAACATGGGCTAAAGGCAGAAATGCAGGAGGAAAATCGAAGTTCCTGTGTATGGATGATATGACTTTTCTCTCACCAGAAAAGCAGCAGTCAGAGAGTTTTTATCCAGCTCATCTTCCTCAGTAAGTGCAATAGAGGAATTACAATAAGCAATTTGGGGAGTGCCTCTGATTGCCAGCCTGCTGTTCTGGTGTCACTGCGCTGGGCAAACAGCAGGAGCTCGAGGAAACTGTGGTTTTGGAAATCAGATTAAGTGTTGCCTAAAATCTTAAAAGGAAGTAGTTGTAAACTGTATTTTTTAGGAATATGAATAGTCTTTGAATTATTGATGAGCAGAAGAGCCTTGTTTGTGTGTGGAAATGAAAACACTTGTAAATTTGTGTTTAGACTGTTACACAGCTGTTTCCTAAGTAGTTTCTATCACTTAGGATGAGGTACATTGTAAACAACCCAGTTGCATTTTCTTTGTGGGCAGGGGGAGTATAAAAAAAACCCTTAATTTTTATGTATGGTGGGCTGCTAATGAATAATATATCTATTGTCTTTAGAAAGAAAATTCCAAATTGTTTTTTCTCATGGATTTTTAAGATTTCTGTGATTAGTAGTAGAATAAGAAAATCTCTTAATGCACTGGATAAACTGTGATAATTCCAAATGAACGAATGCAAATGGAATTGGTTTAAAAGTACCATTTTGCATGAACAATTTTGGTTTTCCCAGAATGTTAATGATATATTAACTTTTTGTTCCTTTCAGCTAATTTTTCAGGAGCTCCATGAATGCTAATGAACATGGTTTACTTGTTATTGGGTCTGTATAACAGTTTTGGGTGAAAATGAGTGAGAGGAATGTACTGGAATTGCTGTTCCCGGTGAATTTTGGTGTCTGTGAATGTTGTAGGTGAAAATACAAATTAAGCATGATTATATGCTTGATTGATTTAATAGAGGTCTTAAGGATTCTGTCACAGGGTTTCTTGGTTCTGCAGTTATACAGAAATTGAGGGATTGTTGACCTCTGCAAATATATTAAAAATTCTGGTGCATTATTTATTTTTGTGTTTAATTTGACTCAGCAGCTCTTCCATGCCAATTAACTTGACATTCCATTTATTTTGGCTACTGATGTTTGCAGTGGAAATGTTAAATTGCCAGTGTAAGAATTCTCTGCCAGGGAGGTGAGTAGAAATATGGAGAAGGAATGAATTGAGAGTGCTATAGTTTGGGAGGATTGCCCTTGTGAAGAATCACAGTGTCCTGCTGATTTAAAGGGAGTGTGCTTCCCTCTCAGCTGACTGTGGTTTTCTTTAGGTTGAGCTTTAGTTAAGAAGTTTAGGGTACAGCTGAACCTGCCACTTAGGAAAGGATTATTTTAAGAAAACCCAACCTCCTGGAAGCTTTTAACTGTTTGTGAGGTAGACAAAATAATTTCTCTGTAACAATCAGAGAAATTGCTGTTGTCAGCAGTTGAACTGCTGTCTTCATGAACAAAAATTACTTCTGATTATCAACTGTACCCTGCTTAACCATTTAAATACTTCTGCTTACTTGTAGGTTTTTTGTAATGTTTTGGACTGTTCTGAATTTTATGTATGAAATCTTTCAGTGGGTATTTCATGCTGCACTGTGTGTTTCCAGAAATGAATGTTTGGTGATCTAGAGTAGAAGTCACAAAACAATTTAAATGGTGATAGTTAATACATAGGTCCCACTGGAATTTCACTTCTGATGTGAGCTAAAGTAAAGTGTCTTAATAGTCTGTGATACAAATGGATTTTTAAAATCTTACATCTTAAATCTCTTGAGTGCTTCAGATAAATTTGAATAGTAAATCGTGATTTCCTTTTCTGTTTTTCAAGCTGGTTTTAATCTAAAGCCATGTAAATTTGTTCTCCCATTCCTAATGGGTCATAAATTGTAAAAAGAAAAAGTGGTTTAAGTGTGTTCCTGATAGTTTTTCTTCAATTCTGACATACTTGTTAAGTGAATTCACCGAATGAGAGAATGAAATATTTTCTCTGTACTTGCCCAGAAGCTAAAGCATTAAACGAAATTTTGAAAGTAGTTAAGAAGTACATTAATTACTTTACCACCTCATGTTATGGGCAAATTAAATTAACAAGGATGATGTTAAAGTGCAGAGTTTCCAAAAATATGATGGGGAAGGCTTTTGTAGTATTGTGTTGAAATAATTATGTGTGCATGCATTTTGAAAAGCTCCTGAGATGATTTGGCATCAATCAAGGTCTTAAATCAAGCCTTTAGACTTCATCTTCTGGGGAAAACCAAACACACCCCTCTGGACTTTTGAATGCTGTATGGAAAAAAAAAATTTTTTTTTTCATTCCATCTAAGGTAACAATTGCTTTTGTAGTGGCTTCCATTCTTTAAGGAAGTTGCAGAACTCTAATCTTGTAAGGTTTTGACAGTGAAGTTATTCCCTCTTCCCAATCAGTTTGTGTCAAAACTGATGGTAAAATACATTCATAATTATGCATTACGCAGCTAGCAGCTTCTCACCTCCCCCTGCAATGAGTATTCCTGAAGCTCAAGCAGGTCAAAGACTGTCTACTGGAAGATTTTTCGGTATCTGATGCTGGACAAATAGATCTTCTGAGAGGTGAGCACTTGCCATCTTCATAAAAACATGATAAATACTAAGTGATACAAATTGCTTTGAGGAAATATTTCTGTATTGGCTATTTTTTAATGCTAGGGAAAAATACTTACATCTCTTTCAAAAGCTTTATAAAATGGTAGGAGCTATTCTGTCCCAAGTCTTTCCTGGAGCTCATGCTGTTTCAGTTGGGTCAGTCAAAAATTTGCAGTAAACTTTCAGCTTTATAGATGTTTTTATGTTCGTTTTCCTTCAGCTTCAATGTGTGGATCTTTACCATTGTTTGGGATAAAGACTCAATTAACTAACTCAATTTTCAAGTAGACCATAGTAACTCTGAAGTTTTTAATGTTTTTTTTGTTATTATTTTTAAAAGTAGTTAGTCATGAGGAGAACTAGTTGCTTGTCAACAGATCTGACAAGTAGAGGAAGGAGTTTGTACCTAATCTGAAATGCAGCAGGAAAGGAATGCCCATCAAAGCTTTCCAGCTCTTAGGTTGATATCCCCCTCCCCCATCAGTGTTCAAAACAGTTTCTGCAGGGCATGAAAAACAGGTTTTTATTTATGTAATGTTTCTCTGCAAATAAACTTTAAAAATACTAAAAGAATGACAGATTTTAGAGATTATGAGTTTTGAAAAGCAGTAATTTGAATGCTTGGAAGAAAGGCACACTAGCTCACTTAAATGGGCTGCTGATTAGTATGTTTTTGATAATAATGTGGGTTTTTTTTTTTAATATAGGCTTCTTAGATTGCCGGCTAAATAAGCTTATCTTAAATGTCACAGCTGCCTTTTTAAAGTTGCCTGGTGTAAGGATATCCTGTATCATTTGATACCTTAACTGCTCGGAGTAGCTGTAAACTGAGGAACCTGCAATTGTCCCCTGAATTCTTGCCTTGTAGCTGATGGGGAAGTGCTCCTTGTTGCAAGAAAAGTGAAATACCTGTGACCTGTGCAATCGATACCATTTGTTGAAACATGCATGCACTAAGTGATGTTGTAAATGACAGACGTTCCTATTGTTCAGCTGCTCAGGGATTATGAGGAGTTATTTCCTGCAGGGATTGGGAAATTGTGCTCTCTGCCTAAATGGGGAGGCTGGTGCTCTGGAGAGGAGACTTGCAGAGTCAAGATGGGTGGGTACAGAGACTGAGAACTTCGTTCCAGAATCAGGAGAGAGGGACTAAGAGAGCTGCAGACATCTTGGGCCAGCACTCAGGTTAGTGATCTGGGATGAATTATGGAGAGAGGACCTTTCTGTTTTGATATGCCTGAGGAAGGCTGGTTGAGTAGGAAGCCTACTACTGATTGGAAACTTAATCTTTTCCAGTCTTAGGTGTGGCTTAACAACCATTCTGAGGTAATAAGGACACTTGTGATGGCTTTTTCTCTCCTTCCCCAACCCATCTCACTCCTTTTATGTGGGTGTGTACACACATAGGTCTATTACTTACATTCTGTAAGCGCTGCAGGAGAACTACATACAGCTGTGTGAAAAATGACAGCTTTTAATAGGTTGGGATCTTGACCAGAAAAGTGGTTTGTAGATCTTCCTATGGCTTGGTTTTACTCAGTGGCTCATGGTAAACTTTAGCAAGATCAGGATGTAGAAAATAGACCCAAGTGAGGATAACTCTGGAAGGAAATATTGATTTATTGGTTTCAGAAGTGATGAAAAGCTCAGTTGTATTTAAGAAGAAAAAGCCTGTTGAACTGTTCCACCTGGAAGAATGCAGCCTAATGGCTTTTGATTTGAGAATCTTTACTGCAAGTGCTGGGTGAGCAAAGTGTTGAAAAATATCTCAATCCAGCTGGTTCCCCCTGTTGTCATGTTGGTTGCTAAACTCTGTCACCATAATCCTGCATGGTTTCTGAGCTGCCTGAGTAACTTTGCAGTGTGGCTGGCAGGGCTTTGTCGAGAGGAATCTGCTCTGGTGTTCATTGCCAGCCATTGCTGTGTTTCCATAACCATTTTTAAGGTGTTCTGTTGTCTGGGGGGCCCAGACCACTACAAATACAGCGTGTGCATCCTGCTCTTTGTGGGGAGACTTCTATCTCAGCTACATACAAGCCAAGTTTTGAGAAAAAGCTCACTGACTCATGTCAAAAGAGGTTTAACTCTTTTGAGTTTACATCCGTGCTCTTACAGATTAAGATTAAGTAACCTAGCGATTTCACTGAGTATTAAACAGTAACTTCATTTTTAAATGATTTGGTTTTATGACAAGTGTTTAAAAAAAGTTCTTGGAACTTCAGCTGAAAACTTTGAAAATGCCTTTGTAAAAGCCAAACGTGGATGGCTTTTGTGTGAAAAGAAGAAGTGTCAGATACTCAAATAATTAAAATACCTTCTGTTCTAAAGTTGTCTTAATATTTTAACTAAAATTTAAACTAAAATTTTGTCTTAATATTTTAACTAAATGTGCTTGATTGAGGGTTTGTAATAGGTTGTAAAACTGTTTTGTGGTGGTCTTTTTTTCTTGGTTTTTTTTTAAATATTGCACTGAGGCAAAGGACCAAAAATGCAATTTTTTTTTCTGTCTCAGACATAACACTTTCAAACCTGCCTGTTCTTTGTGCTGTGCAGTGCTGTGGGTGCTGCTGCCAGCTCCATCTGAGCACTTGGAAGGAGCTCACCTTGGTGAGTGTGACCTTGCTGAGGGCTGCTGCAGGTGAGCTGGCAGCTGCAATAAGATATTCCTGTGCCTCCACACAACTGCTTCCTGCTTGGGCTGTGCTTTGGGGAAAACAGAGCAACACCTCTCGCTGCAGACTGTTCAGAAAGGAGCAGCATGAGGGACCCAAGCTGTCGGGGACTGTCCTCAGGAATAAAAGGAATAATTTGGGAGGCTGCCAGAACTGCCATTGGTTGAGGAGATGCAGCCAAGAGAGTGATGTGTTAAAGAATGTGCTCTGTGCTGTATTGGAGGCTCAGGATGGGAGAGGCTCCTCCTCATCACTGGGCATCAGGATTTTAGTGCTTGTGGAGGGTTGACTTCAGTTTAAAGGGTCTCTTAATGGGTTTTTTCCTTTTTTTTTTGTTTGCTTGCAAATGAACCACTGCTTTTAATATCATTTTGGCAGGCTGAGAGCTAGAGAAGCAGCAAAAATATTACCTGTGTGAAAGATGCTGCTTCCAAGTAAGGGAATTGAAGCTATTGCAGCCACATTTCTGTCAACAGAAAAATGTGTACTGTGCTGGCTTTGCTCCAGGAGAGAAAAATCTCTTGACTGTAGTGGTCTATCAGTTGTTCCACTCACAGTCAGTGGTACATCTAAGAATTAATGGTCTGAGGTTGGAAATTGGAAATTGTTGCCTATTGTTGAGGGTGTTGAAATTGTTTTTACACGTATTCCTTAATAAAGAGTTTCAAGCAGCACAAAAACTCCCCTTTCAGGAATCTGCTAAAGTGACAGTACAGAGAGCAGCTTTCCCCAGGAATTGGATTATGCTCAGATTTATAGGAGGGCCAGATGTACTCACTACTTAGATTAACACTCAAAAAAAAAACTTAAAGAGCCACATAGAGAAACTGGGTTCAAGCATTCATTCAAGCTCTGAATGATACATGCAGTTTTAGTTTACTTTATTACCTGCTTTCCTTATCTCATTTGAGTTTCAAAACAAGCCCTGAGTCGTACATTCTTGTTCTAAAAGCTAAGTTTGGAGACCCGAGGGCCGGCTCTGCAGGGTTCTGCTGTGCCACAAGAGGGCATTTTTTGGTGCCAACTTTTTGCAACTGTTAAGGAATAAATCTACTTTTTAAATGTCTCACTTTGGATTAATTGGTCTTGAAAAGCACTTGAAATGATGCATCTTTTCTCTAAACTCCTTAGTTTCATAACTAAGAGCAGCTTTAGATCTTTGTTTTCCTAGATAACATGGGATTTTTGAATGATTTCTGTAATTACATAAAGAATGAGAATTCAGAGTAGAATTGCAGAACATCTGGAGTTTTGTGTCTGATGAAGTTTATTTAAATGATCTGTCTAGTATTGATTACAAGGAATTAAGTTGGACACTGAAGAAAATAACGATGCCAGAACTGTTTTTCCTTTTAGGACCAGTAACTAAAAATAATGTGGTTTGGTGTGGGAGATTGTGATAATAAGAACAGAGTATCCTTCTCTTCTGCTTACATGGAATATGAGGCCAGTAAAAACAGGGGCAGTGCACTATAAACACAGCAACATACAGTACTTTGAATATTGCAAGATATCATTATGCAAACACTTCACAGAGTTTGCATTTAATCACCAAAGATCAGCACTATTGTAAGTGGCAGGAAAAAACATTGCCATTTAACCCTTTGCAGTGGGATGAGCCACTGCTTTTTTCTGGAAGAGCTGAGGCTGTTGCTGCTCCTTGTGCATGGGGGTGTCTGCTGGGTTTGCTCCATGGTGTGTCTGGGATGTGTGTGTGCACTTGCAATACAAGTTTTTGTATTTCAAAAAGTCCAAGCTGAAATACATCTGGTTTTCAGCATTCCTCGGGAAGTGTGGCTGCAAGGAAGAGCATCTAAGCCAGATGAATTGTTCTGGCAGGTTTGGGTTGCTCTGCCAGCTCGACTAATCTTCAGGGGCTTTCCGATCTCACTGAAATCAAAACATGATTGTGGTAGGATTTTGTTGGTTTGTTTTTTAAAATATGGGGATTTGAACTTTGCAAAACCTCGCTTGTGCTCTGTGCTCTTGGGTTGGTGGGCCAAACTTGGGATATGGAGGCATTAGCCAATACTAGAAGAACAGCATTGAGGGCTTGGAAAGTTGACACCAAATTTGTGTGCAGCAAAAATTGGCTGGATAGTTTTAATGTGATTTTTTTTTTGCTTCACCAAATTCATGTTTAGAATTAAAAAACCCTTATTTTTTTAAAATAACTAACCTGTGCATTATTAAATATAAAGATAATAAATTATCTCTGTCCATAAAAGCTGAAGTTAGGAAAAGACCTTTAGCTTTATTTACTTCGTTCACTTGGTATTTTTTCTCCAGTTCATAAATCAAATTTGTACTGAAATTGTGCCTTTGAAAGTTAGTGAGTGGTGTGCTCTGCCTCAGGAAAACAGACTAGCTGTGCTTTTGTCATTTGGTTCTGCTGCATCTCTGCATGATTATTTGGAGGATGTCTGAAGCCTTTTGAGTACTTCTTGTGGAGGGGTATTTTGGCATCAGTGATTTTTAAACATCAGTTAAATGACTTACTTGTAATAATGCTATCCACTTATATTTGACATGGTCAATTATGAAAACCAGGAATTATTCTGCTGATATAGTTTTCTATGGGGAATTTTTTAAATTGTGCTGTTTATTTTTCCTGAAATTTATGTGCTTTTGCCTATGATGTGCCTGTTTTTATGGCTTGCTTGCTAATAATTGGATTATTCTATTACTTGGTTTGGTTTTATTTGTTTTGGAGTTTCTTTCTCCTTTAAAAGAAAATCTACTTTATTGGCTTTAAAAAAGAAGTTTGTGAAAACCTTCTTGTAATGCATGTGCTTTGAAAGAGGAGGTGGCAAACTAAGTGTGTGCTGACAGAAAGGATAATCTTAATATTGCATTTAAAAACCCCCAACCAGCTGGGTTCTGTAGTGCTCCTGTGTCTTCTAACAACTTCATTTTGAGGCTGTTACAGAATTTGTGTATTTTTGCAATGAGAAGATGCATGTGCTGGTAACTCCTATTGTTTACTCTTAAGGAATAGTGTTTCAGTCATTAAAAAGAGTTTATTAAGACTAGAATGGCAATTAAAAACCTCTAACGTATGTCTCTCTCTAAGTCTTCTTTAGTGTGTTTCTGTATAGAAATGCAAAAATAACTAGTTCCAGACTAAAGGCCTATTCTTTTCACAGTGCTGAGGGTTACAATAAAAAATGTAGACAGCTGCTGGAGATTTGGGTTTATAGATGCTTTTAGAGAGATTCTGTTGAATGAATAAAGGCTGATAAAGTGTTTGCAGTCTTTGGCTAGCCCTGCTTGGATTCTTAAAGCCTGCTCATATAAGAAGTGCTGGCATAATTGACACCAAGTAATTATTGTTTTGAAAGTCTTAATTGGGGCTTGGCTTGGATTACTCATGAAATCTTTGTTGTTTTCCTCTATAAATTCTGCTATAAATTGGTGTTGAACTGCAGGGGAAATTGGTAGAAGTCCAAAGGTAGACCCCTGTGCAACAAATGTGCTTGCCTGCAGATACATACATGACTTGAAACCCATACATACTGCCAATAAAACATCTTTCAAAAACCTTTTTCTTATCATCTATAGTCTGGGAAGTATGACAAGTTATGCTAGCTGAATTTAAAAACAAACATACCCTCCCTCTTCCCACACATGCACGTGTGGAAATGACAGGACTTAACATTTGCATCAGCACAGAAGTTGCAGAAGTTGTGCTCATACACAAGTGAGGTAAAAATGATACTGGATTTGTGGAAAATAAGCATTAAATATCTTGTCAGAGGGCATGATTTGGATGGGAAGGTTTTACAGAGATGCTGCTGGTATAGTAAATATTCTAGTGGAGAGCTATCCAGCAAATCAAGGAGTAGATTCCAGGCAAATTCCAGTAAAACATTATTGTTACTTTAAATTGTTAAAGTTCTTGGATCCTATGATAAAGGGCCTGTTGTGGTGTAAAGTATTTGTAGTCAGCCTTACTCAAACACAACAACAATTGCTTTTGTTCATACATGTGATGTAAATGGCAGTTTTCAACTTTTTTATGATTTCTGGTGCCTTCAGAAGTTTTGGTAAATAGTATCTTCAGTTAAGATGATTGGTTATTGAATAGCCTGGATATTTTTTATAATAGTTTTCTATTTATACACTAGAATAAAAATACTTGTTTGAAATATTTTAAACCATAAATGCTTTGTTTGTTTTTGAACAAACAAAACAAACATTAGAACAGTGAAGGTCATGTTTATGGGCCGCCCAAGAAATTTTTTGCTTTTTTTGCAGTTCATAACAGGAGAGGCAAAGAGTTAGTGGAGGGATGCAGTTGTATATATATAATGTTTGGACATAATCTTTTCCAAGGATGGTTAGGAGATTACTCAGTTGTATACTGGTCAGTAAATTAAGTCTCCACTTCTGTGATTGCTGAATTACTTGGTGTGGAAAAAATACAGTAGTTATCAAAACAGTGTATCATTACAGGGTATAACTAGAGCATGTCTGCTGGGTGGTTTAAAGCCAGGGCCAAATCCTGGGAATGTTAATTTGGCCAGGATGCACATGTGCATACTTGCAGGGCTTTTCAGTATGTCATGTGCCGCCATTCTGTTGCAGACAAAATTGTTTGGTGTAGAGAATACAGTACCTCAGCATAGGCATCTGTACTTTTGTAAAATCCTCTGTGTGTGACATTCCAGGAATTTGAAAAGGACAAAGGAAGGGGGAGTACACTTTTAGTGAAGCTGGAGAGAATGTGTGTTTGACTGGAACCAAGCATCTGTGCATGTATTCCTTAAATGTATGAATGGTTTGCAATTGCGCAAAGTACTAGAACAAAACCAGAACAATAGCACCACACATATTAAAGCTTTGCTTGTTTATAAAGTCTCTCCTGCAACTATTTAATAACTAGGGGAATAATGAAGTTATTAAAACAAATAGGAGTTGTTTTTCCTATCAGTCAGCACATGCAATTGGTTGTTTTCTACTTCATCTCTGCATCACTTATTATAACTGGTATGAAATCAGGTGTCTGTACTGTCCCTGTGCTGGTTATATACACTGTTATAAGTGTGGGCAGATACATTTAATGCTTGTTTCACTCATGGTTTTTATGAGAGGGGGAATCTTGAAATATAACAGATGATGTCTGACTTGGTTAATGAATGTAAAGGTTATTTTGTGATGATGCAGCTGGTGACCTTGAAGATTGCCTTTTTAGAAAATGAAATTTCTTCAGCAGTTAATGTTCAAACTTGTCGCCCATTTTGGGGCATTTGTTGAGGGCTTTTTTTTTTAAGCTACATGATGAAATTAGATGATATATTATGTGTTCACAGTTTCAAATCTTACTAGAGCTGGTCTTCTGTTAGTACTTAAAAAGATCAAAATTATGTAGCTGAGGTACCCAAAGTAAGAAAATAGTTGTTGCTGTTTATTTCTGAACAATCTAATAACCATACGTGTTTCTTAGGTGGTTAAATTCTAGCCTAAAACTTCGTAGATATACATGCATTTAATTTTGTGTGGAAGATTTAGGTAAACCATCCTGCTGTGGTTTGGGTTAGTACACCTGGGCATGTTTGTCCTGCCTTACCTCTTCTGAAGTCAGTGCAGAGTACTTGTTGCCTTGAGCATGAGGATTTGCTAGGTCTGTGTAATTGTCAGAGTAGCTGAGGTTTTGTGTGACCATAAATTCAGTTGCATCATGTGAACATAATTAACTCTCATTATGTGTGCCTCATAAGTTCCATTCAGTTATCTGAGTTGTCATCAGCTGAAGAAGTGGTGGAGGTCTTGTGCTCACCAGCCACGCAGAAGAAATGCAGGAATGTGTAAACAGTTGTGTGGTTTGTGCTGGGGAGGGCTGGACCTCAGGGGCTGGCGTGGAGTAGCACTTCAGGACAAGGAGCTGAGAGCCCAGCAAGGACAGAACAAGTATCAGCAAGTCGGAACAGCATTGGTTGAAGCTGCACACAGGATGAAAGACACAGGAACTGTCATAGGGTAAAGGAGTAGGATGGTGTATGGCATTTTCTCCTATTAATTCTGCAGCTATGGATGTGCCCATTGCTCTCCTAAAATGATTGGTTAATCCTGTTTAACTAGAAGTTCAAGCTGGCAGTTTGAGAGCCTCACATCTTGCTTGTAGCCGAGCTCCTGAATTTGGAACTACACTTCTGAGATGCCATGACCTTCACCTCCAGCGAGTCCTCCTTGCTTGTGGTGTTTTGCCAGAATGTGCATCATCCTTGCTGATGGGTTTTCTACCAAAGTACCCATAAATAGTGAGTATTAGCAAATATATGAAAAGACAGGAGGCAAAAATTGTGTGTGAAATAGGGGATAAAGTTGAGGGATGAATGGTACTTGCACACTAGTAAATTAGCCTACTTAGAAGATTTGCTGGTTGATAAATAATAAAAGGCTTGATTCTGTCAGCTTTAAATCTCACACCTTGACTTTTTCCAGAAACTTTCTGTTCTCTGAGGTAAATTCACAGTATCTGTCTTTATTGTTTCCTTTTATATGAGCTTTTAACAATAGCCTTTCAAGTAAGCTGAGTGTGCTGACAGGTGTGAGAAGTACTCATAAGTGAAATTTTAATGGATGGAAAATGAGGAATGTTAAATAATGGGTCACTCAAATAGTGTTAAGGAAAATCTAAATGTCTTGAAAATTAATGTAGTTACAATCTCATAAACCCCAGGCTTGTCACAGATTCATTTTTGCATGCTGTTACATTCCTGACATGCATTTCTCCTCTTCTGCAGTTTAACTTTTTCTGAAGTATGCTAGGGAATGTATTAAAAGTGGGAAAGCTGGGCTGTCAGAGTTGTGCATTTTAAAACAGGGTACTTTGATTAAAGAAACATGATTTCTGTTTGTATAGAAAATATTGTA
This sequence comes from Motacilla alba alba, assembly GCF_015832195.1. Classification (NCBI taxonomy): domain Eukaryota; kingdom Metazoa; phylum Chordata; class Aves; order Passeriformes; family Motacillidae; genus Motacilla; species Motacilla alba. Next base: position 13,194,919 of record NC_052020.1, on the reverse strand, counting down.
CTTTGACATAGCCAGACATTTTGATAAAGAGTTGAGTTTTCAGGCTGTGTAGAAATTATAGCAAAGCCTGTGGTTACTGGTATAGTTCTGGAAGTGGAAAAAGGGACAGAAAGGTCAAAAATGAGAAGCGTCTTAAAAGCAGTATTTTGCTGTTTTTAACTACACTTTGGTCAGTTTTCATTCTTTCTTTCATATGTTTATATGCATCTCTTTGTTTGAAAAATAAAGTGGAAGTGGGAGGTATACAGGATAAGATTTATTAATCGTGTAGAACATTTGTTACTCTCTAATTTGTTTCTTGTTTGGTTTTTTTTTTCCCTGTTGTTCTGTTTCAGGTTGGCTTTTCCCCCGTCTCACTACCTTCAGATTACTTGTCTGCTTCTCACCCAGATTTTTTGATTGATAATGTTTTAAACAATCTCATTCCAAACTGGTTACATTTAGTCATCTTTTCCTTCAGTGTGATGACTAAATGTTGTAAGTTGGGGTTTTTTCTTGTTGTTTTTTTCCCCCAAACTTTAAAGTTTGAATTAACTCCTCTAAGTACTATGGACGACTTTGTTATAGTCAGAATCAAATGTCCAAATTATAATTCAGTGTCCAAATTATAATTACACTCTCTCCGCGTGTATTTCAAAGTTACACAGTGTGCAGTGCCTTCCTTTTAAAAATCATTTCCAAACCGGAGTCCTGCTGCACATGGTTTCTGTGCTCCCTGCTGATCCAGGACAAGCTGCAGTCCTGCCTTAGAAAATGGATAAAGGCTCCTTGGCTAGACTTTCTTGTGATACCAATTCAGCCATTTAAATGTGCTTTTTGCTTTGGCATAGATTGCTTCTAATGGTGTTCGCCTCCTTTATGTTCTAGGCTATTCGTAATGTAATCTTATCCTGAAGGCTCCAATCTAAAGTTACTCTTTTCAGTATCTCTGTATTCCTGTTTCTGCAAATTTCTTTCCTGGCACCAACTGTGTTTGCAAAGAATGCTGTGATAGCACTTGCTGAACAGCATTTAAAATATATATTTAATTTTAATTTTTTGTGTTATATATGCAAGTTTTATGAGAGAGAAACTTCCAGGTATTCAGTAAAAGTTGTACAATTCTATTTGTATCTCAATAAATAGTGTGTGACTTGAGGGTATTCAGCAGTATGCTGCTCTTGGCTGAAGAACAATAGCTATTCATTTAATAAATTACTTTGGTAGTTAATATTTTAGCTTATAAATCTTTTCAGTACAGTCTTAGAATGAACAGAAGTATTGGCAGAATATATATAAAAATATGTAATATGTATATAAATACAAGTATATGTGTGTACTTGTATATAAAGTCATATGGTACAGTTATATTTTAAAATGTAATCTATACAATTAATTCAAAAATTATTTTCTGTCCTGTCTATTAAAAAGTTTTACATTCAGAAACATTTTTACAGTAGCATTCATAAATACAAGTGCAAATAATTTAGATGTTTTTAAATTGCCCTGTAGTTTATTTAATGACAAAAAGCAAAGTCTTCATAAAGATTTAAGTGGGATTGGTTTTAAGTGTGCTTTTACATTGTTGACTGTTACTTCAGTAGTTACTTCAGTAGGCAGAACCTACTTCAGAAAGGTTCTGCCTTTTAGCAGCTGTCATTCCTTGTGCTATTTCTTTCACTAATATTATGTTTAAAGGCACTTTTATGTGGGTTATTTTCTAAAATGGTCTTTACTAGAATGCTGAAATCATGTTTTTAGTAGAATTATGAGTTTTCTTACCCCGTAAGAGGGATGGCACTGGCTGTCTCTAGGAGCCTTGTGTCCTGATATGACCGTGTGATGTCAGCTGCCAAAGGATAAGTGTGCAAAACAAAGTGTTCTAAAATCCATGCTATTGTCAAACCTTAGTTTTGTGGGGACTCGGTTATTTTGTGGTTGCCCAGCTGTCAAGTGTGGCTTGACACCCTTGGCTCTTCTTTGAAGCCATCAGCTAGAAATCATACACAGATTTACTTCTTGTCTAGCTGTAGGTAACTTGGGGATGGCTCCTGAGAAAGTCACTTTTGGGTTCACGTATAGGGAATGGAATGTCATTTCCAGGGCTACTTCATGGATCTTGACATCTGAAATAGATCAGGCGACTTGTTCCCCCAAATTTCCTTCCTTTCCACTGTGAAATGCAGAGGACTGCAATGCAGTGACTGGCTCAGCAATTGATGCTTAGAGATACAAGAATGTGTTTTCTGTGGAAGCTTAATGTGCAGCTGCTTTCTACCAATTCACTGTGCAGCTGTGGTACCTGGTTGATGCTGGGTCTTTTGGAGCAGGGCTAGAAAAGTCACTTACTTGGGTAAGGAACTTTCCTTAAATGCTTTCAACAAAGATCCTGAAATTAATACCTACATGTTAGCTGCTGTCCGTGTTGATTTGGGTCCAGAGAGGAGAGTTCTCTCCTTGCTATGCAGTATTTTCAGCTTTCTACCAGTTCTGGGACTGATGGAATAACAAGTATTTATAAAAGAAAACAGTAACGCTGTCTTTCTTGAAATCCATATTATTATTTCAGAACGGATTCTGTGGTGTAACATTTCATGGGTTTTTCTTATATAGTGTAGATACTTTGGGATTAAACAAAGTTTGGATTTTAAATAGAGTCTGAACACAGACTCACATATCTTGCTATTTTTCTGTGTTCAGTTTGGCCCTCAAATGTTTTCTGCCTGCCTATAATTAAGTAGGTCACCAAAGACATGGTTTTGCTTCTCATTTGTTACAATAGCTGTTGTGAGCTTTCAGATTTCTAACAGTTAACAAACTACTGTCTGCAGGAGTATCTAAGTGAAAGACAAAGAACTGGAGTCGTCTAAGTCAGAAAATCCATGAATAAATCATTAAGGGTACTGCAGTACCTATTTTGAAGGTTATATTATTTAAAAAAGTATTCATTTTCCCCCCTTCATTTCATTAGATGTGCACCTTTTTTAGGTTATAAAATGTATGGGGAGAAGAGCCGAGACTTTTTTTTTAAGAAAACAAAGTGACTTTGGGTAGTTTTGTACCTTTGTCTTCTGTATGGTACCATTTCTCAAGTCCCCTCACTCCATCACAGCCATGTGCCTTGTGTATTCTGAGGGGCTTTAAATGGTGCCCTGGAAGGTTGGTTGTTGCTTCCTAGGACTTGGAATTTCTTTCTTGGGTTACTGTTTTGGTTAGGGGACTGTTGTGTGCTTGGTTGAAGTGGCTTTTGCCACCAGACAGAGGGCTCTTACAGCTGTTGTGTGGGAGTGGGAGAGGCAAAGGAATTAACATGTGCCTGTTTCTGAGCATTTCTGGGAAACAAAGGACAAGGAAAGTAAATTGTGTCCTTTCGCCACTCTAGGTCATTAAAGGTCTAATCTGAAGCTTTCTGATTTCAGTGAGTTTTGGATTACTGCATGGCTGGGTTAGAGGCAAATTAATTCAACAGCTTCCATTTCATTAGAAGGGAAAGGTGTAAAGTCCTTTCCTGATGGCTGTGGATGAGCACACCACAAATTGGCTGGCTAATAAATTTCAGTGGGGCTTAAATTAATCCAAGAGTGAGCTGTCAGTGAAGGGGATGCTGACATTTCCACGGTATCTTTCCTTTGCAGTCCTCTCCTGACCAGTCCTGGAACACTTGTTTGGCAGCCTGATGCTCCAGCTCACTTCTTTGCTCCAGCTAGAAACACATCCTATGGGAAACTGCTTTCAGCTGAATCCCTTGCCCTTTGCTCTGCTGCTGGGCTGCACAGGCACCAGCACCAGTGCAGAGGAAGCACTGGGAAGGCAGGAGGTGCGACTGTTCCTTTCAGTGGTAGTGGGATCTTTGTTGGACTTTTTAGCTTTTTGGAAAATGATATGTTCAGTGGGACTGCATGGCAGATGAGAATTAAGTAAAGCACATCTTAGAGATTTTTACCTCCCAGGAGAGCAGACGTTTCTTGAGATTTGGCAGTTGTCCTTGAAGTTTGGTTTATCTGCTTCCTTTCTGCAGTAATTTTATCTTACTTTTTATTACATTATCTTTTTAGATCCCTCTTTGCTTTTTATGCCTGTCAGTTCCCTGAGCAGAAAATAGCTCCAGTTAAATAAAAACAATGGATAACTAAAATTGAGTAGTTTTACTTATGAAAGCTTACCTTGGATTTCATGTGAGCTTTAAAATGAAGTTACTATGCCAAAAATCCTTTGACAGAGATAGGAAAAAGTAGCAATTTGCTAAACAATGCCTTTGTTAAAGTTTTATTGGAAGAGCATTAAACTTTTGTTTTAAAAAATGGGCACTTTACCAATGCTTATAGACAATGAATGTCTTGTGAAGTTTAGAATACAGATACGAATTCTTTTAACATAGTTTAGGCTTTAATGTACTATTTATGGGAGCTGAATATAAGGATATGCAGACACACAGGTTAAACCACTGATATATTCTGATATGTTCTTTAGATTTGTAGAATTTCCTGGGGATGGGGCACTTTGTTTTGCTACTTTTTGAGATGGGGAGACATTTCCTTTTCAAGAGCTTTGGAAAATACCAAGCTATTGTTTTGGTACATGGAGAGTTACTGCTGTAAAAAAACTTGATATTTTTGTCCTTTTTTTTAACAAGGAATACAAAGAATCATTCAAATCTACAGCAGTGGTGGGAGGATGTGCTTTCTGTGGGGACACCCTGGTACATTCCATCTCATGGAATGCACTTGGTGTGGCATTTAGCAAAATGTGTTTCCTAACAGCTTCAAGAAAGGGCAGCTAAATTGTAAAGATGAATGCAATGGGAGCCTTTCCTGCAAGATGGCATGCCTTCCTTACACTCCAGCAGGAGGCATTTATTGGCCATGTAGGGAATGGGGCTCTGCTGCTGGACAGCGTTCTTAAAGCATTTGTGGATTAAACCAAATTACAGGAGGCACACTTCTTTGTGTCCCAGAAAGCAGAAGGATTACCTGTCCAGATATAGTTCCTGGTGAAGCAAATTGAAGTGATTCATTTGAGTAAATAGGATAAATTGGTTATTGTTCTTCAGATGTTTATGTAGTCATGTTGGAAACTGCAGCTAATCTGCAATCTTCTGCTGTCTGCTTTTTATGCTAATATAGAGTTATTTTGCAAGGGTTTGGGAAGGAAATCCATTATAGGGTTTATTGATCTTTGTGGTATTGACTGCCTGCAAAATAGTTTCCACAGATGGCAAAACAAACTCATATTTTTTGAGGTGGTGAAATTGAATGTTGTCCTACATCTGTTTTGTAATGAAATCCAACAAAGAGCATAGGAATTGTGAGTTAGGTTTTGGTGTTTCTTTTGCTGTTTTGTTGTTTGTACTAAAGCTTACTAGAATATTTCTTAAGCCCTAAGAGTTTTATTAGAGCAGGTGTGGCTATTTCTGTGCTTTTGGGTAGGGGAGAATTGGGAGCAGTAACTTTTTATCTGCGAAAAGAAATGATACTGGTAGAATGTAGTGGTGATTATGGCATATAATCAGTGAGAAATATTTCCAAAATTAAGCTCCAGTGTGTCAATTGTGAGAATTTCTAAATAACAGAATACTGTTAAATGTAAAAAGAAGAAAGAATTGTAGGAATGAGGCATTTTCTTTAAAATGGGCATGTCACACATTTGATTCTCTGCATTTCTTCACAGGAAATACCAGATTGCATTTAATGCAAGATGGCAATTATTTTAGGTGTCTCTATTTTGATGAGGGGGCTACAGTTTTCAGAATTATAAAAATAGTTCAGAAAGAATTCAGTGAGATTGCAGAAGGAAACAAATTGGTCAGATTTAGACAAGATCTTCCTTCTGAATTGGCAGGCAGGAAGAGTATAAAATTTTATGTTTAAATGTACGCTTTAAAGAAGACAGGTTTAAGCCAAGAATATAATGGTGTATGGTTATAGCTACATAATATCTGAGTATTCCTGAGACAGTGGAAAACAGAAATACTGGAATAAAATGTAATTTGAAAACATTCTTATCAAAACCTGTTTTATGGGAATGCTATATATTTTTAAAAAAATAAGTACTTCTTATTTCAAAAATCTCAGTGTTTGTATCTCTCTGAGATAGACAATGAGCATCAACGGTGTAATTTTCCATTTCTCTCTTTGTTAAAGCTTCATTTTTATTCAGAGTGGGAACATTCAGCTTCATGAAAATAATGGAAGTCTTCTAGTCTTCTGGAGAGTGCACCCAGAGGACCAAAGGAGCTCTGTGTGTGAGGAGGGTCTTTTTGAATTTTGTTGAAACTGATTTTTGTCAGATCTGTTTCCAGGTGATGGGGACAAGGAACTTGCAGTTGGCAAAGTATGTCGAGGCTTCCATAATTCTTTTTGTCAGCCTGTACTTTTCTTCAGGAGCCCGTCAGTCCTCATTAGAGAGCCAGCTTGTTGTGATATGCTAGTTCTTGGTTTGAGACAAGGACTATCTGTTCCTGACCCTGCCTTCCTGGTACTGCTTGTTCTGGGAAACCTGCAGGTGTGTAATGCTCTCTTGGTATAGATTCTTTTGTTGTTTGTTTTCTGCATTTCCCTGCTGTAACATAGTGAAGAGGTCAAGATGTAGAAGGAAAATCGTGTCATAAATAAATAAATTGTGTTCAACTTCTTCACAAAGACCCAGAGGAGCCCTTTGTAAAAAGCTCTTTCGTAGCCAATTGGTCTCCAGCCTTTGCTGCATGGGCTTATTCCATCCCACGAGCCTGCATTTGTCTTTCTTGGATGTCATGAGGTTTCTGTCAGCATGTTTCTGTCAGCATTTCTTCACCCTCCAAATGGCAGCTCTACATAACCTCTAGTCTAGTGTTGTTTGAAACTTAGTAAATTTAGAAGGTTTTTTAAGCTTGGCTTTTGGTCGAATTTTGCATTGGTTTCTTTTTTAGCTCTATGCTGTGAAGAGTGGCTGTATATGGCAAAGCACCCTTAAAGGCAAGCCTGAAGTTTAGCATCTTGTTTTAGCATCTTATGAGCACACAAAGTGCTTATCTATTCTGGCTCAGTTTGCTTAAATAAAGTAATACAGCTATGAAACTTCATAAATTTGGCAAACTGAGGGGTGCTTGTTGTATTGGATTTTTTTTCAAAGAATGGTAGAGAGCTCTGTAAGAGAGATGTTTGCTCAAATCTTAATTGTTTATAGTGATTTTCAGTGTAGGAGCTAAAATATTTGCGAGTAAATACTTTTTAAAACCCTTTTTTTGTTGTTGTTGTTTTCAATCAAACCACTGCTACTGAAGAACTCTGTCAGTGATTCTATAGCAAAAACTTCAAGCCAGTTACAGTCAACTTAAAAATGTCAGTGCAGGCATCTGTGATTGTCTTGCTCTAATTCTTCTGTAAGACTTTCCTGTGCTTGGTTACTTTTCCATGTGTGTTACTTTTCCATGTGTGTTACTTTTCTATGTGTGTTACTTTTCCATGTGTGTTACTTGGATCTTCATTGTCAGGGACTAGAACAGCTTTATGAGAAAATCACCAAATTGCCTTTGCTTCTTTGTGGAATTTACTGAATGGAACTTTTTTTGGTGCCACTTACGACAATAGTTTATATGGCTTGTTTAGTTTTGAAAGTGTATGTAGAAATGAGGGATAGATGGGGCAGCTGAGAAATAGTAAAGCCAAAGAATTATACTTGGTTTTGCTTTATTTAAATTTGTTTTGAGCTACTGTCTCTACAGGGTCAAATTCTGGGTATTTTTGTGGGGTTTTTTGGGTTTTTGTTTGTTTGTTTGTTTTTTGGTTTTTTTTCTTGTAGGGGAAAGGGAAAAGAACATACTAAGGAAATTGTTAGGGCTTAGGAGTTAAGAGCTACTTCTGAGTAAAATGAAAAAAAAACCACCAGAATTGTGCACCTGATTATAATTTATCTGTGGAGTGCAGTAGAATGTCTGGAATCTATACTTCTTTAGAATTGCTTAACATTTTCTAGATTTATTGGCCTCTTATTTATACCCCCATATTCATCTCTCTTCTTTTTTTCCCCTGAGCATCATCAGGGCCTATTTTATTCCTCTTAAATTGTGAATACTAGGACCATCCTTATAAGAAGAAAGCCTGCATTCTCAAGTCATTACATGATTCCAGGAGCTGGGGTCTGAGTAAAGATGCCAAATACCACCTCTGTTTGCAAATGGCAGCTCTTAGCTGCCTGCCAAAAGCTTTTTGTTGGCTTGAAGGCCAGGCTGGCTCAGTATTGGAAATGTGTATTTCCCTGACTAATGCCACTCTGCGTGACTCTTCTTGCTGAAGCACTAATGAGCAAGTGTCTCTTAGCCAAATTTATTCCAGTGTGGTTGTTCTTGTCAGCTGTTCCATGGCCAAGTCTAGTACTTATGGTGTATCGATTAAAAATACATGAATGTTTCATTTAACATAATATTTATTTCTAGCTTAAGTAAGAGTGTAGCAAATCCATCCTCTTCCCCCCCCACACACTTTTGAAAAAAGCACACCTAAGAAAAGCTGTGTGACAAGGATTGTGGGGCTTGAAGGGGCTGTAAAAGCACTCCACTCTTCCATCAAAGTATAGCATTCCATGCCTTCACTGTCATCCCTGATCAGTCAGGAAAGGTGATTCTTCATTTTGGGAACAGTTAAATATTGCACTAGGTTGATGAGAGGAGGGGTGGAATTTCCCTTGCTGGAAGTAGTCAAGATTCATTTTAGATGACTCTGGATCATCTGAAGTCTCATTTTCAGCAAAAGATTGGCCAGGATGATTTCCTGAAGACTCTTCATGTCTAGGCTTTTCTGTTTCCCTGTGATTCCTCACTGGGAAAGAGTGAGGCTTACACTCCAGAGTCTTCCCCAGATTAATTTGTGGCAAGATTTTGGGTATTGGGTTTATCCTTTTATGGATGAGGCAGGAATATATTCCTTTCTCTAGACCTAGTTAGATCATTTGAAGCTTTTAACATCTGTGCCTCAGTAGGTTGGACATCCTGGCTGCACAGGTTGAACAGCAACAAAGTGGGTTTCTACTTCTGGGACAATCCAATGAATCCAGAGCAGGCTGGGATTCCTGACATGATGGACTTAGGATCATATCAGAAGAAGGTATATTCCTAATGAAATTTTGTATGATAATTGAGCTCCTACTTTGCCAGCAAGAAGAAAATGCCCTTGTCATTGATTTGGTTGGTGGGGGAGTAAGGAGGAGATTCCAGTACTGTTGCTGGGACCAAGGCAGTTTAAGGACACAAGAAAAGAAGAGTTAAATCTACTTTGCACAGTAGCTTAGCAGGGTAAACTCATAACAGATTATCTTCTAATATGTTACAGATGAAAGACTTCTGTTTAGAATTCTTGATTTAGAAGTTTTGAAGTTTGAAACAAGTAGGTGTTTGCACAATTGGAGAAGTTTTAGAGATGGAGCAGAATCCAAAATATTCACTGATATTTACAAACAGCAACAAGTTATTTGCATGAGCAGTGTTACGAAATACTGGTGAATTGCTTTTTGTTTCTGCTATCTGCAAGCAGGTATTGACTCAGTTGTGTCTTCTGATTTTCACCACTTTGTTATCTCATGGACTGATAATTGCACCTGAGGGGTTTTTTTGTTTGTTTGTTTGAGGGCTTTTTTCTTTCTTTTTCCTGTATGTACCAGATTGTGTTAGAAATAAATGTAGGGAACTGAAGATTCTGACTTGCATTAGCTAGTGGCAGTCTGGTATCTATTGGTCTCCTGCCATTCCTGTTTTTTAATGAAGGTATTTGTATTCTCTGGTATTTGTACTCCTGGTTGGTTGGTTTGTTTTTAAGCAGAGCAGTCCTGCACCCCACAGAACAGAGGGCTATCAGATGTCACAGTGTCCCATCTTCTGTTGCTCTGCCTCAGACACCAGCTTGGCTTTGCTTCAGCTCGTGTGTTCCCTGCTTGTGCTGTGTTTTACCAAATCCATGAGCCCTGGCTTGTTCAAATGACAGAGTGCTTGATGTGTCCTGATCTCTTCCCCAGGTACACAAAGCCCTTTTCACACTCACCTATTTGATGGTTTCTATATGTGGATCATCTAGAATGCAGCATGATAAAGACTTGCTAAAAAACAGTTGAAGGCTGCTTAAAATATTTCTTTGTCTCTTCTGAAAATACCTGTCATGGTGTATCCTGGCACTGAATTTTATCTTTTTCACTGCCATGTCACAGAGGTGACTTATGCTGGGTACCTCCTGCTTACTGATCAGTTTACTGCTGGCATTCATTATGCATTATCTCTGCATTTCTCTGCTTTCAGTTGTTAGGTCGTGCTTTGGATCTCATTTTGAATGTTCTATTTCTCTTGCTTTTTAAACTTCCAGGGCTTTTTCTTCCTTAAATTTGTGTTCAACTAATTATCTTCTACATACGAAAACTTTCGTCTCATAATTGAAAAAAAAAATTGTTCATGCAGTATTTATCACGTTACATCTGTGTAAAAAGTAGTGTTTTCTGATAGTTTCTAACAACGAGAGATGATACTAGAGTAAAAAAAATAGGAGGGAAAGTGTCTTGCCAAATACACCTTTTCATTTATTTTCTTCTTTAATTGACAGGCTGTTGTGCAATTCCTCTTGCTTCTTTTAAGCTGGTTGTAGGCTCTTATGTCACAATATGGCCATGAATATTTCATTATATTTTTGAAGTGCCTTGCTGAAACTGGTAGAAGTGGTGGTTTCTAATTGCATCTGTGTAGTTCTTTCACATAACTCAATTGCTGTCATGTTTCTCAAATTAAACTGATGTTACTTAAAGGAACAAAAAGCTGTAAATTCATCTAGGACTGCTATTATGATGTTGTTTTTATATAGTAATGCACACAGATGTACATAGCAGCAACAGAGTCTTGATTTTAGACTGTGATTTTTAAACCTAGTAACTGTCCCTTCAGATGGAAAATTTGGCTTCTTGCTCTGCTTCATCTCTTCTGCTTCTTGCTGCTGATAATGAGGCAATCCTCCTCTGAAGCTCCAGCTGCTCCCAGGCTTTGCTGCTCATTTGAAAAATCCTGTTAAGCAGAGGAAATGTGGTAAAGCCCTGCTGTTGTCTTGGCCAAAATAGCTGCACTGTAAAGGTGTGTGGAGAAGAAAATGGGAACTTTCTGGAGGAATGATAATTCTCTTAGAAACCATAAATGTTTGGAAAATGGGGTGTAATGACAGCTGCTTTTTTTCTCTGATGTGGTACTTGTTTGCTGTTCAGTGAGTGTAGTGCTTAAAAACAAGGATGCTGCTGGTTTGTTTTAATCTTCTTATTTTAAACCCTCAAATTAAGATATGGCCAGTCTTTGCAATCAGTGTAATCTGAGTCAGATTTGAGAAAATTAGTGTTAACCACCCTTCTTACCATAGTGCAGATAAAACTGCCAAGACATGAAAAGAGATAGGGAGAGCTTCACTACAGCCAAAAAGCCTTCGCTGCTGCTTTTGGGTGTTACAGCAATGTTTGCTCTGTCCAGGAATGCCAAGCCAGAACAAGTATATCTATCCTGTATTTCATGGATTAGAAACATGTTTTGTTTGTGTTTCTCCTAGCTTCTATCTAAACCAGACTCAAAATTTTTGCATTTTTCCTTTCCTTACGGATTCTTTCAGTGTTTGTTAACATTTAGAAGTAGGGTGAGTGGCAGTTTACCTTTGTTTTCATGGAGTCTCAAGATTGCTTCTTTTAAGCAGTTGGAAATTATTCAGAGAGAGTGCAAACCTGCAGATTGGTAAGGTTTTTAGGTATATTTAAGCAAAAGTACTCAGTAACGTGAAGGTGAAATAAATCAAGATACACTTCTCATCTTTAAGCTCTGTGTAGGCATTCTAAGAAATGAGTGAGGGCTTAGTGCACTTTTAAAGGTTGTAGACATATATGAAACTTTTAACTGAGCTGGGGGACATCACTCATTGTTACTGGTCAGTCTTTTCTCATCCAGGAGCTTACTGTTGCCTTGGATCAGCTAAACATAACTCTTTATATTGTCTCTTCATCAGCTGCTGTCTCAGGGATCTGGGTTTCTTTATACTCTACTGTATGGTTTGAAAAAGTCAGAATATTTTGCTAGAACTTGGTAAAGGAACAATTTGTGGTGACTGGTCTGAGGGGAGCATTGGCTGACCTTTTCATGTGGGAAGCAATGAGATTTTGGATGTTGGAGCTTCAGCAAAGCCACGCTTGCAGCACAGTCTGAAAAGAGTGATTTGCACTAGTAATAGCTTTTAAACAAAGCCTTTCCAAGCATGGTGATGATATTTTTAATCTCAAACCTATTCTTAATCAACACAGACTTAATTGCTGTAATTTGTTCATAAACTGAAATCTATGCAGATTTTTAACTCAGTGAATTTCATGCCTTATAAAAGTATACAACTGCCTGTAAATCGTAGTGATTTGTACACTGGGGAGGGTCAGTAAGACAAAGTGCCAGATTTTCAGAATCCTTCTGGCAATGGGATCCTGCAAGTCATGGTCTTGTCCTTTTTGTAGTGCAGAAACACTGAAAGCAAACAGAACTGGATGGAAGGTCATTCTTCAGAAGAACTTCATAGATCTTGATTGAAGCATTAACTTAGTGCTTCACACAGGTGTGTAGACTGTGCAGTTGCCATAGACTTTCCAAAGCAGAATATACAAATTATACAAAATCCAGTGGAATGTGTGGGGAAGCTGCATAAAACTATCCCTTGTCAAAATACTCCATAGGGGGGTAGTACCTTATCTTTCTTCATAAATTGCACCTGTGAAGTAGAATGATACTCCTGTGGAATTCTCAGGACTGAATCTGAAGACTGTAAAGCAGTGTAAAAATGGCAGTGTGAAGAGGGGGAAAAAAGGTATTGAACACAATTTCTAGAGCAGCTGAGGTCTCACTTTGGTATGAGTAGGAATGTGCATTGTCATTTAGCACTTCATCAGAATGGTTTATGCTGCCATCATGAGGAAATTTTATTACAAGTAGCTGTTCCTGCAGTGTGGTACTTGTTCATAATTTAAACAATTCCCAGTTAAGATTATTGAAGCACCTTTGAAATGTTTTTCAGCATGCTTACAGAATTAATAGCATACTTTAGGTAATTAAATTGGTTTAAAAAATATTTTGAAATCTTTCAAGCTCGAGCATTTGGAAATAATATAAAAGTATAGGTATAAAAGTGAATCTGGGAGGATCTGGTGTTTTTATGCTTTTGTTAATTAATTTTTTAAAAGAAATCTGGTGAAGCCTGCAGTGTACTTCTGACATTTTGAATTAAAACCCAGAGAACATCTTCTGTAGTCTTCTAGATCATTATTATGCTGTTTTTAGCCTACAATGCAGAAGGAAAAGTCTTCTATAATAACACATCACTTATGATGTGAGGTTTATGGTGTGTCTTTAGGCTGAACAAACACTTAGGAAGCTTCTGTAGTAGAATTGCAGTGCTTTTCTCTGTCTTAAATGGCAAAAACTAATCTGTTGGAACACAAGTAACCTGGGAATGGCTTTGACATTTTGGGATGTTAGATAGGAATAAATCAAAATTTGAAATATCTAAAGTCTAGTCTTAGAGGGTAAAGTTTCACAGTCTTTGGTGTTCCAGCTCTAATTTCTTTATAGTACCAAACATGTCATGCTTGAGGGGATATGTTTTCTTGGTTTAGAGAAATCCATTGAAGAGAATTTTTTTTTTTTGTAGAGCCATTATGATTTTAATTGGAGCTTCTTACAGAATTATGTTTTCTATGCCAAAAGCTTAGACCCTAATGAAAACTGTTCAGACAGCTTCACAGAGCTTCAGAGTGCTTCTCTGTGCAGAAAAGCTGGTTTGCATATTGATACATCCCGTGTCTATTCTGTTTTAGATGATGTCCCAGAGCTGGAAGACAGGTCCACAAATCATCAGGCATTTTATGTACAATCCTGTTCTCTTCAAAGGCCATCAGTAACACAGACCCCTGAGTTTAATGTTCCCATCTGTTAACTTAGTATAGTGATCCTTTGGAAGTTCAAAAATTGTGTCTCACTTTATGCTTAAGACTTTCTTTTTCATCATTTAAGACTAATCTGTCTCCCCTTCCACCCCTGTTTTTTAAGTGAGAAAAAGGTGTGCTAAAGTAACCAGGAAGTAAGGTGATCTTTAGCTTTTGAAATCTAAATGCTGTGGAAAAATAGGTGGTCTTTTTTCATTGGGTTTAATTGTTTTTAATATATTCATCAACTATTCCCTTTTAGAATTTAAAATTAGCATATAAGTAGTTGTGTACTTCTTGGTAATGAGACAGCTCTGGTTTTTGAGGGGTGGTGCAAATATGAAACAGTATTTTCCACAAAGCTAAAATAAAACTCAGAAGAGGGTAAGAAGTAATAATTCCACTAGGAATGGCCAGAATAGCCTAATCTTCTATTAAAAAAATTAAAAATCTGGTTTGCAGATGCCTGGATATGACCAGAAGTTTTCCTACTGCAGACAGTTCCTAAATTCAGAAGGTGTTAGGGACAGGGGATGCAACAGGAGTCTTGGAAAATGGAGGAGAAGAAGAATGAGTCATGAACATGGTGAAGTGGTGTTAGGGAAAACTGGGGCCATCTGAGAAGTGGTTGGTCAAATATCCAAAATAAGTGGATAGAACAGTCTAATCAACTCAACTGCTAAGGAATGCTTTTTAAACATCCCTCCCTACAGGCCAGGGATTGTAAGCATTGATTTTACATGTGGCTCAATGTGGAAAAGGCATTTTTGGCTGCTCTTGAGAAGCTGTTGGAAGGATGGCAGGGGCACAGGGGTTTCAGCAATTCCATGTGCTCTGCAGGAAGACATTCATCCCCTTCTGCCCCGTGTAGTCTGTGGGAATGAACAATGTGGGAACTGGTGTCAGGCTAAGTGAGTAATTACTACTGCATTTGTGTAAAGTTGAAGAGTGAAAGTTTGTCAGCTCAGCTGAGAGGGAACAGCTTCTTCCTGATGTTTCTTTTTTTCTGGTCTAATGCACCCCTAGGAAAAGCTGTCTGGGACCTGTTTGCTGTTGCACCATTATGTAAATATTATTTCAAAGCAAGAGTAACTTACTGTCTAAGTGACTGTCTAATATTATTACAGAATAAAATGTTCTCCAGGGAGAAGAGATCAATGTTATCTTTTTTAAACTTTGTGAGCACCTGCAATTAAATGTAAATTAATCGAAAACAAATGTTGAGTTTGGATAGATTGTCACTTAGTTGCTAGATCTCACCTCTTGGTTTATTCTAATGGAGGTACTTGTATAGCATTTGCTCCTAGAACCACTTCTTTGCATGAATTTTCATATCTCATTTATAAGGTAAGTAAGGAGTAATTGGATTATTTCCAAACTTCTGAAGTTTTTGATCCTGTGGTGATGAGGAAAATATAAGCTGAGGTAAAGGTTTAATTTCTCACACATATATTTGGTGAACAGGAAAGGAAACAAGGCTTGCAGTTTCACAGATTTTTATTTTATTTTATCTGATTTTTAGAATTATATCCCTTAGTAAAATGAATGTGGTAGTTTTGCTTTGTATTGTTTGTGTTGCATTCAGCAATGAGAGTAAAGTCACAGCAACTTGGTGATAAATGACATCCCCCTCAGCCCCCTTCTGCTCCCAAATGCAGGAAGAATTTCAGTCATGCATTTGTAACTGATGGTAATTTGACAAAGGCATCTCTGTGTATTTGCAGCAAAACAAAACTCATATAAAATACATATGCTTTGATGTAAGTGGCATTGGGTTGCCTAATATTTAATTTCAAATTAAAAGCTTTTTAGAGAAATTAAGGCAAGCACATATCTTGCAACTAGATTTATTAGGAAGAGCTTTAAGGCAAATCTAATTGAAACAATGTGACTGACTTATATTAGCATAATGCACTATGTAATTGTTTTAACACAGTGTATTGTTGAGACAAAATTTAGTTACCAAGAGCACTAACAGTGAGTTTTCTGATTGGTTTGTATGGAAGTTGGTAACAGGAAAGTTTTAAACTTACTGAAGCACTTAGACCAGAAGTAATTTTGTATTTTGAAGGCAGTTTTAAAATTAAACATAATATTTCCTGGTAATTTAGTTGCTTTGAAGTAGGAGTCATGGAACATGTCAATGCTCCTCTAATAAATTTCATATCTCCCCAAAGTGCAGAGATTTTTAATTCATAGATCTGAGGAGAAATTAACAGATTTAATCCCCTCATCCATAAAGTGCTCCAATTTCACAAGAATTTCCATTAAAATCACTCATGCCATAACTGTTTGTGCTTCGCTTCAAGTAATTAATCAGAGTAGGGATATTTTCCTGAAAGAATATATTTCATTTGGCTTTACAGAACAAGCTGATAACTTGTTCTAGACAGGAGGAAACCCAGAAGGTGGTTGTCTGTAAACTTACCTCTGCAAAGCTGCTGTGATCTCCACCACAGAAGTTGTGTGGCCAGGGACAAATGCTGAGAGCTAATTAAAATGATGCATCATTTAAAGACCTGTGTCCTGGTGTTAGGAATTACCTGGGATATAATATCATAATTTGGGTTTCTTGATATATCTTGATTTAAATTTATTGCCTTTATCTCAAAACACATGAGAGAATGATGGCACTGAGTGGATGTGGTCATGGTGGGGCCACATGTAAGTCACATCAGTTGGATAAATCAAGTGAATTCTGGTTTGTTTCTCTTAAGCCAGCCTGAAGCATTGAAGCCAATATGGGGACCAGTTTTGGTCCTTTTCCTCTGCGTGGTTGAGCTGTTGGGAGGAAATGATGGCAGTGTGGGCGGTGTTCTGCTCTAATCTTCCCTCCCCTTTCTTTCCCTGGGCAAAAAGAGAGGAGCGAAGGCATTAATGAATTTTTTCCCGGCTAATAGGGAGAGCACAAGCATGGTCCTTTTCCATGACTGTGCTTCACTTGTGAACGGTTATGAATGTTTCAGGCTTAATGATGAGAACTCTTGAAGGCTGACTGGAGCTGACGGGTCTGCAAACAGTGTTATGAACAGGTACTATCTTAGGTATGTATCAGTGCTCAGTCCTTGCCAAAAAAAAAAAAAAAGCTTATAATGTTATATTTGAAACTGTATTTTTTTTCCTGTGTGCTAAATGCCTGAGGTAATATGAGGATTTTGTACTGATGGCTTGCTAGCCCTTTTGACTTTTCCATCCTGAAACTCTGAATGTGCACTGTTTACTTAATGACGTGTTTTGCAAAGTGTGCTTTGTGATTAGAATACCTGTCTGAAAGTTGAGTGCTGTTATCTTCAATCATTAGGGCAGTGAATATCAGATATTGCTGCCTTTCTCTCAGTAGTTACATTCCAGATTTTTGAAAAATCCTGGTTGCTTCTTGGTCTTTGTAGACTTAGCCTTCAAACTGATGATTAATTCTTACCAAAGAAAACAGGTATTTGAATGATTTCCAAAGCATTTAAACATATTTTATTATGAGGGAGAAAGAAATGCTTCCATTCTAATATCTTCTGAAGTAATGAAGTTGCTGTAGCAACCCTGAGCTTAGTTGCAAATCAAATCATGCCTTACCTTGGCTTTTTCTTGCAATGCTGAGTCATAGGTTTCATGGTCCAAGTTTGAGTCTGTATCCTTCACTTTGTTATCCTTGTTGTTCTTAAGGGGAGGAAAAAAGAAAATCCCTTCTCTTTTGAAAAAGCACCTGAGGTTAGGTGGTCAAATGTTGTAAACATGAATCATTTCATGGGCTTCAGGAGATTAATTGAAATGTAATTAGTGATTTTTGTGTGTGAGTCAGTGTACATTGTAAGGGATGTCCTGTTTGTCTGCTCTGTTTTGCATAGACATGCCCGTGAAAGCACATGGCCCCTGCTACCTTGTGTGTTGCCATTCCTGGTGCTTTTAGATTTTTTTTTGGTTTTGTTTTTGTTTTTTTGCAAATATCATTGTTCTTTGGAATTCTGTGCAGTCTGTTCCGTTCTTAACAGTGGGACTGTGGGTCAGATGTGCATTGTATAATGTCATGGTTAAGTTTAATTTCCTCCACTTCAATATTGGGTATAATGTGGAAATAATAAGCATGTAACAGATTCTTGTGTAAGGGATAGAAAGGATTCTTTAGCATTTTTTTTTCTGAGATCAATGTAGTTTAATATAGAAAAAATGCCAAAAGTAATTCAAGTTTGTTTACCAACACAGAATGAAGAGTTTCAGTGGTTCACTGCTTAAAAATACTTGTATGAAATATTTACGTTTCAGAGAATAGATTAATAATACTTTAGTTTGTAGTCCTGATTTGTCATTTAGTGGCACTTGAATTGACCTAGAAAATAAAAATTTTGCTATGAAAATTAAATTTCTTAAGTGCAAATACAAGTATAATAAAAAGTGCCATCTGTCTAATTAAGCAAATGAAATATTTCTTCAGGGAGGCAGGGAAGACATAAAATTGATTAAAACTATGTATGCAATGTTTCTGTCTTTTAACAAAAGAAAACTCACCCTTTTTAGTAATCCAGATGTGCCTGTGGGGACGAATAAATAAAATCCCATAGATGTAATCCAAGAATGGAAGGATATGTTGTTTCATTTTTTTAAATGCGCAGATTATAATACATGAAGTTGAGAACTATAAAAAAATCTTGACTTGATTCAAGTAGGGAGTTTTCACAACAATTCAGTGTAGGTTTAGGAATGAAATTGATATTTTCCTGAGTGTGAACTTTTATTTGTTTCATCCTTATGACCTTCAACTGATTTTAATATGCTGGTGTTGATGCTAAAAATATTTTATCAAGAATATTTCAGATTACTTGTAACAGTGGTAATAACTGAATGCAAGCCAGCTCTGGTTTAGAAGCCTTAATTAGGAAAGCTTATTTGGGAAGTGGTTTCATTTATCACCCTGACCTCAGGAGTTTGTACACCCAACAGTTTCTTTTTACTTTTGTTCTTTGGATTACACAAAATGCCAATTTAGAAGTGAGGTGACAGTGCTACACTTGCCCCTACTTGTAACACTTTTCTGTCACCTGATAGGTGATTTACACCATTTGCAAGGCATTGTGGTTACAGCTTATTTTCTATTTTGAATTTTGAAGGTTATTATTACAGATAAGAATTTATCAGGGCTGATAACCTAAAATATATATTGATTAAAAAGCACACTGTGTGGTGTCCCTCTTGTGCAGAAGACTTTGAGTTATCCTGAGCCTCAGCAATAGACTCCTGTCTGGGTTTGCAGTCCTACAAGTAGTATATTATTTACTCTGGAGCTTCACCAAGGGCCAGCAAGCTGAGTGCCATTAAATAGGCATCTGTTTAGTTTGTATTAATAAACTGTGTCTGTGGAGAGAGAAATTTGTGTGAGCTACATTCTGGTAGCTCACACTAGTTAGTATTTGTGTCATCATAGAAAGTAACCTTGCTTTCTAAATTCAAAGTAATTTAAAAAATTGCTTATAATAGCAGCGTTCTGACTTGTACATTTGTTTGAGGTGTCTGTTCCAATTAAGTCACTTCAGTCCAATTTACTTGCATGCATGCTCAGTAATTATGCAATACTAGATTTCCTGTTTGTTTTTAGCAAACTTTAGTTCCTTTAAAGTTTACTTGGCTGTCTCAGGGTCTTGGTCTGTGGTATTTGGGGTTTTTATTTCCTTCTCTTTTGTTTTTTTTTTTTTTTTTTCCAAATTCAATCATTTTAGTTTTCTGTTCAATATTTTCATGTCACTTGACAGGAAGTATTTGTCTCCATCCAGTGTAATTCATATTTAAGTAGGATAAAGTAGCTTAATCCCATTTCTGGCTCTGCATATTTTTTTTGTCTATATATAATAGTGTAATGTCTACATGAACGCTATTTTTCTGGTTTTTAGAAAAGTAATTTCAGATTTAAGAATACGTAATTATTTCATACCGTGAGAGGCTGTAATTTGATTCTCCCATTATCTTTGAGCTTAAATGTGTAATAACTGCCGATTCTACAGCACACAAGATTTATACTCTTGTATTTACACATGCAGCGAGCAGAAAATAGAACTGTCACTCTGAAATGGCCTCTGTAGAAGGTACAGGCCTTAAAAAACCTTTGCTCTGTAGAGTCCTGTTTTCCTGGAAGAGCAGTTTCCCCCTTGCTGGTAATGCCTGTGTGGCCAGGTGCTGTTTGCTCTGTTTCCTGGGTAAAGGTCACAGGGCTGATAAAGAGTGAATGTGGTGGTTGAGGGTAACATTTCCTTCTAGTGTTAAAGGTGAAATCATCCCCCTTAGTTCACCTAGGTTAGAATTCAAGGACGTGCAGTGCAGGCTGTTTCACGTGCACAGGTGCAGAATAACTGATATCTGTGTGTCTCCAGTGATTAGGAGAATCCTGGAAGTTAGTTTCCAGTTGCAGGTTACTTGAGGCTAATTGTTTCAGCTGGAATTGGAGTTGGAGAGGAGGGCAAGGCTCTAAGCAGGGTCCTTCACCCTTCTTGTCTCGGTCATGGTCAATGCCTTTATGTGTGTGTTGTTTCATGACTTGCAGGAGGTTAATTTACAGCTCGGGTGTTCTTCCGTGCCCCAGAAGACATCCTGATGTTTTACTGCTGACAAGAATGCTTCTTGTTCCTCCTGCAGATTGTTACAGGCTGGTTCAGACAGCTGCAGGGCGGAATGGCCTGGCTGAGAGCACGGCACCTGGTTACACAGCAACCTACTTGTGGTTTTGGGTGTGCAGGCAGGAGGGTTCACTGCTCTAGTTCAACAGGACAGGGTTATCTCTGCCAGGCAGAGTGCCAGCCGTGCTCAGTTACTCATGAATCCATTGAGAACCTTTGGCCACAATGAAGAGTTGTTTAGCTTCTGCCTGAACACTTGCTGAACAGTAAAGAAACATGCACTGGCTATCTGACAATCTAGATCCAGATTGCAGCGTATTAAACTCAGTTCTAGTGCATGGTTTTTACCCATGTTTGATGTCACACAGTATGTGTGAGAGCCATTGAGAATTTTGAGGCCGACTGCTGAAACATCTGGTGGTAAAAGTTACCTAAGCTGTGGAGTAACTGAAGTCAACGATGATGGCTGTATTAATGTGCAAAGCCTGAAGAAGGGTGCTGTCTCTTGAGCACTCAGAGGAGAGTGAAAGAAATGGAGCCTTCAGCTGCATATAAATGTGGAGTGCCAACTTGCAGGAAGAGTGAAAAAGGAAAGAGAGAGAGGCGTGTCACATCTGGCTTGGGCACAAAGGCTGGGATGGTGTGCTCTGGGTATTCATGGCAATGTGTGAGCAGTGCTTGAACGATGACTTTTGACTATTTGATGTGTTACTGGAATGTGTCAGGTCAATGGAGGCGGTGCAGGCTGTCCTGTAACTCCTGGTAGCTTTTGGGTAATGCTGGTTAGGTGGCCTTGCAAGTCAGGGTGATAGTGTTGGACTCTGAACATCTTTACAGCCTTTCTAGTAAAGCAGCCAAGAACAGTTTTACATTTGGGCTAAAAATAAATCTTATTTAGGTAAGACTTTAATAATTCCTTCCCTCTTGTTCCACATTGGAAAAATAAAGAGATGTTAAGAATACCATTTCTTAATCCAATAAGAATGTCTGGAAGGACTCAGGTAGCAAGTAGACATGTAAGTCTAGTAACTCCACCAGGAGTTCTCAGATATTTAGATTAAATTCCAGACACTTTTTTTCAGATACAGGAATTATTGGTCTGTATAGCTTCCTCAAAGGAGGCTGTAGCGAGGTGGGGATTGGTCTCTTCTCCCAGGAAGCCAGTGACAGGACAAGAAGAAATGGCCCCAAACAGCACTGGAGGAGGTTCAGGTGGGACTTCAGGGAGAGTTTTTTCACTGAAAGGATTGTCAGGCCTTTAAACGGAGTGCCCCGGGAAGTAGTAGAGTCACTGTCCTTGGGGTGTTTAAGAAACAACTGGACGTGGCACTGAGTGTCGTAGTTCAGTTGACAAGGTGGTGTTTGGTCACAGGTTGGGCTCACTGATCTTGGAGGCCTCCTCCAACCGTAATGGTTCTGTGACCTTAGATAAAGCTTCTGGATGCAGAAATGTGTCTGTGCCTAAAATATAACCTACTGCTATGTCTTCCCATTACTTTTACTTCACTATTCCTTGAAGGACAAATCCTTAATGGAAATAAATTCCTTAAATTTCAGATACTTTATACTTCAAGGCTCTTACTATTTCTACTTTATGGAGTTCCATCAGTCTTGTCAGCTTGTGTGATTGCAGGGAGGAGTGAGTTGGCATTTTACTTTGCAAAGGATGTCTTCATCTTTTCCTTTCCTCACTTCATTGTGAGGGCAGTGAGACTGGCCCAGGTTGCCCCAAGAAGCTGTGAATGCCTCATCCTTCAAAGTGTTCAAGACCAGGCTGGATGGGGCTGTGGGAAACCTGACCTAGTGGAAGGTGTCCCTGGCCATGGCAGGAGGTTGATCATTAAGTTCCCTTCCAATCCAAGACATGTGAAATCTCCTTTTGGAGGAGTTTTAAATTTGCAGTTGGGCCCTGTGTTAGCCAGTGAAAGGCTGGGTAGGTCAGATGAAGAAGTACTGGGGAAATTAAAAAAAAAAAAAAAGGAAAGAAAAAGAGATGAACTTTTTCCTTGGTATCCACATGTGAGATTTGAACTCTACTGGTTATTAACACTTACTAGCAAAAGAAACAATATTTAGTGAACCCACTAGTCTGTCTCAGGGAAGAGTAAGAGAGACATCCATCGGCTGTGAGGTTAGATGACTTTCTCACGTTTTATTTTTCTTCAAAGTACTGATGTTTTTTATAAGTCCTCTTTCCTTCCAGCCACCACTTGTGGGTTGTTCAGGTTTTGGGAATTTTGTTTGTTTGTTTTTCCCTATATTTATATAGAGTTAGTCTGTAACTCTGGGTGAGCTTTGAATTTCCAGTTAGAGTGTCCTTCTTCATTTGCAAATTTGCCATTATTCTTTAGTATTGTTGAATACTTCTTTATTTTTTGTGTTTGTACAGAAAGGAGGGAAAGACTTTCTATTATGTCATCTAAGTACCGCTCATTATATTGACTATCTTTGCAGTATTTTTTTTGTGAATACGGCTATTTTTCAACTGCATCTAATTTTATTTTATATGTCTTGGTTTTGTTCTAATTCAGTGTCTAATTTATTAGACACTAATACAGCAGGCAGCAAAAATATCAGATATAGCACTTTAGATGGGAGTAAATTACTGATTTATGGTATTGATGTTACCATAACTTTCACGTGACACTTCATTCTGTTTTTATGAATACTGAACATTTTATGTGATTGTATATCAAAATGCATATAATTGTCTACAGAATGCTCTCAGTTCCAGACTTGATGGAATTGATTGTTAGTTATGAGGTTAGTTTCTATTTCTTCTTCAGCCTGACTTGGCTTTAAACAAATTTTCCATTAGTTTACCAGGGATGCTACTTGTTTGAAATAGCTGAAAATGGTCAGGGATATGTTCTTCTCCAGTCTTTCAGCCTGTTCTTGCTTTCTGAACTGCAGTTAGATCTCAGTTAAGTATTTCATACCTGTTCAAGCAGCAGCATTAAATGCTCTAACAGGTCACTTCCTTCAGTACTAAGGTCACTGTAAATTCTGGAGCAAACGGTATTTCTGTTTCAAATTTATTTTCTTGGTTTAATTTTGTTCCAGCAGAGTAATAAGTGTTATGTGGCATGCTGTGCCAAACAATACTAAGGTGGTTATTTTTAAGTGAGCTCGTTGGCTCGGAAACACAGAAGTAAATTTCCAAAAGATGTGACTGCAGCTGGAATGAAACCCACTTGTCTCTTTCAGTGGAGGGGGTGTTTGGCAAGTGAGGTCTGGATCCCAAAAGTAGTTGTGTTCTGCAATCCAGCCTGCTTGTGGAACTAGTTAAAAGGGGCACTTGTTAAATGCTGGGTTTCACCGTGGGGAGGCTTTCCCTTTGGTCCTAACCAGATTTTCTCTTTCCCTTTTCTCTGTCTTAAGCCACACTTTCCCTTTCTGTTTCCTAATGGCTGAAGTGGTATGATGGCTACCAATGAAGTGGTTCTGCTTCTGTAAAGATCATCCTAAATACTGTTTTTGTCTGCCTATTGTCATCTCACGTATCCCCATCTTTAAATGCTGTGGAATGCTGTCCACCCATTTAAGAACTGCACTTTCCACCATATTTTAAAATTTAAATGGCTTTTATATTTAAATTGAAATTTCAGAGCAATAATGCTTCTGTTGTGTTAGAGCTAGGAGCAGGAGACAAAAAAAAAGCTCTAGTCTGAATATTCCCACACATCTTTTCCCTCAAATGCTACAGCTGTTTTATCCCTTCATAAATCTTTAATCAGAGGATTTCAATACTTAATTACAAAAAAAAAATTAACCTCACATCATTCCTTTGCTGTCAGGCAGTATTTTCCTTATTATGTGGATAAGCTAGGCATTAAGGGACTATGTGATTTTTTTGCAAAATGTCATGGCAAGCCACTGGCAACCTCTAAGGCTCCTAATTTATAAGCCTGTAATCTGCTGACTTGACACTAACATTCTTTTTCAGCTGGTAAATCCAATGGAAACATCCTAAATCCTGGTTGGGACTGGGGGGAGTTACTCTGAGCTGGGAATTACTGCATAAATGTGCTAATGCTGCCATTATCAGTGTTGAGAAGACACCAAATAGAAGATGAGTAAATACACAGAATAAAAGTGCAAGCGTTCCAGGGGTGTGCACACCAGGGAACTCTTCAGGGCCAACCCCAGCAGGGCAGAGGAATCACTGGCACCTCCGTCAGCAGCTGTGGCCATGGGGATGGAAGTTCCCATTATTTATCCCAATGCCCCTGATTAGGCAAAGGGGACTCAGGTTTAGTAGTTCTCTCTTCCCCTCACATGCACACAACTTTTTTTGGTGTTCCCCAAGTAGTTTCTGTGGGTTGTGAGTTTTTGGACTGAGTGCTCCGTGCTAAATGTGAGAGAGATGATGCTTTTTCAAGTCTGTTTGTAAAATTTCAGTGGATACCACATTATTTGTGCTTGAATTGCCTTTTCAAGCTTGCTGTTTACAGCCAGGAGAGAGATAAAAATTTATGCAAAATAATTACCCAGAAGCTTCTATGTTTTTCCAGACATACCAGTTGGGCAAATAAAAAACAAAACAACCCAAAACATTTTTGGGCAGACTGTGCTCTCTTTGTTTTCCTGGCACTTTTATAGGATTTAAGGAATTGGAGCCTTATGCAGTGACTTACATCTTTTAAACCAGACTTTTAAAGGTACCTGGGATAGTGACAAAGTTTTGTACCATTTTTCTTACGATGGAAATATCGATTATAAACTTGAGATAAACCAGGTGAAACTGATTTTTCTTTTTCCAAAACTCAGATAAAATAATATGAAAGCAAATAGTGTGTCATGGTGTATAGGTATTAAACCAAACATTTTAAAATTTTCCAGGGCAGCTAGCACAGGTAATGAAATAATTAAAAAATCTTTTATTTAAAATTTTGCCTAAATTAAGGAAATCCATGTGTGAGGGCATTGTACGATCTCCTTAAGAGTAGTGTAGGTAAATAATGATTTAAGTCTATTTGACATTAGTCATGCCACTGGGCAATACTGTGACTACTCACATGTCTTCCTTTTTCCCTCTTGAGGAAGGCATGCCCAAATAACTTTAATGTAACTTACCATTGTACTGTATATCAAAAGAAACGTTGCTTTTGATATTTCTTTGATATAAGCAGTAGTAAAATACTGCAGGGAGGCATGCACATAATTTTATATCTATATTCAGTAGCTTAAATAACGTGGTTTAAGATCCCATCTTCCTGCTTTTCCCATAGTTGGGGGTGTAGCATTAGAGGATCCTTCTTTAGCAGGGGAAGCTCAGTATGATTTTTCGTGCAGCCGGGGCCGTGCAGTGCAATCTGCTCCTGCCTATAAAACAACAGTGTGCAGTGTCATGTTTAGATGATGCTATTGTCCCCAAGTCCAAGGTCACGGATCTCGTGCGTTGGGAAGGAGATTCTTGCCGGGGGCCGTGAGGATGTTTCACCTGCAGCGTGGCTCCTCGCTCGCTCGCCCATCGCGGGGATTTGCGGCATTGGCAATAAGTTGTGCTGGCTGCTGGCTGCCTGCCAGAGCAGGGCTGCTGTTCCAGGCAGCAGGTCCCTGCCTGAAAGGCACCGTGCTCGCAGGAGGAATGCGGTGCAGGGCTCTCTGCCGAGCCCAAACCCACGGGCTGTCCTTGCCTCGCCGAGACAATTGCGTGTTTATGATTTGGTAGTATGTGATGTCATGAGGGTGTTGGCTTTTAGGAATTTCACTACTGAGGAAGCAGTTTGAAATGCAGGCAGAATCCTCCAGACCTTCGAATGTGCACTTGGTTTCTTTTTAGTTAGCTCTGAACAGAGGTACAGATGGATACGTACGTCCGTGTTTTTGTAGTAAGGAATTAACATATGGAATATAGAAGAGATTTAAGTGGATACAATACCTGAAGGCAATGTCGAGCCAGTCTGGATTTTCAAACTCTCTTCCTCTACCAGGATATCCATTCTTCCAGGTGTCATGCAGGTATATCGTGTTTTAAGTTTTACCTTATAATGCAGTTGCATATAGAGCTGTAGCATCATGAGTGTGTTAACTGATGTTTTTTTCCCCCATTTCTTTGTTCTCAGAAAAAAATTATGAAATTGGAGAGTTAAGCTGAAAACCATAAATACTATTTTAGAATGCTACATGGCTGACCTTATAGTTAAGTTCACTTTTATTTAAAGCAAATATTTTTGTTTCTAAGCATGCTAAATATTTTCGGAGTTTTTGTAACTGGAAAAATGAAGTTGTAACCTTGGAGATTTTTTTAAAGTGAGTTACGTATTCAGATATTTCTATCATTTATTTGGAGCCAGATATCTATGGTGTTGAGAAAAGGAAATCATATAGATTTCTAAAACATGAATGATTTAAAGTCTTTTCATGTATAATTACATAAGGTAAATAAACAGAAGTACTTTCTGACATTTTGCTTCTAAGACAATTCACACAAAATGTGCACGTGTGAAAAGGTTATAAATACCAGTGTTGTGCTAAAGCTAAATTGTAAAAGCTTCTTATTTTATCTTTTTGACTCAACAGTCCTGTTTATTAATAATTCTTCCTTCTGAAAGTACTGTATAACAGTTTTTTAGTGAATGGGCTGGATCCTAACCATGAAATTACTCTTCCTGCTGTAGAAGACTGTAATATTGCATAATAATTAGAGGAAATGTGTTACAGTACTTCTGTGGCTGAAAGAGCTCAGGTTTCTGGCACACCTTAATACAGGAATGTAATCTCTCTTTACTGTGCCTAAATCTGAAGTCCCTGCAACAATAACAGAGGAAGGGGAAAATGGGAGTTAGGAAAGGAGTTTTATGCTATTACTCGTCTTTCAGTAAGACATATGAAGAGAAGGATAAGAGAATAAGTCAGTTATTAACATACTCAGACCTAGAGAATGAGTCTGACAATCTCCATAAACTGCAGCATAGACAGTGGTTAGTTTGGTAAGGCTGCAGTGATGGTCACTTGTGAGTAGAAACAAGAGTGATTCTGCATAGAGTTGATTTAAACACTTTTTAATATGTTTCTTGAAATAAATTCACATATTTGTACCTCTGTAACACTACTGGGGCTGTCTGCTCAAGGGTACCAGAGTTAGCCCTTGAGAGGTCAATCACAGTGACTCCTCAGAGCTGGTTGTCCTTTGGCCTGACTTCAGTGGATGCTGAAGTCTAGTAACCTTTCTCTTTTTTGTCTGGACATTTTTTTGTAATGAAAGGCATGAATAAGCTGGAAATTAGACAAGAGAAATTCAGTAAATGGCAGCTGATGTGAAAACCTTGTCTTCCCACCCATATGTTAGGTGCTGAGTCAAAGTCACAGCTTTTCACTCCTGCTCCTTAAGATCAGAATGTCCAGAGCCACAACCCCATTCCCAAGTTTCCACAGTGACCTTCTGGAGAAGAATGAAGGTCTCATGAGTGGGTTCCAAGTCCTCTGTTGTGAAAAGAGAGATTAAAGTTCCTGAACTTTTGGATCCCTGTTGCTTATCTGCATTTTGGTTTTAATTCTCTCTTTCTGTTTCTTACGTGGTTTTAAATAGTTATTCAGCATTTCAATGAAGTCTGTGTTTAATACTTTCCAGATAAGATAATTAGTTTCTGTTATATGCAACTGAGCTTATTAAGATCCTGCTTTATGTATGTAAAATTGGGTGGACGTACTTCTTTTAATGACTAAGTCATTCTGACTTTGCAACTCTGTTTCAGTACCTAAGAAATTCCTTACATTGTCTACAACTACTGATAACTGTAGAATGTGAAATTAGTACTCCTGCAGTCCTTTTAGAGCTCATCCTTAGTGCAGAATTTTTCTTTCAGAACAGTAACATACATCCATTTTTGCTTGTAATTTTTGTTTGTAGTTTTGGGGAGTAATGTACCTTACAGAGACAGGGCTGAATTAGTCTCCACTCTAGTTGTCATATTCTGGTGAGTGAACTATTCCCAGTAAAATAAACAGGCAGTGGGACTACTGTTTATCATAATTGGTTTGTGATCATGATGGGTTTGTGATCTCTAGTAGAAAGGTTAGTGTACATTATGCTAGACTTTGACAATGCTATATTGACATTATGCTGGACTTGACTATGCTATATTGACAGAAGCATTCAATCTGCTGTGGCTTGTTGTTGAGATGGCATAAAAATCCTGAACAGAGTTCTGGAAAAGCTCTCTCTTCAATAAGCTTTTTGCTATTTTTTTTGTAGACAAAATTAATTTTCCACAGATCAGAGTTGTCACTGGGATTGCTTAGTGTTCAGAATGGATTGTGCTTTCTCTTGCCCATAAAGAATAATAGTTTTGGAATACTATTTTTGTAGAAATGTGGAGGGAGTATTTCTGGTAGCCGGTTTTGGAGTGCACAGTCAGTGTTTGTGGTTTTCTAAGATTGCTTAGGGCATTGTTTATTTTGGAGATGACCAAGATGCTGTCTCCAAAACTGGGTCACTCGGGGTAGCATAGTGTCCTGGTTGGCTGTGGATTATGTCATTGCATAAATCAGGAGTTCAGCTTGGGGACTCTGTTTTTTGTGTTTTTTATTGCAATTCATTTTTGGTATCCATGTAATGCAGAATTGGTGTTTTTTTGCTTTCCTATATTTGAACAAAATTTAGAGATTAATATAATTTAGTTTGAGTGTGATTAAAAATACTTAATTTTTTCTATTATAAGGGTACAATAAAAGAGATCTGATCTAGATATTAGTTATAGTAAAGGCCCTGCGTAATTGAAAAACACTTTAAGTAATTTATCATTTTTGTTCTGTTACACATTTGGTATTTGATACAGAAATTCAGAGAAAGTATGGTCATCTATAATTCATCTGCTTCAAGACAGGTAGCAGCAAATGCAGAATTTGTTGTTAAAATTTAAATGGTAAATTTAGCCTAAGTAAGCCTGACACTAAACCTGTCATTACACTGGCTAGTATGGCATCAGCCACAGAGCTTGCAATTTTTCACCTGCTTCATCATGTAATGTTGGGTTTTCTTTGTATATCATATGGTGTAGAAGGAAGTGTGTTCAAAAGTCTTTCAAAATAGTCTTACCATGTTTGATTTTCATAAACTTAATCAGTTGAGATTAAGAACAAAGGCTGCACTCATGTCTTTCTCCCAGTTGCCCTGGTATGGCAGGAGCTGTTTATTGTAAGAACATTTGCTATCTCGTGTTGCTTTAGGCTGCTAGACAAGAAGAGTGGAGTCTTGTGAGTATTTCCTTGGCAAGGAGAAGACACCTGGTATCCTAGACATGTTTCATGGGGGAAGCCAGAGCTGTCAGCTCCACTGGGCTATCAGCAGATTGTAGCCATTTTAGAAAACAGTTGTTTTTGTTTGCCTCACAAATACACGTTCAGATGCAGTTTTGAATAGGAGTTACATCTCCTTCCTCACGTGGAGATGTGAGCTAATACAAAACCCGGCTGTGTTTCGGCTATGGAGCAACTACTGGCGTTTTTGTGATGTAGCTGGAGTTTTGCTGGTGGACTGCGATACACTTCATAAGAAGATTCCCCTTTGTCCTAACCAAACTCAGGACCTCCTGCGTGCCTGTGTAACACTGGAATTCCTGCTTCCAGCAAGACTTGTGGAAACCACACTTGTAACAAAAGTCTCAGAATCACACATGCTCTTGTACCTTTTCTGTCTGCTGATAAAGAAAAGGGGGAAAACACAGCTATCCAGTTGTTGATAGTGAAAACTTGTAATCTTGTGAATTCAAGATGAGTCAATTGCACCTGTGCAGTTGATTCTGAATGCAGTTAATGCAAATTCCACCCAGTCATAGCAGTAGCCTCAGTTACTATAAGTGAAACTAAGCAACAAATGTTCAGGGCTTATCTGTGGAAAGGGAAGAGATGTTGCAGTACTAAGCCCCTGCTTTTCTTTTGAAGAGGGAGCCACTGCCCACTTCAAATGTTGCCTTTTATTAGAATCCATTTCTTTAATTAAAAGAAAAAACAAAAAAGAAAGTTGCTGTATTTTAGACAGAGGAATAAATCTTGATTGCTTGCATGTTGTGCACTGTTGAAAGACAGCAAATGCTTGTAAAGAAACGAATTTACTCAGTTTTCTTTGTAGCATAATTTGATGAGTTTACCTAAATTAAGATCTCTTGAGAACTAATGTGCCTAGGCAAATAGTAATCAAGAATAACAAAAATTATATTACAACATTTGTTTGTTAGTGTTAAGGAAAGTCCTGGGTAGCTATTTAATATTGCTGTTCTGAATATTCAGCAGCAGGGCATGCGTATGAGAGGGATTTAAAGTTGCATTTTTCTTGGAATAACTAAATCAGTTGAGCAAAACTTCCTATATTTTATGTTCTTTGCTAGTTCAGAGCTGTTGCCTTTCCTCTGTAGGGAGAAGAGGAGGAGAAAGGGGAGGGCAGAGTTTTTGACTAAATGGACAAAATATATGCAAGAACATGGTGTGCTAAATTCACCCTGGCCTTACAAGCTTCTTCCCCATAGAATTTGGTTTTTATATATGGCTACAACAAAATGTAGCTTTCATGTTAGGAGAGGGAGATTGGTCTCTGGTTTTTGGAAAGATAATTCCTTCTTCAGGGCTTAGGAAGAACTATTAAAGAAAGATGGTGCTGTAGGAATATATTAAATTCAGATTTAGGTAAGAGGGGGAATGATTAAAATCTGAAGAGGACAATTTTATGTATTTTATCCTCTGCAATATTTAAAATGTGGGCAGGCTATTTTTATATTAAAATGATTTAAACATTATATATATATATATATATATATATATATATATAATTGCTTTATAGGCAAATGAAAAGGTTGCTTTTAAGCAAAAGACCTTTTTCTTTTTTTCTAAGGGGCCTCATGATTAGAATGTCAGCAGTTATTTGGGCTTGACAGAACAAACAACGCATAAAAAAGCTTCCCATCATAAAAAGTAACTCGTTAAGCAAGATTGGACTTGAAAAAAGGGTTCAGCTTGCAGGGAATAAATCTTAAGCACAAGGTGCTCTTTGAGAAGACAAAATGATAGGAAAACTGTTAAAGATGAGGCAGGTTGCAAGGTCATCATTTCTAGCTTTTGTCCAGAAGACAGAAGCATGAGGTGGTGAGAGATGTTGGTTAAGGTGTAGGCTGCTGTTGCGGCTCCTCGTGGCGCTGCACGGCTTCCCTCCGTTCTTCCTTGGAAAGGTGGAGCTGGTAGGAATGCATCTCATACAGAATGCCTCTGATATGGCAGATCTCTTTGCTCCTCCTGATCTCTTACCTCTTCCTTTCCTTCCAGTCCCCCTTTTTTCCTTGCTCTGTTTGGTCTCCTTTTATCCATATTTTTTTTCTCTCCCCTGTGTTGTCCCATCTTAATTGGGAATGAAAGGTGAGTGCGAGTGACCAGGAGATGGACACAGTCCTGCCCCTGGGGACCTGCAGGACCAGCTGTGGAGCTGTGTGTGCTGATGCTGTTCCAGGTTAAACTGAGCTCTTGTGAAACTGTTGGCAGGGGTGCAGTGCTTGTTTCGCCTCTGTTGAGCGCCACTGGGTATTGCCTTCTTTAGGCATCTCTATCACTTGGGGCTCCTCAGGTCTCTCCGTGGACATTCCCAGTGCGGCTCCGGTTGCGCTTGCTGGGAAGGGTGTAATCAGATGAACGGGTGCCTGATTGCAACAATTCATTTTAAATCATTCTATCAGGAAAGAGGAAACTCTGAGGAAAAATGTGAGCATTATGATAATGTTGTCTATTAAGTGTCCTTAAAAGGAGGCAAAAAGAATGAACTGCATGTGGTGCAAAGCAGTAGCTCTGATGTGGACTGCTTACTTTTCTAATTAATTCTGACTGAAAGTTTGAATATTTCTTCTTGTTTACTTTGTGCTTTCAGGTATTTCAGGCTCTTATTCACAGAAATGTAATTGCAGTTCTTCTAATGACATTGATATTTGGGTGGCAGAACCAGTTACAGCAAGTTCTGCATGGCTTTTTTCTTAACTGCTGTTTTCTAACACATTATTCATTATGAAAAAAGGAAAAAGTCTAGTGTAACTAGAGTTTCAGATGTAAAATGTTTTGTACTTTCATTATTCTGAGGACTTCAGCATGAAGTGGTGGTTTGTTCCTTTATTTTTGGAACATAATGCATTATTTCTGTTGATTTAGGGGAATTTGACTGTGCGTTCTGAAACAAAATTTTGTCTGTGTTCGCATAAATGTAGGCTGTCTTGGTTTTGTGAATGATGATGGTTCTGAATTCTCTTTGGTTCTTTCTTTTACCACTTCTGCCTCAACAGTCTAATCTACTTGCATCATTAAGTTAATGAATTATCATGGATCTTCATTTAGTAGCATGCTTCCCAAAATTTCCACTCTGATTGATTCTCTTGGAGCTGAAGGTGCTTGGATACGTCTTGATTGCTTTTTAAAAATCCTTACAGGGATGTGTGTGGAGGTTTTCTGAGTTTTACTTGGAATGTTGAGAGAATCCAGGTTAAGCAGTAAAACGTAGGTCACAAAATAACCCTGTAACACTCTGAGTTTATGCTCTTAATAGAGTGGTTTTGAAATTAAATATGGAAACTAAGTTTGAGTCTTAGAAATTGAGCCTATAGAGAAATACTGTTCTTTCTAGTAAATATGAAGGAAGTTTTGGCTTGTATTAAATCCTGCAGTTTAAATGATGGTCCTAGAAGTGGTCCTGGTTTGTGAAGCATTTCATTGATAATCTGAGAAATGTAAGCTAGGAATTTGTTACAATTTGGATTGGAGGAAAAAAATTGGAGTACTGGCAGAAAATTTGTGAAGCATAAATTTGCAAGTTTCTTCTTTATGCAAATTCAAAACTTATTAAATCATAAATGAGGGCATTGCAAAAGCTTAAAAGTTGTTTTTAAAACAATTAACTATAGGAAAATTAAAACTAATGCTGTGATTTATGTTGATATTTAAATAAGTGTCTGCTAATATTTGAGTTATAACAAATTGTTAAATATAGATTGTATCTATTCAAATCAGATGTAGGTTATATTTAGTCTCACTTTTCATGCTGTTATTTTGGCAGGTGTGTGATTTATGACATTGCTAATCCAGTTTCATGAGTCCTGCAATTCATTTGAAGGACATCTTCCTGCAGAAAAGGAGAATAAATTTGAGCACTTAGTAAATGGATGCTTATATATTCCATTTTTAGACCTTTTGCAGAAAACCAGACTACTTTTTTCTCACATGCTGAGGAGAGCCATCTTATTTAAGACTCTTACTTAAGCAGACTGTTGGTCCTGTTGACGTGGAAATGCCTCTGTGCTGCTGAGATGACTGCAATGCAGATAATGCTGATGGTGCTCGCCTTTTCAAAATTTACATCAGGTTTTCAGCTCCTGCAAGAGGTTTTATTCACTCATGGCTTTGGGTGAGGAATAATCGTCTACTGAAACAGATAATTACAGCGGAGAGGGCTGTAATGGCTGAGATTATGAGCTCATGTGGGGAGGGTGCCAGGGCACTACACGAGGATGCTGCTGTGTCTGTCTGGGCTATGACCTGCCCCAAGTGAAAAATCTGATCCCATGGAGCCCTTCCTTAGAAACTGAGACCTGTGTCATTTTCAGACATTGTTGTATGTTATTCTCTTTCCTTGGAAACTCTTGGGTGTTGTGCCCTTAAACTTTGCTTGCTGTGGCATTGCTGGCTTAGTTCTCTGTTCCCTGTGGCTCCTGCCTTCTCCTGCAGTGGGACAGCATCTCTGCTCTGTTCTTTCACTTTTCAGATTTCGACTCTGCCTGCACTTTGCTGCTCCTATCCCTAATCTGTTGCAGACCTGCCCATTTTCCCTCTGGCTTTGTAGAGCCTCCTGTTAGAGGCCTTGTCTCTCTGCAGGGCTGCTGCAATATTCCTGGAGCTCTGTAGCACTTCCCCTCCTCTTCCCTGTTCCTATCTAAATAATCCACATTTTACCTGCTGCTTTAACTACATCATCCATTTGAAAAATCCGTTTCTTGGCTCTCCTGTTAAACTGCGTCAAGTTCAAGCTTGTCTTTCTTGCTTTAAGACATGTCATTAGCTCTGTCCCCACTCTGGTTTTTTACAGGTTACTCCCTTTGCTTAAGCCTATTCAGAAGTGGATGTAATAAAAATTACTTGCTTTATGCTTGTGTGCTGTTTACCAGGTAAGGTTTCTGGATTTGAAATACATCCTGGTTTATAGAATTCATAACTGTCGGTTATTCATTTATTACTGTTCTGAAAAACGTAATTGTCTGGTTTTTCCCAGCTTCTTTTGGCTTTTAATATTTTCCATTCCCTCTTCCTGTCCCCTTTCAGGTAAAAGCTAGAGTGTTGCCCTTCATTTTCCTACAGCTGTTTGGTCTGTTCCATTGCTCTTAAAAAACAAAAAAGGTTGCCTGAAGGGAAGAAGGGAAGTAAAAGAAAAATTTAGAGCATTACCCATAATTGTGGAGTCTTTTAATTGTGCTTTTGTATTCTTTTGGAGAGGGTGAGGTTTGAGGTGATTTAGCAGGTCTAGAAGTACTGTTCACAAGAGTTTCTCTGCTGTGACTTGTTCCCACTAATGAAAAGTCAGCATGTATCGATTAGAAATATGTATTTGTATTGCAAATCAACTGGATTTTACATAAAATGATTTTCATTTGTGTCCACCAGCTATTTCTGGTGTTATAACTCCAGCTTTTCTGTGCTGTTCCTAATTTCTGAAGAACAGTAGGAAGTGTTGGTATAGCTTTTGGATGGGGAAAGATACAGTAAATTTTTCATTCTGATTTTGGCTTTTCATGTGGAAACCTTCAAGGCAGGTTTGTTTTCTCCCTGCAGTGTATTACCATAGATGGATAAAATGCAGAATGTGGCCCTGTGTCAATTTGTTACGCTAAAATCTCAGTTCACAATTCAGAATTGTTATAGAAAAGCAGCATGGATCTATTAATGCCTACTAAGAGTCTTTCACGTTCCCTGGCAGAAGTGTTTTTCTTTTATGGATTTATTGCTGCTGTCTGCTGGGCTTACTTTATTTCCATGTGCTGAAAACATTAGGCAAATGTGCAGTGGATTTGGTAATGTAAACTTTTCTATTGCTTTGCACCATGGGTCTTGGTTTCACTCCATTGTACTTGCTCTCTGTATTCTTTTCTGCCCACTCTCACCCTGCTGGGTCATGATGTGCTGTATTTTAGATGCTAAAAGCTCCTGAAGATAAGCCCCTTATTTTTAAGTACAAGCTGTTCTGTAAACCTCAATTGCTTAAATGTCATAATTTTGCATGTTTTAAAATCCAAATTTTCCCAAACAATCAAGGCATTGAATGTTTGTACTTTCGAAGTCTGCATAGTCTACTTACTGCAGTGATTTGAAAGAAACTTCCTGTATACTTTATCAGTATTAATATATATTAAAATATTCTAAAATATTCTCTACTCTTTCTGGTTTCAGTTTAAACTTTAAACTGAGTTTATTGTGTGGTTTGTAGAAGTCCACAAACATACTCCCATGATCTCTGTTTTTTTGTATTATGAATGAATTTTTGGAAGTTGAAAGCACTGCAGATAGAGAGTCGCTGGCAGCATTTGTTTTTTTTCTACCTGAGTACAGGATGTGTCAGGAACTGCAGTAGGAGTTTGTACTGAAGTTCTTTGAAGCAATGCTGGTGCCTAATTAGTTCTGTTAAGTAGTTGTGTCCCAATACGTGAATCTCTTCTCTGCTGTTATTTTTAAACTCTTGCCTATTCCTTGGTTGCTTTTCCAGTTGTGAATATCCTCATGCTGCACATTTGTCTTGACAATTTATTCAGCTTCTCCTTGCATCACATATAACATAGTAAGCCCTGCTTGAGTGCCAGCCAGAGCTTTTTTGGTAGAGTGATCATTGTTAATGTGCTGATCACGGTGAAGTGCACTGATTTGGAAGTGGAGATGTGTAAGTGTTGGGACATGTGTCTTGGATCAAAGCTGTGCATGTGTGTTTGCTTCACAGAGCTCTGTTGAAATACTGGCAGCCTTGACTGGAGC
The DNA here is from genome assembly GCF_015832195.1 of Motacilla alba alba. NCBI lineage: Eukaryota > Metazoa > Chordata > Aves > Passeriformes > Motacillidae > Motacilla > Motacilla alba. The sequence continues at coordinate 13,158,428 of NC_052020.1, read as the reverse complement.
CCAGCCGGAGGCACCTTTTGTTGTGCAAGCAATTGTGGTTCAGGTTTAGAAGTGTAGTTCAGATGGTTGAATCAGTTCTTTCAAAGAAAGAAGCCCTTTCTGGACAGTGAAAGGAAAAACTGCTGTAGACCAGACTGATTAACTCAAATGGCATGAATTGTCCTGTGAGAATCTGCAGGAACTGGTTGGAATGTAAGAGTTGCTTTGACTAGGCTGCTACGCTGCTTTCAGCTTCCTTACCTGTGACAGCATTTATTTACCTTTAAAGCTTCAAAGTCAAAGCCATGCTAACCACCATGGTACTCAGTACTAAGGCCATCTTTCTGAGCTCAAAACATAATTGGTTTCCAAATGGCATCTCTGGCTTTCTTACAGCTGCTGATTTATTCTGGTTTCAAAGTTGTCATGGTAGGACTTGGGTCATGATGTGCTCATTTGCACATGTTGCTGTGTTCTGTGGAGAGTTCTCACACAGAAACTGAGGAATATTTCTTTGGTGATAGCCAGGACAGAAAGCAGAAGTAGGAGAATACCCATAGGTCAGGGGTGATGTCTCAATATTCCTATCAGACAACAGCAAAGCTGCGGCATGCACAGCAACTAACATTTTCACAAAACCCCCTACAGTTCTACTACCTCGGTCAGATGTGATTGGTAATTTGGTGGTTTCCTAAGCAGGTGTCTTGCATTCTTCTGGAAAAATGCTGCCAAAGTAATGAGATCAGCAGCAGTCACACAAATGGTGCTTGAAGAGGTGAAGATTGTTTCCCTGTGTCCTGAACTATATCTACCAGATATCTACTATATCCAGCTTGGTCTTCTGCTGCCCTTCTTTGATTTACTCTGTTGGTTTTGATGGGTGCTTGTCTGTTGGTTTTTAGATGAAAATGGTAATAATTTAGCCTTATTTTGTAATGTACAACACACTTGAGTTTTGCAAAGTACCAGTGCCCTGCAGTGTGTTTCAAAACATGTGTTGTCTGTTTGCTGCCTGTTTGGATCACTGAGTTTTGGTGCTTGCATGAAATTACACAGGAATCTAATCTGATGGATGCATGGTCACTGAGTAATCACTAGGAATGCTCTTGTAAGAGTATCTCTGGATTAATTCCTTGAGGATTTCTTTTGTTGTTTGATAAGTGAAGAGTAGAAGATTTTAAACTCTGATTGTAGTGCCTAAGGACCCTTACATGAGAGTGACAGCTGGTATGGGTATGGACAGGTATGGACAACTGGGTACTGTTTTGAAGCAAATAATTTTGTGGTGTAAGCAAAGGAGAACTTCTTCACTAAATATTAAAATTTCTAAATATACAACAGAGTATAAAATGTGCATTTTTTTTCTATTTCCTACTTTGGAAGAGGTGGTTATAGTTTTAACTTGGAACTTGCTTTCCCTAAAGTTAAACTGCATGCTGAAATTTTGTATCCTTAAAAAGCTGATGTTCATAATTGCTCCTAAAATGTTACTTGCCTTTTATAACATGCACGCTGATGTTTGTGATTTTGGAAGTTCTTTCAGGAAAATGAGCTAATGGTTGAAATAATTCCAGTAGCTTGATTAGTATGATTAATACTATAGGTGTCAGGAAGCTGTTGCTCCTGATTCACTTCTCCTTTCTACTAGTAAAAGTAGTGCTTTTTATTCAGATCAACAGAAGTTAAATGCTTCTGTGCATAGAACAAACTAAAGCATTCACAGTATTTGAGAAATTGCCAAATATGAGGGCTTTATAATCCAACAAATAAAATTGGGATTGTCTTATTGGCTCTTGTTGTTTTAGTTTAATGAGTTCATGTTGGTAGTTGATACTGGCTTCCATCACTTCATAATTTTATCTATAAATTTTAAAATATAAGGAAACCAACATAAAAGTGTTGTAGAGCACAAATGTAATTAGTTATTACTAATAGATGAAGTCTCTTTCCCAGAAAAGAGGAAAGCCAAAGACTGCAGAAACAGAATCGTTCTTCTTTTCTCTTTTATGTATTATGTTGATGGGATATGATGGAGGTGCAAGTCAGAGTGCTAAAGATAGCCAGGAAAACGTTTGGAGTGATTTAAGGTAATAATTGGGTAGTTGGCAGGATGCAAGTTTATTCCTTTATTTTAGATTTGACTTTCAGGGATGCTTCATCTGCAGTTAAGGCTATAGTAAATTAGGAAGGAGCTAAGATCACTCCTTTCTCACCCCACTTGTGATACTGGTTAAACTTTAACATAGGATCAAATTTTACTGTGTAAAGGAAAGTACAAAATGACTGTGTGTGTATAAAAATTGTTATTTTTATTATTATTTTAGTGATTATTTCTAAAGGTATTACTCTAAAGCCACTTTCACACTGTGGATTGTTCATCTTGAATTTTGATCTTTTTTTTTCTTTACTGCACTAGAAAATCTTATCCATTGTTGAAATGAAATCCACTGCATCTTAGCAGATGAGACATATTGCAGCACAAATAACTTGTACATCTCTGTGTTTCTTCTAATAAGCACAGCTATGAGTGATCAGCTGTAAGAGAAATAGCTGGATCTGATGCATCCTAAAAAGGCTTGGATTTTTTGATTGATATGGGCAGTTGCTATCAATTGGGGCTTTTGTGAAAAGGACTTAATACCTTAATATTTCATAAAAACCTCTATTCAGGCACTGTGTTAGTGGTTAACTTTCTTCATCCAACCCAGTCTGGATTCAAGGTATTGATGTAAATAATACCAGGGATCCCCCTGAGTTGTTTAGATCCTGTAGGAAATTTGACTGAAATCAGTGTTGGTTATAAATCCTCTACTGGTTTTAACGATTAACTTGTATAGTATGACAACTTAAACAAAGTAAATACAGGTTATTAAGGATATGGATTTTTATTTAGTTGATTTTTCTAATCAGTACACATGCCAGAATTTTTCTGATGCTGATTTAGAACATTCTGCCTGTAGAATTTGCTGGGTTGTGTGAATAAGCCTGCTGTTGTTAAATGGTGCATTTCAGAAAGGCAGTCATCACTCTTGCTTGATCATGGTTTGGACCAATATGCAGAAATAAAGGGCTTTGACTGCCTACCTCTTCTTGCCCTTGGAATAATAAGCAATTCAACACTAACTCTTCATAGAAGGCCACTTCTGTTTAGTAGAAAAATATGTACGTATTTTCTAAGAATAGCCTACTTTTTGTGCTTTTCTGCTTCATTTAGTGCCTTGATGAGTTCTGGATGATAATAAGAAATGATGCCCTTGACTTGGAGAAAGTAATGAACCGAATCATTATCATACATAGGAAGTTAAATAGTAAGATGAGAAATTTTTTATGTACTTCATCTAACACCCATGTACTTTTTAACATGTACTGTTCCTTTTTTGCCATCTGTGTTCTTTTTAATGACTTCATGGTTTAAATCACTTCCTGTGAAAAAGTTATTTCTAGACATTTTGGAGGCTTCTGCAATGTTTGTGAAGTACTCGGCTTCAGTTCCATGCTGTCGATACTATTTGTGGTATTAGTGAAGCTGTTTGCTTCAGACATGAATTCCTCAAATCCTCCATTTTATGCATTCTCCCAAGATTTCAAGTTTCCCACAATGTCTTTTAAGAGATCAGTAGTGAAATCACAATTCTCCACGCTGCTTTCTCGGTCATGTCAGGATCTTACTGATCAATAAAAAGTTACTCTTTCTCACTTTATCAAACATGTTTTTGTTCTCCCCATTGAACCTGAAACTTGTAGGAATTTATGCTTTCCAGGTGTCCTTCTTGAATATTTGTTTTGGAAATCTTTCATTAGAAGATCTTTCCTAGGTTGAATCCATAATTCGTAAGGACGTGCTGTAGTATCAGAATATTTGCTTTGTTCCTGTGTGCTTTCCTTCTGATGATTTGTTTAATTCTTCATATTACAGTTGGGGGTGTTTAGCCTGGAGAAAAGGAGGCTCACGGGGGACCTTATCACTCACTACAGCTGCCTGAAAGGAGGCTGTAGCCAGGTCTCTCCTCCCAGGCAACCGGTGACAAGATGAGACGACATAGTCTTAAGGTGTGTCAGGGGAGGTTCAGGTTGGACATCAGGAGGAAATTCTTCACAGAAAGAGTGATTGGGCATTGGAATGCACTGCCCAGGGAGGTGGTGGAGTCACTGTCCTAGGAGGTGTTTAAGGAAAGACTGGATGTGCCACACAGTGCCATGGTCTGGTTGATGTGGTGAGGCTCATGGGTTGGACTCGATGATCTCAGAGGTCTGTTCGAATTTCTAATTGCTTCTGTGATTCTGAATCTGTATGAAATTGTTTGCATAATCAAAACTGAATGCTTAGTGGTCCAGTTTGGTTTCTTTTTCCCCTTGTGGTATGAACAAATGTCCTCAACATCAAAAGAAAATGGGATTTTTTCTTTTCTGTGCAATCTTTGTTCCCCATTCATTGATATTCTCTGAAACATGTATAAATACTAGTTTTCCCATCATTTTGCATCTTTATCTTAATTTATATTTTCTTGTACCATAGGATTTTCTTTTTTTTTAATGTTTCCTGAGAGGACATGTCATGGTAGATATAGACTAAGAAGTCAAGTTTTTTCTTTGTTGCATGATCTAACCTGATCTTCAGTAATCCAATACTAACTCTTCACACAAGGATGTTCTTTTGGTAGAAAAATATGTATCTCCTGAGGATAATCAACTCCACTTCTTGTCCTTTGCTACTTGATTGATGTTCAGAATTTGCTTTAAATATTATTGTCTGATGATAGGCTATAGGACAGCTACAAATAACAGCAAATTATGAGATTACCAAGGTGTACCCATTTGTGAGCTTGTTGGAGAAAAACATGGCTATGTGGTTGTATAAATAACCGCTGGAGTTTGTACCTTGTAGTAGCTTGGAGAAGAATTAACACCAAGTGTTCTGCTTTTTATCCCCTTGTGTGTTTTTAGCAGGGAACTGAAAATATTTTCTAATCCCCAGAATTGTTTATGCATGGTGTGAGCAATGAATAATGCTGTCAAGGTAGAGAATTATGTTTAAGAATCTGCAGGATTCAAAATATGATGGCTTTTATTTAATTTTTTGAAACAGTATCTAACCCATTATATTTTTAAAAGCTCACAGCTGCATTTATAATTGTTCCCCACCCCCAGACTAGAAAAGACAACATGTCTTGCCCTCAGCTTTACCTCCACTCCTTTGCAGGTAACCAACCAATCTGTGGGGATAATGGCTTGGGCAATCAGTTCCTGATAAACATTTGAGATTTCCTGCTGAGGTGAATTACAAAACTTAGTCTGCATTGACATGAAAAATATGCTGCCAGCCATCCTAAAAATCATATTTACCAAAGTATTTGATAAATAGCAAGTGTGAAATCTGAACCTGAGGAAATAAATACAAAGAGCAGAATGTTCAAGGGGGGAAAAAAAAGAATATAATTCTTGCAATTTTAAATTGGCAGTTCAATTTTTTATTTTAGAAAGTAGAATTTAGTTTCACTCAAACTGTCAACAGAATCAATTTCAGTAATTAAAATTCCTATTGTCTTCTCCAGGCATGAAAAGGTTTTTGTTGTTGTCATGGTGACAGTTGAGTGACAAGTTGAAAGTGAGTAATTGCTGCTGAGAGCTCCATTGTGAACATTTGCAGTATTTCAGAAAGGATTTCAGGAAGAAATAGGATTTCTTTATCGGGTTTTCAAAACACATATGGTGGACATACACTCAGCAAGGGAAATTCTGCATTCTTGATTTTACAGTCTCCACAGTGCTTTTACCACTGTAAATTCCATGATGATTTTAAAGATGATGAAGGAAGTGAGATTTACAAGGTACAGTTGGGTTTGTAAGTTGTGATTACATCAGGTAGTGCAGCACTGAAGGTTGTGTTTGTCTCAAAACTCTGTATTCAACAATAATCCAGTCACACACATCCTCATTGCCACATACCTGTTTTTTTTTCAAATATGAGATACTTTCTTTAAGTTCTGAGAGTTGTTTTAGGGGAAGTATTTTATTTCCCAAAAATCATTGTTATGCATTCACCTGGCTGCCTGAGTTAATATTCTTCTTGCTGTTGGTAAACAAGAATTAATTTATAGTAGCTGACTGATCTATCAGCTTTCTGATAATCAGCTGAATTGAAGGTGTCTCTTGGATTTTAACTGGTGCAATTTAACGCCTTTAATACCTTTATTACATGGAGGAAATTTAATCAAAACCTACATGCTGCTACTAGATGATTAAAAGCTCAACTTTGTGCATTTTGAGAACTTGAATCTTTAGGAAATCTGTGGGACTTCAGAAACATCTAGAGCCTCCAGGTGAAAACCTCAAGTATGAATGTATGTTCATGCACGTGCACATCTTACATGTTTGTTTCTTTTTGGATATGTACCTGCAAAAGTAGAAGAAAATGTACCTGTAAATATATTTGGGTGTGGAGGGACAATTTTAATTTTTCGGTTGGGCCTCATAGTAATTCAGGAAGACTTGTTTTGTGCAGACTGCCACTGAAATAGTTGACGGGCTGAAGGACTGCTGTGTTTGTGGAGGAAAATTCCATTGAAACTATGCAATGAAATCTTCTCCGTAATTGTGCATTTGACCAAATTGGTCAAATTTTTCTCAGAGGTGATGAAATATCTTAGATCTCAACTGTCATTCTGTGCTTGGTAAACCCTGACAGGATTTGGTTTCATTTGCTGAGGAGTAAGTGAACTGAGGATCTTCAAAGCTTTTTTTTCTGTCTGCTTGTGATTCATGACTTTATGAGCTCAGTGATTCAGAACATGTTCTTACATGAAAAGCACTGTTTAAACATGAGATGAAATACATTACATTAAGAGCACTCAAGTGTATTTTTTTTACTGCATACAAGCTTTAGGTATCATTGTTTTCTATATATTCTCTCAGTAGACTTAGACTTTACAAGGTTACCACTCTCTGTTTTAACTCTCCCTGGGGGTAATGATTTTTAAGCTCCTTTTGCAAAAAATGGCACATAAGAATTGTTCACAGACTGGCACAAGGTGTCCTGCTTGGTGTCCACTGATCATAATTCTGCAAGCATTGAGAAATGTGAGTTGTCACATTTGAAGTGTTTGAACTAGGCATGTCTTTACATTGTTGTAAGAAAATCACAGATTACAACTGCAATCAGTTTTTCTGATGTAGTAGGTAAATGCCATCTCAGTTTTTTCAGGTTTCATTTGAATGGATTTATTTTGGTCTATGAAGTAATTCAAATACTACCAAGGCTGTAATTTAGACTTTTAGGTGATACCATTAATATGTCTCAACTATGCAAAGGGTATTATTATTATTGCACTATTGTAAAAGTCTTGCTTTTCCTTAGAAATTGTGGCTTCTGTCCCTGCAGAAATTTTTCCCTTCCTAATGAAGATAATATATTTTCTGGTTAATTATCTGCACAAGTTTTAGTTCGTTTGTTTCAAACTGCTTTCTTTTTAAAACGGTAGTGTGCTTTATTTTCTTACTAGCAAAAATACCTCTGATGCTATAGTCATATTGACCATTATAATTACTTTCCATTAAGGGAGTTTTTAGTGTGATGAGTCATTTCTAGGCATTTTCATTCAAATAACATAGAGAGTACTGGTTCAGAAAATACAATAGCTGATTCTGTTCTTGTACACGAGGGAAGAATGCACACAGAAGTTTGTCATTTAAAGAAAAATAAATGGAAGAATTAAAAAAAAAAAAACAACCACACCTGATGAATATAGGGAATATGAGGCAAAACTGTTTTGTGATCCAGTAAGCAAAAAATGTGATCCCTGCCTTTTGTGTAAAATAACCATATTTTACACTGGAAAATAATAATAAGAGCCTATAACTCATGCTTCATTCCTTAGTCCTCTGCAGGAACTCTGCTTCTTGCCAGTTAAAATAATGTGATTAGACTTTTAACTACAAAAATATTTGATGGACAAAAGCATGTGCGAGCCACAAAAAATTGGTATTTTGTAAGTTCTACCTTAATCAGTACTTTGTTACCTGATTTGTAGTAATTCTTAATTTATGATTAGGAAGTGTTACCTGCTATAGTTCAGGGTTTTGTGGATGTTTAAGTAAATTATATGGTTTTAGTTACAGTGTTTTTCGTGCTTTTTAGAAGTCTTAGCTGTTAAAATTTGTTCTTAGAAACTCCACAATGGAAATACAGAGATGCTGCAGTGCAGTTTTCTCTCTTTGCTCATTCTTACTTTTCAGTAACAAGAAAGTGATTGTGAATAGAAACATCTCAATAAGTGAAATGGTATTCCTGAGAGAGATTAGGAAAATACAGTAAGGAGGAGAAAATGTGCCAGAACAATATTATTTTGTGACTCAAGGGCTTAGCTTCTAATTTTCTCTATGTTTTGGTGCCAGCTTGTTGCAGATGCTGATAGTTCTCCATGAATGAAGAGTGTAAAAAGTTAGTGGGAAATATTCTTGAGAAGGCTTGAGATGGGTGTGTCTGGAACTTCTGCTGGTTTTTGGAAGATAAAATGTGTCTCTGCTGTCTGTGCTCCTAGTTCAGGATTTCTATAGTGACCACAGTGTTATGACAGGCTGTTTGGGCTACAAGTAGTGCATAGGGGAAATCCTGCTGGAGGGTGAATAGTTTAGAGAGATTGGGGGTGGAAGAGCCTGAAGCAGTACATGCACGATGTTGCTACGATATTTGGAGGTAGGAATGTCTGAAACATATTTACAAAATAATACTGTAAATACAGGCCCTGAGTAGATTTAAAATTAAAACTTTTCCAAGACTCTATTGTATTATGGAGGTTGCAGTTAAAGTGGTGTTGTAAAGACTGAATTGAGAATCCCATTTTAATTATTTCCTGAGAAATATGCTAATTGATACCATTGAGATTTAATTCCTAGATACAACTGCTGCTGCTAATGTCCCACATTCTGCATTCTGAATTTTCTGCATTTTAAAAAGTCTGCTTCATTTGCAACCTCATAGGTCAGTTAACACTTTGGTTTTGATTACTGAATTTATGAATATGTAGTGATCTTGATTGTAAATGTTGTATAATTATACATTAATATAACGTATATGTTTATAATTTTATTATAATATTGTTATACATTAATTGTTGTGTGAGGAAGAGGACAGGGTAATTCTGTGAAGAACTGGAACTACCTGTACTTGGAGCCCCAGGGAACAGTTGGGAGTTCAAGGAACAGAAGAGAACATCTCAGTTGTGGAGGATTAGGAAGCAAGGAAAATCCCTGCAGTCTTTCTGTGACTTTCTTTGGTTGCTGGAATTTTGTTTGCCTGAGGGAAAGTCCTGTGACCTGAGCTGCGTGTGTTGCAATACCAAGTGCCTAATGAAGGACATACAATTTTTTTGCTAGTCCAGCCACTCATGGTGGTTTTAGGTTGATTCATGGTGGTTTTAGCATTTGATTTCTGAAGTCTGATGATAGTTTTCTAGCTCAGGTAGGTCCAGGGGGAGGCTGTGAAGATGATCAGAGGGCTGGAGCACCTCCTGCATTAGGGAAAGGCTGAGGGAGTTGGGATTGTTCAGCCTAGAGAAGACTCCAGGGAGACCTTATTGTGGCTTTTGAGTATTTAGAGGGAGCTTATATGTGGGCATAGTTTCATTATTGGAGTGAGGTGATAGGATGAGGGGCAGTGACTTTCAACTGAAAAGGGGGCAGGTTTAGGTTAAACACTAGGAAGAAATTCTTTACTGTGAGGGTAGTGAGACACTGCAGTGTTTCCCAGAGCAGTGTTGGATGCCTCATCCCTGGAAGTGTTCAGGAACAGATTGGATGGGGCTCTCACCCACCTGTGTGGGTGGGAGGTGGGAGGTGTTCTGCCCATGGCAGGGAGCTGAAGCTAAATGATTTATAGGGTCCTTTGCAGTGCAAACCCTTCTGATTCTGTGATAATTGCATTGGAGTGGCTGCCTCGAAGAGCATCCCATTACTTGAACTGAATGCTCTTTTAATGGGATCCAGCTGAAAGGTACCCTAGCTTTTTAACAGTTATGTAAGGTAACAATAGAGCTCATAGCTACTTCTAGTATCTTAAATGACCTTGTTACCTATTCCACCAAATACACAGACATATCAATTCTACAAGCATGTAATGGAGGCCAGGTTGTACAAACTATTAATGCAACTTACGGGACAGTCCTTGAAAAAGTTTAATTATTCCCGTATATGTTGCTTGACTTATTAATGATTTTTTTATCCTTCTGTTGGGAAGCAGTTAGAAATGTGGCTTCTTGCATGTGTCTTTGACATGTGCCACTTGGCATTAGATGAAGGTTCCTTGCTTCCAAAAATAGTTGGTGTTGCATGTCATGGATATGGATTATTTCTCTTCTCTTAAGAATTTGCTCTTAGCTATAGCGGAAAATGATTCAAAAATGAACCACCATCCTTGCATTTGGGATTTTATGGCTAGAGTAAGATCACTTAATAAAAAGAGTACATCTGTCCTTTTTCTTCCTTCAGGTAAACTCCTGGGCAACACTATTAGGAAACAATAGGATTCTTGGTCCTGCTGTCAAGGCTCTTTTTTCTTTCCAGCTGGTTTTCAATACAAGATGCAGGGAGATGAGCTCGCACACAATTCATAGCAAAGTACCTGGCTGATTTCTTTTCTTTTGTTGTGCTTCCCTACAGGGCGTTCTCACTAGTCACAAACATTTCTCTTGGAGCTTCAATCTGTTACATTGTTTATTTTCTTTAGATCCCGTTACTTAAAACAAAACTCTGTCTATTTCCAAAATATTTTTCTAAATAGAACTTCAGTGGGTTTTTTTTCCTTCCTACTGAAAATCTCACTTGTAATTTTCTACAGCATCAACAAAATAGCTTTTGTGTCTATTTTGTAGTTCCCATGCTTACATTTATGCCAGTAGAAGTATTTGAGAATGAAAAGAAGTATGTAAGGAATCTAGAACCAAACATTTTGAGGTGCCAAAAAGTTCAAGCTGCTCTTTATGTCTTTAGAATACAATGTCTTATTCTGTAAACCCTTCCACATCCAAGGAATTAGAATATACGTGTGGTCTTTGCAGGATTTTTGAGCTCTCTGATGGTAGTTAAATTCAGGAGCTTTAAAGCTTGAAATCATGGCATATAACATGAGAACTCCAGAATACTGGATAGAAAACAAAGTCTGTGTTATGCAAGTTAAGAATAATGAATTTATTTTTAATTTTTCCTAGAGAGTGTCTTTGTATTCAGAAACGGGACCTTTTCCCTCTTTTCACTTTGATTTGACAGCAATTTGCATTTCAATGTGGCTGTGTCTTTCTAGTGTTGTACTTTGAGATGAATGAGCATTGCCACTCATCACTTCTGGACTTGAATCTGTTGTATTAACAGCACTGGCTTAGATTTGGGTTCTTAGATGGTTTCCAAAGAACAGTAATAAAATGACAATATATGATACTACAGAAGCAAACATTTTCTGAGCCATGTTAGACTGCACTTGATGTTTCAGTGCAGTAACTTAGAAGTTGTACCTGGGCGAATTAAGTTTAGAGGGATTAGTAAGTAACTGAGCAGGAAGATTTTAAGTAGTATAGGGAAAATTCATCTCATAGTGAGTGTAGTTTTATAGACTTATATTTGGAGATCCAAGTTTTCAGGTGGCATTAATTGGCTCAGTTTTGTAGAAATGCACTGACAATTTCATCTTGCCAAATAATTTTGCTGAACTTGCTTTGTGGGTGTTGCAATGCATCAGGATTCATTATGCTTGTATAGTCGTATCCTGTTTTACAGTGTTACCTCACAGCTCTGAAAGACTACAGGGGGAAGAAAGGCAACCACCCTCTTCCCACATCCATACAATTAGTTCTTGAAGTGAAAAGAGCATTGATGTTGCCAAAATATTATTTTCAGAATAAAGATGGTTTTATGTTGGATGAAAATATTTTAAAGAATGAAGTTCTAGGCACTGGGAGAGATTTTCTGTAAATCCATAAGCAATTAATCTGGAATGCTGCAGTGTGTCTTGTTCATTTAGATTCTGGAATTTAAACCTGTTCTTGCTTCCCAGCTTTGCTGGAATTCTTTGGAAAGGTTGAAGTCATCCTTTCTGCTGTTGAAAAACAGTGAATGCTTTTGCTTGTATGTACTGCAGTAGCATCCTGAAAGCTGCAAATTAAGTGTCTAAATTGGTAGGCACCTTTTCTCTCTTTTGAAGGTCTTAAATGTTAATAAAACAATTATTTCATAAAAAAAGGAGGACTGTACAGGAAATCTGCTTCAGAGCTGGAATCTGAATCTTGATTTCCCAAATCCCAATGCAGTAGTGCCAAAACCATTAACTTCTTTAATCTGTTAATGATGCAGAAGAACTTCAGGTATTGCAAATCTAGACACTTCTTTCACTTTTCTTGTGGGAGAGCTTAATTTCTCTGTAAAGACACATTTCCCAATCCCAGCCCAGTTTCCACAATAATTGAAATTCATCACTCCATGAATTCAATTTTTTTCAGCTTTATAATGCAAAACTGATGAATATAATTTCACAGCAGAATCACTTTGTAAGTGAAGACTTATTCAGCAGAAATCAATTGTCTCTTTTCTTTATTCAGTGCTACTTTCAAATTTCTTGTTTTAAAGTAGACTCTGCAATTCTGGGTTACTAAATTTTATTTCAGGGACAGCACATATTCGGGGAAATTATTTGTGACATTCCTATAGTTTGTAAATTAAAATACAGTGGATCTACTGAAAGCATGGAAAGGTATTGTGTTGCTTGTAATCCTCTTGATTAAAAATTAATGCATATGATACTCCTCATGGTGCATTTGGAGTGTTTGCATTTTAAAAATTAACATTGAGTAAACCCCTTTTTACTATATGTTGCTCCAAATTTACCAAGAATGTCTAGCTCTTAGTCTGTCTCTGTTCAGTCATATGCTTTGGAGAACTTTATTTCTGCTCTTGCTGTATCTAAAAGGGGAAAAAATGAACTCCCTGACTGGTGAAGGACTATTTAATACTTGTATTTTCAAGAGATTACAAAGTTTTCTGCAAGGTAAAAGATCCACATTTTTCAAAGGCATTCTTTCATCTTATGTTCTGTTAAATAATTACCTAAAGAACAAATATTATTTCATGTGAAGTTACTTCACCCCCTTAGCTGCCAAGTTTCAGTCACATGCTTGATAGAGGCTTTCTTGGCATTGAAAGGACTTAATGCAGGATCTGAAGAAGTTGTTTGGAATTTCTTTGAGTCTCTAATCCTGTTCTCACCCCAGGCCTTGTCAGCAGTGTGAGAGTTCTCCTGCTGGCAGCTTCTCTTGCTCCAGCGCTGCCCTTGCCGGTGCCTCAGCTGCTGGGGGAACCCAGCCCAGCAGGGACGTGCAGTGCCTGTGCTCTGCCCTGGACCTGCTGTTTGACAGCAGCTAACAGAGGCATGCCTTGGGGTCAGGAGGTGAACCCCCATGGGACTGTCCTTAGAGCTTGGGGACACGTGGCAGGGAGCTCCTCCTTGTACTGCCAAGGTGAGACAGAGCTGGCTGTTGCTGCAGGTGCCCTGCTGAGCTCTGCTTAAAAGGCATGTCTCTGATGCTCAGCTGTGACATGGAGCCATGCCTGCTGTGCATCCCCTGGGATAAAGCAGGAGCAGTGCTGTTGTACCCTTGGAGGTGTTTTGTGCACCACGTTCACTCCAGTGACAAGGGAGGGCTCTGCTGGCGCCACGGTGCCGTGCAGCTACAGGACAAGAAGCAGGCCAAGAGGCCATGACACCCTGCACAAGTGGCCCAGGAGGAATGCAACTGATAGCTCCCCTATATATAGTGATGTGCTAAGAGCTGGCTTTTGCCTGGGTTGTGCTGCGGTTTTGCTCCCTGAAGCTAAGGAGCCTGATTTTGTCTGTGCTGGGTGTTGGCATTTTGGCCGTCCCGTGTGGTTGTTCACTTCCAGTCACATTGTGAAAGGTGGTAGTTACTTCATCTTTCCAGTTACTTTAAAAAATAATAGCAGTCTCCATGCTTAAGGAAGGATTTTCATCTTCTCCAATGGAACAATGTAGTTTCATGCAGTGTCATTCAGAACTGATTTTGAAGCCTCATGCAGTCCCCAGAAGACTGCATCCTACCTAATAATACATATTGATGTTTGCTAATCTAAATGAAACCTCTGAACCACTTCACAGAAAGCCAACAGAGTTGTTTTACAACTCTGTTTGCTAACTTAAGCACAGGAAGAGTGAAAGTGTGCTTCTTGCTACATTGCTTGTGCTATTTTCCTCAGCCACTAGATCTACATATTGTTATCAGTTGTGTGTACTCTGGACTTTTTCTGAACTGGTTGTTTGGGCAGTGTTAATGTGTCGTCTTAGTGACATTAACAAAATGCAAATGTTTCTTCTGTGGCTGGGTTGTTTTCAGTGCCACTCTTGTTATTATATTTTATGGTATTATTTTATTCTCAAATTTTCACCTTATGGCATTGCAATGTGTTGACCCAAGAAATGTAACACAGAATGTTATTATATGAGTTTTCTTCAGTTTCATTTATATTTGGATCACATAGTTAGACATTCAGTACACTAAACTCAGCATAACTTAGGCCAGTCATGTAAATTGTTATTAACCAAGTGCTATAGGTTATATTGTGATCTGACATGCTTTGATTACATAGTGGGGAGTTGGGGTTGTGGTGGTGACACTGGATGACTGAAAATAGTGGTGTTTCTGGAGAATTAATGAATTGGTTTGTATTTAGCAAAGAAAATTCTGGGGTTACACACACTAAAGTAGTTAATTTCCAGAAGTTTGTTTGGCTTCCTGCATTGAGTAAAGTAATGAGAGTTAAACCAGAGATGTTTTAGAGGTTGGAATTATTTAGTACAGTGTTGAAATGGTTAATGTGTTAATGATTGTATTTCTTCTTCTTTGTATAAATGTTGTCTAGTAGTGTTGTGTATATTTTAGCATATTTTCCATTCTATAGATGCCAAAGAAAATATTTTAACACTACAGCAATATTTCTGTGAGTGTTTGGAAATGTCTCAGGAGTTTCTGTGCTTGACTGACTTGGGGCTGCTGAGTATTTCTACATCTCTGTAAGGACAAGTTTGCTCTAGGTTATTTCTTTGGACAAGTTATACTGAAATAGTCAACTTCAGATAGCTTTATATCTTTACAGTTACGTGGCTATAAATGCTCCCTTTTTTCCTGTAATGCCCAGCTTTTTGATGAATTACAAAGGTATTTCTGTGTACTTTATAAACTGGGCATAATCTAAAAAGAGACTCTTCCATATCCGTTTGACAGTTCCAATCCTAAAACGTTAATCTTGGCTCTGTGTGTGATTTGCAGTAGCTTTCTGTGAGCAGATGCTGATGCCATGGCTTCAGAGCATGTCAGTATTTCAGTGCTGTTGGTGCTGAGCTTCTTTGGAAAGGGAAGTAACAGCAAGGTGTATAATTCACAGCCCTGAAGAGTCAGCCTGAAAAGCTCCATTAATTCATACCTGTTGCTCTAGGCAAGATGATCTTGCATTGCTAATCTTCTCTCAAGCGAAAACTTGGTATTGTGTCTCTTGGTATTATGTGCCTCTCAGGAGTACTGTAGTCCATTAAATACTTAAGATTTGATAAGAAAAAACATTTTACAAATGTACTTAACTTTGGAGGAGATGCATTGCATTTTATCCAACACAGTGAATTGAGTGAAGTAGGGGAAGGAGGAACTCCTTTAAACAGTCAAGAATCACACAAGCCAAAAGAAATAACTTGGTTGCTGTAGTATTTTCTTTTTTTCTTTTTTTTCCTAAGCTGCAGATGAATGGAGTTTGAAGTGTTTCAGAATTAACCACAAGGCTTCCATAGGCTGGAACAGTTTATTACAAATGAAGGAACTTTTATTAATGTATTTGCCAGTAAACATTATCAGCCAACCCACAAGCCTAGGTGTGCTCTGTGGGAATTGTGGTTCCTTCATACTAAACACTAATTCAGTTAATACAATGCTGATATCCTTGTTTATTCTTTAGCCTGCTGTCTGAAGGGCATGAGGTGTGTAGGATTATGGTCAGTACCTCAATAGCACTGTGAAGCTGTGGAGGACATGGGTAGGGCTACAGAGGGACTGAGACAGTCAGTGTTTTGAATGACCTTTCCTGGGAAAGACTTTGGTTGGAAGTTCTGTCCTAGCAGATAAAAAAGCGCAGGAACTCAGCCCACATAAATTCTCTGCTTTAATGGAATATTTATTAGTAGATTGTAAATGGACTTTGGATTTATTTAGTTGCTGAAGGAGTTAATTAATGGTGTTATTAAAGACTGAAGGAAGAAACCATGTTTTTGTGCTCTTTGGAGCTTTTCTTCCTAAATGATGTGGAGTTTTTACACTTTTCTCTTCGCAGAATCTATTATGTGAATCTTGTTTGTTTATTTTGGGGTTTGTTTGCCTTCTGTGATAGAAATAGGAGTTGTGCCTAGCTTTATGAAAATTGGGCAACTTGGATTGGGTGAGGCCTCAGGTTTTCTGTGCAACCCTCTGCCCAGAGCGTGGTCAGTGGTGAGCTCAGACCGGGTTTCTCAGTTCTTCCTCCATTCCAGTGTTGAAAATCTTCAAGGATGGGGACTGCCCAACGTCTCTGGGCAGCCTGTTCTAAGGCTTTGCCATCCCTGCTGTACACAGTTGTGGCCTGGAGGGAAAAAACTTCTCCTCCAAGCAGTCTGATGGTTTCTTGTTTCATTTTATGCCTGCTCCCGTGAGGTGCCACAGGGAAGAACCTTGTTGTTTGGTCCTGGCAGGGCACTCTGAAGCTGATCAAGGCTTCAGCCCTGACTCTCTCCACAGCACAGGTGCTCAGGACCATTTCAGTGCCCCTCTGCTGAAACCACTTCAATTTGTTGATGCCTTTTCTGTATGAGGAAGTCCAAAATTGGATTCAGTATTCTAGAGTGTAGCCCTGGGACACTGTGATGGATACCAGCTATAATTCCTTCATTCCATCCTGGACACTTGTGATTTTGTATTTGATTAAAATGTCATTCCCATGGTATAGGTGGGAGATAAAGCATTTCCATTTCATGGAGAGGTGAAAAGGGCAGTGTGTTTCCACATTGTCTGTTTCCACATTGTCTGAAGGCGCACACGGCAAGGTCTCAGTCTGCAGTATTGTCCTCTGATAATCACTTATTTCGTATTATGGATTACATTCAATAAATAATAAATCAGAAGTGCATGTATCTTAAGTTAAAAGTCTATCTTTGGCATTAAAAACTCAATGAAGGTAAAATGTTTTGAGGTTATAGACCCCATGTGGCAGCACAGCAGAACAAGTTTTCAAAATCTATTTTATTCAGTTCTTATAGCTGTTGTGTTAAATTGTTTCAACTTTCTACACTGTGTGGTTTTCTACTTAGATGAAAACTGGATGCTGGAAAACTTGTATTTGCTTTGATATTTAGAACAAAGTGGATTTTGTTGTCTGTTATCATATGTATGATGTCTTTGCATCAAAGTTTAATAGGTTCAAATAGCACTAGAGAGGGTTTTCAGTTTCCTTTGGTAAATTTAGATGCTATGTGAACACCTATTTTGTTTTAACCAGTTTTGGTATGGATTCAAACATGAGAAATGTGATATTCTTGTGTAAAGCTTTCCTTAAATACTTTTTCAAAATAGTATCTTTATGTGGCACTGCTTGTTGGGCAGCTTCCTCTCTAAACTCTTTACATTGTGACTGATATTGGAATATAAGAGTAGGCTGCTTTTACCCAGGGTTTTAAAATCATATTTCTTAAAGATATCACTACTTTCTTTTTTTATTAGAGAATGAATTAATCATTTAGTTTGTGTATCTGTGTTATCAGAGAGATTTTAAATTTAATTTTTGATTTTGAAGGCAGGGACTACAATTCTTCTAAAACTGCAAAAGTAAGGAAATGGAATCAAATTCGTCTTTTCTAAAGATTGTATTCTAAAGATTTCTTTTGTCAAGATTTCCTTGTCTGCAAGACTAACATGCTTTTTCCCTTTAATTTCAAGTTCCCTGAATGCATTTTGTTTTTGTGAGTTAATAAAACCCTGGTGGTTTCTCATGATATGTATCAAAAGGATTTGTGAATCAGCAGATGACTTCAGCCTGTATTACTCATGGAAATCTGCGTTGATTCTGTGGTGATAGTGTATTCATCCTCTTATCTGTGCTTTTAATGACTGAAAATACTTGTAGTGATTTTGTGGTATTTTCCATATTAGCTTACTGTTGGTTTATCAGCTCTGTTTTTAAAAGCATGTTCATTAACAAAATCTTTCCTGCTGATACTACTGCTGGATAGTATAAATTATCTTTGGTAGTTCATTAAGACAGGAAAAAAGAATTTTTTTCATTTCCAAGGAAACATGCAGTTTCCATTTAACCTCTTCATCAGTGAGATGAGTAGAAGGATGACACTACATGAGGGCATGACTGTCAGTTTACTGTTTGTTTCAAACTCTTCCTATCTGCAGGCTTCTACCAGAAGTGAAAATACAATAAAATCTTATGGCAGGCCATCTTGTCCCCTTTCATCTGTCTTTATAAGCCCAGACTCTTGTGTTGACTGCTGCTAGTCACAGACACAGCAGCTCAAGACAGCTACAGAATTCTATTTGGACTGAATAGCAAAACACTTATGAATTCTCATCTGAGTAGGATGTAAGATTTGAGAGAATAAATTTTTCTTATGCTAATTAAACTCAGTGGGGGGATGAAATTTTGACCTTATGAAAGTCTCCTGGACACTGATGACAGTGGGGCAAGGATTTTCCTGCTGCTCTGATGAGACACTACTATTTTAGAGTAATGGATCATGTTCAGTGTCTTGAAAAGATGGAGTTTTGTGTACGTGCAGCTTGTAGTAGGTGCTTTTGCTTGAGTAATACAATTAGTTTGTATTGTTCCTAATCCTTCCAAATTATGTCTCTATTACACTGTATTTTTTTTTCCAGCTTGCAGAACTTTGAGGACACTGTTTTTGTTGGACTATTTGTTGGTACTTGTTCTAACCAATTCTTAAAGCTAATATCCAAAAAAATACTCAGAAGGCTGGAAACTATTTTGAAGCCATTGATGTATTTCAGAAATATGTTATGACATAAAGCAAACTATTCATGGCTGTTTGCCTGATTAAATACAAGCACTTCCTCCTGTTTAGAGTAACAGCTCACTGGCTGAACGGTTCTTCACTGCACCCACACCAAAATCACCCAAATGGAAGTGTGGGTGGGTGCCTTCACATAACTGTCATCACCATTTGGGGTATTTAACATAAAGGTGTTTATGCTTATCTAATCTTATAGGTAAGTGTAAAGGAGTCAGCCTGCCTGGAAAATAAGTGCTGTAGAAATGGCTTGTAATAATTTATAGGGCATCTGTCCAATGACAATGTGAATTTTTCTCACAACTTATAAATTTGCTGTTAATGTGATGTAGACTTCATCAATAGTTGATTCACACATTTCAAGTTTCAGCTGCCTGTGCATTTAAATTACTCCAGAGACAGTCTATACACTTGCTTGACTTCAAATGAAAGGCCATCAGCATCAGTCATGTCCAAAAATTAATAATTAGGACTTGGCTTTGACTCAAATACAAAATTAATTGAAGTCATATTAATTATGAGTTCTGCAAAAAGATCCATACAAGCAAAAGTGCCTGCCTGGCTCCATTATGCTATAGGGTTAGGGCCTGCTTTGCACGTGTCTTAAGACAGTGGGTGACTCAGTTCATTTGTTGGTAAAAGTTGTGTATACTTGCTGTGAAATCATGGAATTTGTGGTGAGGTATCTAATTACGAAGAAATGGGTTTTGAACTGTCGTTCTTTTATGAATAGTCTGAGTCTTAAGTATTACTAGCCTTGGAAAGTGGTGTCCTGTAACTTTGAAATTCAGAATAATTTCTAAAAGTCTGAAGTGTAATTTAATAGAGCTGGTAGTGGTAGATAGTAATCAATGTAATTTTTTGTGGATTTTTCATGTTTTTATACTTGCTTTGTTTTCACGACTCCGATTACCAGTATCTGTACAAAATCAGAATAATATAAAACTATTAAAATGAAAAGATGGTTGCTAGGAAAAAATGCCATGATTGATCACACAGAAAATTTGTAGTGTTGCTAGAAAACTTAGCTTGGCATTTCGAATGTGTGGTGTTGCACTAATGCAAGCTCCAAGGCATTCAGAATTCACGTGGTGAAGCATTGTAAGCATTTCCCAGTTTTGTTGAAGCTATTACATCTTTCTCTAATGAAAAAGAAAGAATAAAAAGGGCATGGAGAGTAGAACAGCTTATTTTTTTAGTGCCTTTTATTAAGGCACATTTTTTGTGCCTGTTATACGTAGTAGATTTCTGGACAATAGGAACACATTCAGTAGTTGCCATTTGGAGGAAATACAGGTATTAACCACTTCTTGGGTAGCTGATGTGTCCAGAGAACAACTGTGCCACGTCTTTTCTTGGTCTGTGCTTGGAAAGGAAGGAAAACTTGCACTGCAGCAAGTTCAGAGCACTCTAATTGGTGATCTTATTGTTATCAGTGTTGTGTAAACAGATTTAACTGTTAAGCAGATGTTTAAAAGACATGAAAACAACAACAAAAAATCGTCATCTAAAAATCTAGCTGTTCAGTTTCTCTCTTCCTGATAAAAACAAGCTGCTGCTAATAGTCTTGGAATAAATCCATTTAAATACTAGGAAAGCTTCAAAGAAGCTTTATTATAAGAATTAAATTGTGTTTGCAGAGCAAGGATAGAGGGAGCAGCAGAGACTGACAGAACAGAATAACTTCTGTTGGAAGGAAGCTCTGTACCCCATCACATCCAGCTAGGCCAGCTTCAAAGTTGGAACCAACTTACAAAGTTTGACATGATGGCTTGGAGCCTTATCTGGCCACATTTTGGATGTTTCCAAGGAAGGAGATTCCGTAGCCTTGCTAGGCAACCTCTTCCAATGTTTGACTGCTCTCATTGTGAGGGGAAATCTCCCTGCTATCTAATTCCTTGTTGCAAGGCATTAGCCATCTGTTGTATAGGTTGTTTTGAATAGTATCGCTTAGTCCTAATGAGTCCTGTGAGGCAAAACACTTAAACTCTCACTTTTCAAATTCAAATAAACCACTGTGTTCTGCAAAACTAATTGTTAGTGGCAGGGGTTTCATTTCTTTCTTCCCAGTGAGGTCCTACTATTGAAGCTGCAGAAGTTTTGGGTTTATGTGCCCTCTCCTTGTCTGTGAAATTACCATCTGCATTTTCTGCAGCAAAAGAGCCATCCTTCTGTTTCTCTGCTCATAGTGTTTGCTTGACATGCAAAACTTGTCCTAAAATGCGTTGCTCAGATATTTAAAAAAGTGTTTACTTTCCAGCTGAAATCTTTATTATTAGTTAGTAATATTTAGTCTTGTTAGTAATGTACTTGCTCTTTATTTGCAACTAAGAGGACTGATTCCTCTTCTGGTAAATTTATTTCCTGAGGTAGAATAAAGCATTTGTCTACATGCTAGTATGGTATAATGGGAAACTGTCCTTCCTGAATAACCCTAGAGCACTTCTGGAATACAGTTCTTTTTCTTAGTCTTAATTGAAGAGTGAGTTATTAATGATTGACAGCCTGCAGATGAGAGCTTGTTGGCAGTTCCTCTGCCCCTGGAGAATATAGCTGGCAAGGTCCTTTCATTTTTTTTAAGCTAACAGGGTATCTGCACTTTTTTTGATAGCAGTCCTAAAGTAAGCATCTAAGGTTAAACAGACTGCATCAGGCTTGCTTTGAAAGGAAAGCCTTTCAGCTTAAAACTGGACTGTGTGACAAACATGGAGTTCAATTGCTGGGGTTATAATTTATTTAGTTATGATTTTCTTTGAAAACATCTCAAGTTCCTATCCCACTCTTTGGATGTAGACACAAAATGAAATCTCACATGGAAATGCTATTTTAGGAAACAATACTCCTCAGTGGTTTTGTGAGGAAATAGATCCTGGTTGCTTTGTAGATGTTATTGTGTGCTTACTGAAGATACTTTCTCTGGATCTCTGACTTCATGGAAAAACTGAAGAGATAGAAACTTTATTAACCTTTATTAAACTTTATTAACCCAGAGCTGTAGGACAGGTCAGTTCTCAGCAGTGTAGGGAGCAAGGGCCATCCCTGGTGCAGTGGAGTAATTGATAGCCCGTATCTTGTTCACAGTATCCAATGGCTCTAGGGTGAGGATTTTTATAATAGGTGAGGCTGGAAAAAGGCCTTCTGGTGTTGCATAAGTTGTTGCAGCTGCCAGCTTATTGGAAATGTTCATGATATGGGTGCCTTATATCTGACTTGCTGTAGCAAGATGTGTTGGAAAAGGGTGAAAAGTTTATAACACACCAAATACTCTTGTGTTTATGGCCCAAGTGGGACTTAACGTGAGCAGTTGGTGGGGTTTTTGTTGTTGTTAGGGGTTGGTTGGTTTTGGTTTGTTTTTTAAATCAAGACGTGTCCTGAGCTATTTACATTGGAATGTTATGGCTGTGTGAGCTGTTTGATTGTTAGCTGTCCTTTAGTCAGCAGAGTGTTATCTCTTAGGCACTCATTGCTCTGAAATCTCAAAGTATTTCTTTATGCCTTAATCTGTGCTGGGGGGCATCCTGGTATGCTGGACAGCAAGGTCAAATCTGTAATGCTTGAAACCAAACAGACTTTACAAGAGGAAAAACCCCAACTCTTTAAACAAGAAAACACATCGAGTTTTCATTTTGGCTTGTTTGGGGTACAATTCTTTGAATGGCCTTTTTATTTTTACTTTCTGAATATACTCAGAGTGTGTTACTATTTTGCTACATTTAATGGGAGTTCTGGTTCTGGACGTTGTTTACCTAAGAATTGTTAACTAAACCCAGAAAAATTTGGAGTCTTAAATGAGTGCTTGGTTCACAGATAGGTGAGATGCTTCTCTTTGATTAAATGAAATGTTTCCCAGAGGATAGCAAAATGTCTAGACAGTGCTTTGAGGCAAAAGTTTATAGAAACCCCTGATTTTGATTCAGTTCTGATGAAATACTAAATAATATTGTTTTGTATGGACCGTGCAGCCACACAGCTAAGGTTGTATGTTACACCTCTGCATGAAGGTCTAAAGAGAAATCATTGGAGAAATACCACATTAGAGGAAAAAGAAACATGCAAGAAATGGCTTCCACATAATTTCTCTCTGTGACCTCATTAAATAATAAAAATTTTGTAAAGTGTTGCATTTCGAATTACTGGTTCTATTCTGTGAAATTTATGGAAACACAAATCAGATGTTGTGTAATTTCTATGCTATATCTAAATAATCTGGTAACAGCCAGGTGTAAATAATCATAAATTCAAGTGTGTCTCACTAAAGATTGCAACTAGTTTACTTTTAAAACATTAACCTGCTTAATAATTAAATGGCCCAGTGTGCCATTGGCAGAGTCAACAAGAACATAGGAAGGAGCTGAAAACACTTCAGACTTGAAAAGTACCTCAGAAATATGCTTAATTTCTGGAATAGAGCAACAAAGCATCAATATAAAAATTTCTGCCTTTTAAAAATCATATTCAACAGTGTATAGCAATATTAATTTTCTTTTTCCTTTTTTCTTTTTTTTTTTTCCTTTCAGCCATAATCAGCAGACCACGTCATTTAGACATCCTGTGACAGGACAGGTTTCTCCAGAAAATATTGAATTTATTTTGCGAGAAGAGTAAGTAGTTTTGTACCCATGTCAAGAGATCTAAAACAGTAACACATTTACCTACTGCAGATTAGTACCTTAATTTCTTGACAGTTCTTCCAATATTGTAGAAAAATTTAATTGAGGTTTGTGTTTAAAACTTGGTTTCTCATTGTGGTAGTGACGACTTCCAAGACCTAGCTTGGAATCAAAAAATATCATTGTGATAGTTTTTGATTCCAAGCTAGGAGGACTTGAGGGAAAATCTTTATTAAATCTTCAAAAAGACGTAGACAAACCTAAAAATAAACAAAAAATTTACAAAATATAATTAAACAATTATGCTTTAGTCTTATATAAATATCAGGTAAACAGAACATAAATGTAAAGTGCATATTGGAAGGTTTGTACTGAAATTGAAATACACATAATACTACTAGTTTCCATTGTATTTCCTTGGTTTTCTTATGTTTAAGATGTTCTACATTCATCAGCTGTTTTTCTTTGTTCTAAAGAAATGGTGTAGAATATATTTGTGTCCAGCATATTTTATCTTGATTATCTAATTAAAAAAACCCAAACAAAAGTAAGAAATGTGTGTGTTCAGTCTGGTGAGTTTGGTCACCTTTGGGTCCGTGTTGGATTGGATCATGCACCATTTCTCTGTAGGCTTCAGCTCCTCCTTGTCCTCCTGGCTGCCTGCTAGATTGCTGCTGCCATCCTTCTCTAATGGAATGACTGGGTGTCTTCCCTAGACAGAAAACAGAGTATGGGACAAAACTCTACATCACTTGTAAATCCAAAGGGCAAGAAGAATGGGACAACACCAGACAGTGTTTCTTTTCCAGGCCAGTTTTCCAGCGCTGTTCAAGCAGCCTCTGTCACGGAGTCTGGGCATCCTGTTGTGATGAGCCTGGATGTGAGGTTTGTGTGGCTGCCTGCACAATTCTGAGCTCTTTACATTTCAAATTCTGGGACATGGAATTTGCTCTACATTTTGTTGGGACTGCTATCAAAAGCAGTTACAGCATTCAGAAAAATGAGGCCTAGAGGAAGGCTGTTCAACACTCCCAGGGAACTGAGCCTTTTCAATGTCTTCTCTTGTGACTTGAAGAAGTAGAACGTGGCTGTAGAGCTCAGAGGTTCTGCTATGGCCCTGAGGAGAACTACTCAAATAGTTTAAAAGCCAAACCAACCAACCAAAACCAACAATAGCAGCAAAACCCCTAAAAAGCCACTGGCTGAACAGTTGCTCTCCCCCAAGGCAAAGCAAACCAAGGCCAAATCCTATGTCAAGATGCCAGATGAGAACTAGCATGATATATAACATTGTAGGAGAGGGCTATTGGGTATGAAGGCTGTGGGATGGCTGCTGAGCTGGAGGTGACCCCAGCTGTCCCATGGCATGCAGGTGCTTTGCTACTCATTTACAGCTATGAAAAAACTGCTCCACCTCACTCTCCTAGTGAGGAGAAACAGGTATGTTGCAAATCAGCAAGTCTCATGGAAAGTATCGACAGCAGCCACTGAGCACGTGTTCCAGCTTCCATCCATTAATTGGTTTTTAATTTATCTGTTGTAAGGATTCAGTCAAATTTAATATGAATTTAAACATATGTACTGGAAAATAGGTGTCTGGATAACCTCTTGGAGTGCCTGCCCAGATTAGTCACACTTGCCTAGGCTGTTTTTGGCTTTGTAGTCATGGCAGCTGATAAAAAATAATAAAAAAAAATGAAAGAAGTACTTGGTGGTGGCACATGGATTTAATGATCTTTAATGTATGTTAGAAACTTTTTTGGACGAGAAGTGGAAGTGCTTATTTGGAGGGGAGTGTGATGAACATGTAGACTTCAGTTACTTGTGCTGAGATGCTGTCAAAACCAGGAAAAATCTTACACTGTAGTAGAGTTAGTAGAGAGAAGTGCTTTTAATTCTAAAAGAAGAAGGAATGGGTGGAGGGATAGAAAGAGTAAATGTTTTCTAGTCACTGCTCAGAAAACAGCCTTTGCAAGAATGTTTCTCTAAGCTTTATTATTGGCCTGAAGAACATACAGTGTTTTTAAAATCAAATGGTTTTGATCTGTCAGTTGAAATTGTTTTAAAAATGTCTTTTTCAAATGTGTGGGGTGCTCTGGCTTCCTTAGTTTTGTACAGTTTTGTACCACTTCTGTGCAGCAGTGGGGGTTTACACAGAGGTTCTTCACCACCATGGTCCTGTGAAGACCTGAACTCTTCACCTGATTCCTGTCAGGTGATGATGTTGGCATCTGTGGATGTGTCTGGCGAAATCAGAGGAGCTGTTGGCACCTCCCTGTCCTAAGGCCTAGGAACTGTAATGGAGCTGTGCTGTGTTTTCTGTCCTTTTCGCTCAGGCATCAGGGATTTCTTGGAATCAGTGGTGTTGGTTGTGTGTTTGGAATCAGTGCTGTAGATCCCTGTCCTGTGATAAAAGGATTTCCACTGGAAGGACTCAGGTCAGAGAGGCAGTCTCTGGATTAGCATGGTCTGTGGAAACTTTCCATCCTTGCATCTTTTGACCAAGACTACTTTTTCCTATAGCTGGAGAACCCTATCTGAAGCAGTAGCACTCTTAAGGGTTTCATAAAAGGGGATTTGTTCTTCAGTGCCATTGTGACGAGATTTATTACTGACTGGTTGATTTTAATTTAAGATTAGGGCCAAGGAGTTGTCAACAGATGTTGACTGGGAGCTAGTGGGGAAAAGTGAGCACAAACTTGTTCGGGCTGCAACAGACATATCTATTTAAAAGGACACATTTTACATCAGAAAAGTAATTTACAGTTGTGTAGAAATGATGAATTTGGGGACTGCTCTGGCCATTCCTCATCCTGGAGGCAGTGTTCTGGCAAGAAGATTTGGAAATAAGTTTTGGAAAATTACACCAAGGAGTGATGTAATCCTAGCTTGATTATGACTCAGTTGTGAACCAAATGCCCTTGATTCACTTGATCAAATGAGAACTGGACACTTTCAGTTGAAGGCTGGGGCTGTATTTCACTAGTCTTTCCCCAGGGTGTTTAAACAATATCACATCAATTTTGCTTTTCAAGCTGAAGTCTGGTTTTCTCAACTCCGTTGTAGCTGGAGCCTGTGACTTTTGAATTACATTATTTTTTGATCCTTACTCGATTCCTTTTTCCTAAAGGTGTACTAATTTAGATTTCTTTTTAATAGTGATTAGTAATTCCTTATTTCCTAAAACTTTTCTTCAGTGGGACCACTATGAAATCCCTACCTTGTGCTCTTTTTCCAAGCTTAGCAGTTTTGCTCACTTGGTGTGTGGGGTGTGTGTTCTGTATCTTACACTAGCTCTGCTTGAGAGCCAGCTTTTCTGCATGTCACTTTTAGGTTTCTTTTTTTCTCATGGAACAGTGGATCATAGGTGACTGCAAGATTCAGACTATGAGATCATTGTTTGTTATAATAATTTAATTATACTTTTCCTCTCTATTCCTTTACTAATAATTCCTAATGTTCTTTGGCTGCTGTTACTCATTGAGCTGATATTTAAAAATAACCTTTCCTTGGCAATGTTGTTTTGAGTGGTAAAAGCTGCAGAGGTGTTTTTTATTTCTTCCTCCTTTGAATTACTTTTCTGTTGTTGGCATTAAATTCAGTTTGGCATCATGGTTGTTTGTATTTGAAGTTTATTTTTCTATCTGTTTCTGCCAGCATTTCAGTTTTTGTCTAGAATAATTTTTATTTTCTTGTTCACCTCTCAGTTTTTAGGATCACATTGAAATAATCTGAGTATCTTGCTGTATGGGAAGCCCCTCCATTTCACAACTGCCCCTTGATTTCTGTGCTTTGCTTTCATGTATTTCATGAACCCTTAATCCACAAAGGGACCTTTCTTAAACAACTGATGGAAAAGTGAGAATTAATGATAAGCCTGCTAGACAGGTGTTTGGTTTTTAGTTAACTACATGGTTACACGTGCATTTCTCTGAAAACAATCTATGATAGAATTACTGAAGATAGCTGTTTATATCGTGTTTAGATTTCTCCTCCTATATCTTTGTTTAAATACCAGTTCTTTAAGTAATTGTGGACAGAAAGGAAGAATGAGGCACATGCAGCCATGTAGCTAATGTTAAACATTACTAGTTGTGTATTAGGAGCTGTATAATATTTGTCATAGCAGTGTGTTTGCAAATGAGGAGATAGTACTTTAAAAAATACAAGAACATAAATGTAGACATATGGAGGGAAAAATATAGTGTGCTTAACCCAATGAGTGCTATCCTCTTTTTTTGCCTGTTTTTGTGTGCCTGATAAAACCTGTGTATCACCTCTAGGGAGAGAGCCATCTTATTTTATCTATTGCATTTGGTTACTATAGCAGCAAAAATATCAGGTGGAGAGAAGAGAGGAGACCCAAACAACCCCAAAATAAGTATCTACCTTGTTTACATGTATAGAAACACTAGGAGAGTTGTTTGTTTGTGGTTTTTTTAATCTAGCTGATTAGGAAATTTATTAGTAATAAAACTACACTGACACAATGTTATTGCATCATGTCTGATTCCAACAAAAAAACTTTTTAAGTTGCCAGTATGGATGTGGATCTACCAAGTCGACTGATCTTTATGGTCTCTCGTGAGTATTGCATTTTCAATATGGGCTACTGGTGTAGTCATTGTTTTTTATTGTTCTCTTTCAGTGTTGGGGTTTTTTAATAACCCAGATGTTGGCTATGTGATTTTTTCAGCTGGTAAATATGGTTTCTGGAGACATACTAGCAATGTTTAAGTAGAGCAGGGAGTTGCTTGACAGGAGATATTATATAGAGTGTTATTTTCAAGTACTTAAAAATATTTACACAGTATTGGAGCTCTAAATGGACACACTGCAATTCTGTGTGTGTATTCACACACTTGTGGGAGGCAGTAAGAAAACTAGCCTGAAAATAGTAAAACACCATCACTACAAAGACAGAATAGGGTATTTTGGACAACAGATATCATCAAACATCTTTAGTAAGAGTAACTTTGATCTAATGTTTCTGAATGCACAGAGTCGGTGCTGTAGTCACTTATTTTTAAAGTTGAATCTGTAGTTATTAGGACAGTGTTAATTCCCTTAACAGGCCAGGATGTTTCAGTTAATTCTGCATATTCTGCCTATTTTTATTTGCTTTTAAAAACACTGAGATTATTGACTAGCTATTAAGAGACTTGAATACTTGAGTTTTATGTTCTGATGTCATGCAAAAATCCTATTGTATCCTTGAAATACTATATACAAACACTGAAATAAATTTGCGGTATTGTTTTGTGTTTTCTGTTAAATGTTGGGTACAGCAAGTTTGCATCACCAGATTTGCTGCCGAAGGCTTTTTATTGGAGAATAATAATGTATTTTCTCTTTCAATGGACATAATGTGTCTTTTACTTGCTATTTGAATTATTCCATGGCAACAGCCTCACATTTTTAAAGAGCGTTTTTCTTCTTGTGAATTCGGAGTTCGTCATTAATTTGATACTACTAGAAAGGGAAAGCCTGGTTTCTTGGCAGTGATCACTTGTAGTGGCAAGTGGAAGAGCAATCACACTATGATCACATAATAAATGCTTAGAAATTACATTTTTATCATTCTGTATTGTATTATGATTTTCTTATGATGGTTTTGTTAAACATATTTTGCTCTGTAATTCTTCTATTTTTTTTAAGTGCAGTATGTTTAACCTGCTGTGAAACAGCATTTTTGGGAATAGAGAAAATCTGTTAACTCAAGAGTAGAAATTTTAAGTTAAAACCGTTCCTCTGGGGTTATTCCTTTTTCATTAATTTATTTTATTGGAAAAATTAATTCAAATTTGTCAAATTTTAAATTGTATTTTTTATTTTCATCAACAGGAATAGCTTAGTCAGGCAGTGTCATATATGGGAAGTTTCTTAATCTGCATTTTGCAGAGACTGGATTAAAAGGTGATTAAATGTGAAGTAGGGTACCTGGTCCATAAGAGGTGAGGCACATCGATTCAAACTGACATGATTAAGTTCTCTTGTTTTAAAGGATGGCCAGGAATTTTAGAGGCTTGCTGTAGGTTGTTCTTATATCTTGGACCTGAGGTTATATATAAAATCTAGAAAGAAGGAATTTATGTCAGATATGCAAGATATAAATTAAATGGGGCCTAAATTGTATTACTTACTTGCAAGCTTCATTGAAACCCTGGTCACAAATGGAAAAATATGGAAAAACCACCTATCCAAGCTTTTGGACAGATAGTTGTTCAGGTTGTAACTGAGGCAGAGCAGTCGTGTAAAATATTTTGTCCTCTGTTAAGCCTTGTGTTGAGCTACTAAAATCACAGACTCTTCTCTGTTCTCATGATAACTGTGGTAACTCCTCAGGATTATTCAGTTCTCTGCTGTGTTCAGATCTGGATTTCAGTGGTAGCAGCAACCATGGTTGGTGTAGCTTGTATACCACTTTTGGTTTTTCTAATAAATGGCTTTAGCGACTGGGAAAAGGAAAATCAGGTGTTGTTAATTGTTTGTTTTGTTGTGTTTTCTTTTCTGATGTGACTCTATTGCTACTTGTTATTTGCTAAATTATGATGTTAATGATTTTTGAAAATGCCACCTGTGGTTTTAATTTCATTTGATGCTGGTGTCGAGTTTGGCTGCTGAAGCTTCTCTTCACAGAGATTTTATTTTGCCCTTCCATTTATCCTCTCAATTTTTCACCTGGGCGGCTGCGCTGAATTGCTGCTTGTTGAACAGGTTCTTCTGGTAGGATTGACCTCACTCGGGCTTTAAATGGATATCTGAGCTAGTTATCAGGATTTCTGGAATCTTAGGATGACTCAGAAATTACACATTTCTAACAACTATCTGCCATGAATTGCACCATTTTGCTTAAAAGGTATTTTAATAATTCATATTGTGCTATGAATCATATTTTGGGCAGATTCAAAGACACAGCATTAAGTTAGTGAAGGATCTAACAGCAGTCTAGACTATTAGATTTTAAATAAAAAGCCTGTTATTGCCAAGTGCTGATTCCTGTCCTTTTCTCCCCAGTTCTGGCTCTTTCACAGGTTTGGCCAATTCTCTAAATTGGGCACAGTTTGGTTTCACTGCATAGGCCTTACCTTCTCTCTTCCTGCACTCCTTGTTACATCTTGATTCTCTCTTGGGTTTGCAGACAGTTTGGCAGGTTTCTCCCTCCTGATGCATAGACAAATACCGATCATGAGATGTCACTGCTTGAGAAAGATCTGAAATCAAAATGACAGGAGTGGTGCAAAGGAACATGCAAACACATGGGGAATATTTGACTGACTTGTCGTTCATTTGCACACTGTGAATTTTAAATATAAAAAGGCTACACTGAATGTTTGAAACAATGTGCTTTAGATTATCTGGTTTTGTTTGCTTTCTAGACAGAATTCATCTATGTCCAACCAACAAATTAACCAAAGGCCTTCAAGCATGGTCAGTGAAACGTCCACAGCAGTAACTACGTCTGCTCTTGATACAAAACCTGGCTCTAAGGTAAAGGAAAAAGCTATTTTTTTTTAAGCTTGTTGATCGCAACTTCACTGATTTTAAATCCAGTATTCTTATGCTGATTTCAGTAGGGCTGTGGATTTAGCTAGAAGTCTAGTAAGACCTCAGAGGAGAGGTAGTATCTTCTACCCAGACACAAATCTTTTGACAGCACTGTATACAGCAGTAACAGCACTGGTACAGCTCTTTCAGAAGCACTGTATGCCCACATGACAGCATTGAATGGTAACTTCTTACATTGTGATCCTTGGGACATGGAAAGTTTGAGTTTTACAAGTGGAAGTAAATATATGTAATATTACTATTTCAGCAAGTGTTTTAGTAGTCCAGTGTATATGGCAAAAAGTGATGCACGATAACAGGAATTTGCAGTTCTTACTTTTTCGTGAAATCTTACTGCCTTTCCTCCTCCTAGTAACAATTAAATCCTTTTCTGCCATCACTGCATTGCAGAAGCAGTGCAGGCACCAAGTTCACACACATGATGTTTAATAATAGAAAAGTTCATTCCTTGTCGTTGACAAAGGACCTGTCTGTGTCCATTATTGAAGAAAATATAATAAAGTGCTGTACTTGAAGTGTCACCATCTATTTTAGTACTTCTTTGACCTTACAATAAATTACAGAACAGTGAGAATGGTAGTGGGTGGATAAAAAGGAATAGAGCAATATTGAACGAATTAGCAGAGATAATTTTCTTAACTTTGACTGCAGTTCTTAAACTTCTCAGTTGGTTTTCTTTTAAATGCAAAAGTGGGCAGCCTCTTATATAACTGAGTTTAAGAAAGGATTTCACTGAATTTATTGCAAAGATATTTTGTTTAGTTGGAATACTTAAAATCTTTTACTAATGTTTTGACGTGCTTGGTTACAGGAGATGTACAATTTCATGAGAAGCTAAAAATTATTTCTTAAAACCTTAAGTGTGTAAGTTACTGAACCAACACAAAGATTATAATGTATCATACCTCAAGAATACATTTATCTTTAAAGTGCTAGATGAGGTTATCACTGCAAACAGTAAACTTAGTAGGTTACTTGAATTAGTTGAAACACTTCTTTTTGATATTTGAAGAGTTGAATTTACCAAAGTATGTTGGCATTTGTTTTTACCATATTTATCCTCCTTACTCTGATTTTTTAAAGCCTGCATGAGAGGCAGAAAGCTCATTTTTTCTATCTTTAAACCAGCAAAAACTTACTGGGGACCTGATAGGGAGCTTTGAGTTGGGGAGTTCTCCAGTGACACAGTTGGCTTTAATTTAGCCAGGATCACACTTCTGCCAAAAAGTGTGCATCCTCTGACCCCTGCTCCTGCAGCTTCCCTCTGTCCCCGGCTTGCACTGATCTAGTCAGAGACCAAAAATTGGGGCTGGATTCCACTCCCAGGCCACCCACCTGCTGGGGGCTAATTCATGGGCATGTCAGAACCACACAGCTGAACAGGAGGGTGATGCTTTTTTCATCACAGCTTAGAGAATATCCAGAACCACGTCCCAAGGCTTTGGTTGGTCTGCTTTTGGTCTCTCTTCCTATTCTTATTTCTGTTTGCAGTCCACTGTAAGGGTGGCCATGCATGCTTCTGGCAGGCTCCCAGGTGTGGATTTTTTAACACATGGCAGCTTTAGACTTAGAATAAATCTCTCAGAGAGGCTTTGCCAGTACTTTGCTTCTCCACCAAGTTTGTTTTTATAAGATCCATTCTACTTTGGGTCCTTAATGAAGATGAACCAACATCTTTCCTGCATATGCTGTGTTTCATCATTGCATGTGTTAACAGGCTTGAAATCACTTCTCTTGTTTCGTGGAGTCAGATCTGTTGAATTCCTTCACAGTCTAACACAGAAATTATTTCAAGTGAACTAGCAATGAGGAAAAAGGCTGTGAAATAACCAGTGTCCTCCACTTTGAGGTTGACTTTTGGCAGGTTGGGAGTAGATTTTAAGGTCCTTCCATCTATTTCTAGATATCTTCTTCCCTAAATTCCATAATCATTCTTTCAAAGAGTGAGTTCTCAGATGCAGACATGAAGCACAATCATGAAGCCAGAGACAAGTTCATGTTCTCTACTTAGCCATGGCTAATTTTTTTTAAATTTTATTAAATGCTTCTATAATATGGTCCTGCAAATGCCATCACAGAATGATGTATGCATAGTGTTGGAATCCTGACCAAATTCAGACTGTTTTTTTTCTATGGAGCTGTGCACATTTGGGGCTGGTGTTTTGATGCAGGAACTGTGTGAGTAAGTCATCTAAAGATTTTGGACCAAAGCAGTCTATCCTACTCTTTGACATTTGAGGGGTATGGATTTGAGGGAACGAAAAGCAAAAGGGCATTTTGATGAACTGCAATTATTCTCTGTCCCAAAGATCATCTTGTTCATAGCCAATTCAATTACATGATTAACCATATTAAAAGCCGTTTATATTGATTAATAATTAAGGTTATGGAGGAATAAGGGTCTGTTTCAGTTTGACAGTAAGGTAGATTGGGAATTTAGTCAGTTAAAACATCTGGTGCTGTGAATGGAAGTTTGTAAGTGTTACTGTGCCACACAGGACTTTGGCCAAGTCAAAAATGAAAGGACGGTTGGGAATGTATCTACTATCTGCATTTTGAGAGCATGTTTTGGATGGGTTCTGCATAACACAAGTCATTGAATTATTGAGGGCACTGGTAGTTGATGGTATTTCTCTGAGGTAAACTGGTGAGGAATCCAAGTAAAGAATGTGTCTAGCAGCTGGAACAAGCAGTGGTGACAGGAATGTGATGTGCCAGCTCTGGGACTGTCTGGAGCTGGAGTACAACACAGGGTCTAGCTCACAGCCACTGTATGTGAATGCTCAAAATTTGGAGATTTTTGGAGAGTTTCAGTTTTTTTCTATCTGAAAAATAAGGATTTTATCTCATTTTCTTAGAGATACTGGAAGGATTCAT
This sequence comes from Motacilla alba alba, assembly GCF_015832195.1. Lineage (NCBI taxonomy): Eukaryota > Metazoa > Chordata > Aves > Passeriformes > Motacillidae > Motacilla > Motacilla alba. The sequence continues at coordinate 13,124,294 of NC_052020.1, read as the reverse complement.
AAGTTCATTTCTATCTGAAACACTGAGATTTTTTTGACTTAAAGAGTTTATGACTTAAAAGCCTCGGCTGGCTTTTTATGGGTTGATTTTTTAAAATTCCTTCTAGGTCAAAAGTTCCATGTTTTATTATGCATATGTATTTACATATTTTGACCAAAATAGTCTTCCTGTTTACTATTTTAAAAATCTGTTAAAAAAAAAGTCTGTCTGTCTACTGTTTTTGTTTGTCCCGTTTAAAAGAAAGAAAAAAAATTGCATAATAAGTTAGCAACTTTCCTCCTCAACTACAAGCTACTCTAAGAAAGAAGATGAAGCAGTGATGGAAAGAGATTTGAAAATTTTGGCTTTTGACATTTTTGAGTTTTGTTGCAAAAACTTGGCAGTCATTCACAAGCAAGTCAGCATAACAAATGTACTGAAGTCAAAAGTGACTTCTGTGTATTCAGTGATACAGACAGCTGTGCTGACCTGCATTTTTAAGTTCCTGACAATGAAATCAGAAGAATTCAAGTTAGGAACAGACTACTGCAGTGCAGAGAAATAGTTTAAAAGTACACCTTTTCTTTTAAACCAATTTCTTAGTTTAGCCAGTGGAACCAAGGCATGACCAAGTATCTGTTATGCTTTGCAGTATCTATTATGCTTTGTTTTATTCCAGAGCAAAATGAGATGATCAATACTGAAGATTATATGAGAATTTTAATTATGTGAAGCACTATAAAATTATACTTTTGTTTCCATTGTGGGTATTAGATTGACATATAATACACAGCCTTTGGAAAAATTTTCCTACTCCTATGCCATAGAAATTATGTGGTCTCTTTACCAAGTCCAAGGATGATTTTTCTACATTGTGGTCTGCATTTTTAAATTATTAACATCAGAGAAAGTGCTTGATTAAAAGATCTGTTAAAAAAAAAAAATCAAATTTAAATGCTGCTGTAAGGCTAGATAAGCTGCACTTCAAGTGCTCCTCAGTTCCTTCACCCTTCCAAAGATCTACATGAGAGAAAGATTAGGAAACTAAATTCTCTACATTTTGTAAATTGATTTATGCTCAGCTGCAAAGTATAAATAAAGTAAAAACAAAATAAAAATAGATTTTTTACCTTCAGAGCTTTAACAAATTTAGGCCTCATTATTTTTCATCACCCTTTTAATGTAGCTGTTGCATCTTAACATTGGCGACAATTTTTAAAAACTCAACTGTATGGTTTGCTTCTCATTTTTCTTAACAAAAGCCCTTATATGGCTGTGTTTGCCCAAAGCCAGTGCTCTGCAGCCGAGTGTTGGCTGAGTGCCCTAGCACAGGTCTGGCAGAGACACAGCCTGGGAGATCCTGGTGATACCATCCTCACCTGACTTGTGCTGTGTACTGGCTTTTGCCAGCTGGATGGCAGGGGCACCTCCTCAGAAACCTGTTCTACAGCCTGCTCTGCTGGGTATGTGCCAACAACCCTGGACAGGTGGTCAAGTATGGGCTTTTTCCTCAGGTGACCACCTGTGATGCCCTGGGTGCTGCTGGGTCTTGTGCAGGCTCTCACTGAGCTGTGGTGGCACTGCTGGGGAAATCCTGCTCCTCACTCCTGTTACATCTGCCTCGCTGCTTCATATGCTGTAGCACCAAAAAAGAAGTGCGTTTTCCCATACTGGTTGTAGCTATTATTTTAACCCTTCATTAAGATAGGAAATTTCGTGCAGATGGGTAAAGTCTTCATCAGTTAATCAACAACAACAACAACAAAGTCTTCATCAATCAATCAGTGGAATCCATTTCAAGTTATAATATTTTGCTGGAATTGTTTACATTATATACTGTCTTCTAGTCCAGATGTTGCCTGACTGGCAGGAGCAGTACACTGAGATATTTTTCTGATGTTATCCCTTGTGTGTGATGAATATACTTGTTTCCAGAGCTGCTGTTTGCCTGCAGCCCACAGAGCATCTGTATCCTGACAAGCTCAGAGATTAAGAAGAGAGACACTGTAGGAAAGAATTTGGACAGCTCTTTGCTTGGAGAAGTTGGCAGCAACTGGAAGGGTAGTCTGTCCTGAAGCACTTGGAGGAGCAAACTGGGCTGAGACTCATTGAGTGATCTGTGCTTTTTCACACATGGATGGGCCTTGCTTGTTTGTTTTTGAAATAGTTTTGTCCATGTGGGTCAGAACTGAGGTTTCGGTAAGACACAGATCATTACCTAGTGCTTGTGATTTCCACTGGCTGCCGAGTAGGTCTCTTCCCTGGTAGCGTCACTGTCTTCTCCTTTTGTTTGCAGGGCCAGAGTCCAAACATTTTATTAAGCTGTCAATGTTGTTTGAATTTAAACAGCAAAGAAAAATTTAAATCCACCAAAAAAACCCCCATCAACCCACCCCCCCGAAAAGCCAAACAAAGAAGAGCAAGAGTAAGATTTATCTGCTTAAAGTCCTCTGTGCACACAGAGACTTGTGCAGTATTTTCCACAGAGACTTGCATGCAGCTCTCAAAAATTCTTCCCAGGCACACTAAAATTTCCACAGTTCTGCCTTCTGACTTGACACACCAGTGCTGCTGCTCTTCAGCAGGAGCTGGCACTCCATGCTGATGAAGGTGGAAGATTGACTTTGCTCTGTTGTAAATATCATTGCCTGTTTACTTGCCCTTGAAAATGCCATGAATACTTTGTTGCTGTGTAATGAAGTATAAGTTATTGCAGTGAGAGTATTTGCAATATGAAAATAGTTTCAGTATGGTTTAGAAACCACTGCTCCATTATACTTTGCAGGTTGTGAAGACTGGAAACAAAGTTCACAGCTTTGGAAAGAGGGAGCAAGCCATCAGGAGGAATCCCAATGTTCCTGTGATAGTGAGAGGCTGGCTGCACAAGCAGGTATGCATGTGATCACCTGTTTCTGTTCATATACTTCAATGCAAGCACCAAGGAAGAGCCAGTGCTTCCAAGGAACTGAGAAAGCACAAGCTCCGGTGTTGGTGGCACTGGGCAGTGCTGTGCTGGGTAATTACGCAGACTTCCATAATGAGGAATTTGCGCTCAGCAAGTGTGAAAACCAAGGTTTACAAATGGCTTTGATTCAGAAGAGGAAACTGATAATTCACCATCTCAGCTCAGTGTTGAGGCTGTAACTTTGTTATCTAAATCTGGTTATTTTCCCTGGTTTATCCTGCTGGCTGGTTGTCAGGCTGATCTTTGACTCCCTCAGAACACAGTCAGCCTGAGGCTCCCTGTGAAGACCTTATTCTATCTACTTGGTTATGCCCTTCTACCCTGATCAAAGGCTTAATTCCAGTCCCTGTGCCTTTTTGTTCTCCAGAAGCAGGAGGGAGAAAATTATGGGAAATGGGGACACATCCACCACACATTGCAGTCACCGAGACCGGTAGCCAGCAAAGACTGGATTATAGAATTTCGTTCAGTGAACAGAATTCTACAGCTGCTATGTCTTGAACTCTTAAGCTGACAGAAACACATCTGTGAGTGTAATAAGTAAATAAAGCTGTTTGTTTTATGAGAATAGTTCCTCTGCTTCTCATTTGGCAGCCCATGTCTACCAGATTATCACCCGAGATCCAGCAGCTAGATTTAGGGGTGGGCAGAAGGAGGCTGAAATCTGAGGCTTACAATTATGGTTTTACATGCACAGGAAAGTGAAATAGCTGACAGCTGTCTGCTTCCTCCTGGGTGGAGAGATGTAATTTTGCTGTGTTCCACTCTCAGCTCTGTTAACATCCACTACCCAAGTCCATTAGTTCTCAGGACAGAATCAGAACTCAGCCACAGTATATGTGTTGCCAGCCTTGTAGCATGAAAATGGGAAGGGAACAAAGTCCTTCCATACTTAATTTGATTGCAGAAAGGAGGAGGGAAATAGCTAGGGCAATGTTGTGATCCTAGTTCCTTCTGTCTCCTAACCTTTGCTTGTAAGCCCTTTAAAACCTGAAGGTGCTTTTTATCCTGCTGGTCTCATCAAAGCCTACCCAAGCTGAAGAAGTTGTACTTGCCTAGGTCTGCAATTTTAAAAGCTTCAGAAATTAATTTCAATGCAAATAATACTCATTTTGACAAGGTTATATATATCTATATCTATATATATCTCCACAGGCATATTATATTATACTTCATTAAAATGTGCACATTATGCATCCTGTTTTATTTCCTAAGGAATATTTGATTAAATTACATTTTAGGCATGGGTAACATATGGTGATTGAATTATAGGATATCATTGCCTAAATGTGAGGTCATACTTCACAGCTGTGTAGTGATTTTCATTTTGGTCTGCAGGCAATCTTTGTTGGAGTTTGTGCCATCCAGAAACACTATTGGTTTCCTTATTGCAGATAAAATAAGCATTGGTTGTGTACAAGGTTAATCTGAATGCTGTTTAGGATGAGGGTTTAATTGCTTAATGAAAATTAGCAGTTTGACTATTCTGCCCTCATTATTTTATAGCTCAATGTTTTGCCTCTTGTCTTTCTTAGTACATAATTTTTGCTAAGATATAAATGATTTGTTTTGCACTTAGCAATCATGTTTAGGTAAACTTCTGGTAAACTACTCACTGGATCAACACTGTGTCTGTTAACTTCCCTTCAATGAAAAGTGTCCCACATTTCTTACATTTCAGGATAGCTCTGGAATGCGGTTATGGAAGAGACGGTGGTTTGTGCTTGCTGATTTTTGTTTGTTTTACTACAAAGGTGAGTAAATACTAGCTGTTTTGAGTTAGTCTGAACAGTTCACCTGTACAAATCATGGTGGATGCATGAACTAACCGAACTCTTCAGATAAAGTTAGTTGTTCTGAGATGAACAGTGAAACAATTGCTTGGCCAGACATCTTAAATGCACAGCAAATTCTAGGCCGGAGTAGGGGAAGCAATGGATGCTGTATGATATTTTTTCACATTATTTCTGTTTGATACATGCCACAGTTTACGTTGCAGAACATCTGACTGGAATAATCAAGATTTATCCCATCTCTGGTCTGTGTTCTGTACCTACTTGCTTGCTCTTGGACGTCTGAGTTTTTTGAGAATGTGCTATGGCCAGATCAAGGCATTGGTTCAGTTTTAATCCAAGGAACAAAGTAAGAGCAAGAACTTCTGAATCCAGTAATTCTACCAAAAAAAGGTTAAATGTGATCTGATATCAAACTAGGTATTACATAGGGTTATTTTTCAAATTTTGAATACTTCATGTGCCACAATTTTTGAAAAGCATTACAGAATATCAGACTTGGAATTCATATTTCTAGATGCTGTATTTCTGCTGTTGTTCACTTGGAACCAGCAGTAAGAGAGGTTTCCTAATTACAGCCATTAGCCTAGATGTACAGTGCTAAATGGAAGGTCCATCATGTCTTGCAGCCTGTCACTGTTCATTTGGCACAATAAGCTTTATTCTTGAAGTGTGTTCTTCTGGCTGGAGCTAAAAAGCATCATCCAACACCCACCCCACCCCACCCCCCCCCCCCCCCCCCCCCAAGAAAAAAACCTCAATAAAAACTGAATCTGATTAAGAAAAAAACTCCAAACTTTTTTCTTTAAAACGAAGATATTTTTCTGCATGAATTATTGGTGTTGAGTCATAAGTGAATTTGTGTCAGAAGGGACTTCAGGAAGTGTCCCATCCCAGTGCCTGGTGAAAGCAGGGTCAGGAATGGAGTCAGCCCAGGTTGCTCAGGGTTTAATCAAGTCAGGCATTGAAAAGCTCCAAGGATGGAGATGGCACAGCTTCTCCCTTGGCCTGTGCCCCTGCTGCTCCGTCCTTGGGAAAATGCTTTTCCTTATGTTCAGTCTGAACCACTGTTGTTTCTGCTTAATGCCTGTTTTCTCTGTGTCCATAAAGGAGAATATATTGTTAGCCCACTGAACAGTTCAGGGAGTTAAATTCTGTTTTTTATTCCACAGACAGCAGAGAAGAGTCTGTTCTGGGGAGCATCCCATTGCCTAGTTATGTCATATCTCCAGTTGGACCTGAAGATCGTATAAATCGCAAATTTTCTTTTAAGGTACATTTGCAAAGCTTATCAGCTAATCAGTTTATTTGCATTAGAAAAGCTGCTGTTGTAAACAAGAACACCATCTGTTTTCCTATTTTACTTGTTATTAGCTTTTAAAAGCAGACAGGTTTATTGACTGCCTGTTCAAATGTGACCTAGCACTTTTTTTTTTTTGCTTATGAATTGACATTCACGTCTGTTACCTTGTAAGTGTCCTTAGAGCTTAATGAAGTGTCTCTGAGTGAAGAGCCTATTTCTAAAATCAGCAATTAGTATTGACAAGTTGTTCCAGTACTGTGTACAAATTGGAAGAAAAGTTGTCTTATTTACTTTGTAATAGGGTACTTGATCTTATAATGGACTGATGTCTGTTTGGTTTTGTTGTGATTTTTTTAAAAATAAAATAATTGACTCAGATCTCATAGTTAGAAAATAACAGCACTTAGTCATCCTAAGTGGTATGGACTTTTTAAAAGGAAAAAGTACTCTTGTTTGATATAATTTGTGGGTGGTTTTGTGGGTTTTTTTTGTTTTTCTAAAAAAAATATAATTGTATAATTTGCAGTTCTAGTCTTTATTATAAAAGCCCACAGATATGGAATAAAACATGTATTTCTTGATAGTGCAAAAACCTGACTCCAAATGATTGTCAAAACTTCAGCGCTTAGGCAAAGTTCAGAAACTTCCATGCCTGTAGCAGATTTTCTGTGCCTGTGGCAGTTCTGTGCCTGAGCTGAACTTGTTTTTCTATCAAGCAAATCAGCTACATACCTTAAAGTATTTTACAAATCAGGTTTTGATCAGGCATACTTTAGGAGCTCTAGAAGGAATCTCTGTTTAAATATTTTCTGGGCTGAAATTATGAAAAACATGTGACTTTCTCTTGCATATTGATTTTCTGAGGTGTTTTAAAACTAAGACTGCCTTTTCTACTTTCAGTTCTATGTTCAAGTGGATAGTGGTTTGAAATTTATTAAGCAAATATTAACTTGGGAAATGTGTTTAAAAAAGACCTGGTGCCCTTTGTGGAAATGTTTATTGTACTTTTTCAAATGCATTGAGCATGACTTATCAGGATAAAGCTACAAAGAAATTTTTGTTTAAGAAAAACATTCCACCTCCAGTATTTACTGAGTGTGATGCCTAAAGCCCTCCTTTTCTAGAGCCTTTTCCTAGGAAGAAGCACATACTGAAAGAGGGGAACTCAATGTACTCTTCTAGGGTTCCCTGCTTTTTATGTTATTCAAATGGTGTTTACACATGCTCTTAAGTCACCACTGGCCAAGTGGAGTGGAGTTCCATGGTTTGGTCATGGTTAAATCTTTCCAGAAACAAATGCAGACTTCCCCTGTTTCTTTAAGGATATCATACCTGTATGAGCTCTGCCAGGTATTTAATCTGAGTCTTTTTCTGGAAATATCATGAGACTTTCCACCCAGGGTCTATCTATATCTATTGATAGAGATAGAAATAGTGTGTTGATAGCAAGAGAAAATTTATGCTAGAAAACTATGTACAAAAATCAACATTTCATGTATCAGTTTGTCAGGCCAGTTGTAACTCTGCTTGAGGTGTTTAATGATTGACTGCAGTTTGGATGCTGCAGTTTGATTGTATTCAGACCCAACTCCAAGGGCAGCAGGAGGATTTTGTGCCGTTCCTGTGGCACGGACCCTGTCCAGCACTGATGTTCAGTGGTCACAGAGCTGGCTGTGGGCACCCCACAGCAGGAGCACCCCGTGCTGGCATCCATCACTCAGCAGCCATTACCTTTATCTCCTCTCTCCAGAACACCTCCAGACCCTGAGCCTAGTTGGACATTCTGTCTCACAGCGTAGCACAGCCAGAAATAGAGCACACGAGCACATTAAGTGCAAAATAAAGATAAGACTTTTTTGCATTGAAGGCCTGAATGAGTGGGAGAATGTGCCATGGCACATTTTACCTTTGGCCTATTCTTTGTTGAGATTGTTGTAAATCTTCTGTTACAACAGAAGGATTGGCTCCCATTTGAAGTGGCAATGAATTTGGAAGCCAGGGAAACAGCAAAACTGGAAAAAAATTCAACTCTTTTGTTTGCAAAACTAGAGGAAGGAAATTTGCTAAGCAAATACATGAGTGCTTTTTGCCTATGATTTGGTTAGAAGGAAGCTTGTAAAATACATGGTCGCTGGGGTCTGTGTTAAATCCTGCACAGCGTTAAAATGTGTGCTGTAGGAATTCTCAAAATCCTTTTCCTTTCATCACCTCCTGATGTCCAGCTTAAGTTTTTGTGTCTCTTTGGGTGTTTAACAATTACAGGCCTGCAGAACAGCCTATAGGCTTTTGAAATGCAACCAAACCCCTACTTTGAAATATATCAGTATGTGCATTTAATTTTTTTTTTTTTCTTTTTTTTTTTTTTTTTTTTTTTTTTTTTTGTTTAGAAGCTGTACTTTTAGATCTCTATCTTGATACAATTTTTGAGTCTTGACAATTTTTTCACTTCCTCTATTTGTGCGAAGCAAAGTGCTGTGACTAGCTGGAAGCCACTGTCACTAAGCTGTGTGTGAGCTTGGAACGCAGGGTCCTTACTGCATTTTTAGTTCAGCAGCTCGCATCCTAAAGATATTTAGTTAATCTAATAGCTGCATTTTAAAAGAATAATTTTTGTTGGTATCAGTATGAGTGAGCACAAATTCATTGTTTAGATTTTAATGTGAAAAGGCTTGCAAAACAGTCATATATAGCTGGAAATGCTTCCTGTGATTAACAGAGAAATGACTGTACTTTTTAGTGATACAATAGTTTTGGACAGGAATAGTATCAGTTTATGTAGGTTCATGTCATCACAGTCTCTTTAGAAGCCTTGTTGTCCTCAAATAAGGAAAATTATTATATAATTCTTAATTTGTCTTACTAATGGAAGTATTTGTTCATTGCTTAGACCACTGACAAACTTCCTGTCTGTTTCTTTGATCTCACTGGTTTTCCTAAAAAAAAAAAAAAAATTGACATAGTTTGTTCCTTTATGTTCTCTGAGTCAGCATTGCTTCCTTAGGCTCCCATATTGCTCTGGGTCTGGGGAGTCAGGTGAAGAAATGCCAAGGGTTGTAAATTTGAGAGGTGCTGTTTGTGAATTTGGAAGAGGAGAGGGTTCAAGCTTCTAGAAATCCTCAAAAAGCTCAATATTATTTAAGGGTGAAAGATGAGTTAGGTTGTAGTAAGCTGTTGTTGAGTTTGTAAGTGAAGGCTCAGAGTGTTATTTCAGTTTTTGCTCAGAAAGGGTTCATAGATATCAAAATTCAGGGGAAGGAAGAATTTTCTGTGTATTATAGGTCATTGACAGAAGTAACTTGGAAAGATTACAGTTATTAGAAAACTGTTCCTTGAGTTATCCCGTTGTTCTGTGAATGGTGGCTTTTCTCTCTTAGGTATTTTGAACAAGTGGAGGTGAACATAACAGCTGTAGGCATTAGTTACTTTTAGTACAGTCTTTTGTTAAGTGGATTTTGGGGGTTGGGTTTTTTTTTAAATATGAATCTTTTAATGATTTTAACTGGTTTAATTTTTTGTCCTTGTCCTGTTGATATGCTCTTGGGGTTTACTGTCCATTTCTCCTACTGTGCACTATGGGAGAGAGACTGCTTTTCTTCTCAATCTATCCACATTAAGGCATCTGAGTGCATGAATAGGTACCAATATTATTTTTTCCCTGTTGTGTATATGGTGTACATGTGAGCATGTGCTGTGTTCTAGGCTTTTTAGTATGCTGTAGCCATCCTAATAGCTTTGGCTTAAAAAAAAATCCCAAACCCAAAAGTCCCACTAGCTTCTGTCTGCCAGCAGGGACAGCTACAGGACATTGGCATTAAGTTGTTTTCTTGCATTTAAAACACACTACTAATAAATAACTGAAATAAAATTGAATTTTCCCTTAACCAGTGTTATATATCATGAACTTCAGGATATTGTGTTTGTTGATAATCACACACCATCTCCACTATCCCTTCTGAAGCTGGGAGTGTTTGTGGCTGTGAGAGCTTCAGTCTCTCAAGAGAGAGTGGTGCAGCACAGTTTGCATTTTGATACTGTTTTCACCTGCAGCCTCTTAGGCAGAGCTTGCAGCTTTGCTCAGAGAGAAACCTAAAACACAAGTGGGTTATGTTGATCAGGGTGTACAGGTCAATTAAGACAGCGGTTAAATCCATTTCTTGGTGTGGTATGCAGTCTCTGCAGGTAGTTCCCCAAAATTCTGGGTTTTTTAAAGCAAGTATAAAACCAGTGAATGGTTGGGTCCTATTGCATCATCTGCAGTGGGACATGCATAGTCTGCTTTGCTGCAGGAAGCGATTCACTTTTGAATTTTAACACCTTCTGTGGGATCAACTCAGTAGTCATTATGCATAGTCAAGGTCTCACATTAAAGTCACCGTTTTCCTTTATATCTGGAGGTGCCAGTTTTTAGTCACTTCATACACTGGATGGTAACTGTAAATTATAATGAATTAATGCTTCTAAACCATATTTGCTTTGAGCATTCTTGTGTTCTGAAAATGGAGAAAAAAAGACAACCCCCAATAACCACAAAGAAAAACCAAAGGACTCAACCAGGCAAACATGAATAAAGTCCTTTGCTTTCTAAATATGTGATTGATCAGAGCTGTTGTTTAATATGTGTAGGTCCTGTTTTCCTGTGTTCAGGTGGGCAGCTGATGGTGGGAATTGAGACGAAACCACCTTGAATTCCCTTTTTGGCCAATGTTGTTGGGAAGTGGAGACTCTTCTGAGCAGGAGAGAGTCTTGACTTTTATGTAACCTTTTCCTTCTCTTCCTTCTCCTCCTCCTCCTTTTTCTAGCTGGCTGTTCTACTTCAGTCTCCAGTTTTCAAAACAAGCTCAGGCTTCCTTGCTTGAGGCACAGAAGGGAAAGGCCACATTTCACACATTCAGGGGAACAGCCTGCCTGAGGAAGGGAGGAAATTCTGCACAGAACTTACTTATAAGCACTGTAATAGCAGGCACATATTTTGCTCTTTGGAGTTGTTGATACAAGTCTCTAAGGTCATGGTAATTTGGGAAATTCTAGGAAAACAACTAAAGTTATAATGTTTAGGAAGGGCTGCATTGGATTGAATACCCTGGGTTTTGTCAAAACTTTTATTTCTGAAGCCATCTATGATTGTCTCCAATATTTTTTTTAAAATTTGATTTAGAGTCATGAGGGGGAGAGGGTTGCATCAATATAAAAAAGACCAATTATTTAGGCAGGATTTGCAAAATACATTTACCCTTTAGAAACAGATGTAGCCAAATTAAAAATTTGATATAATTCCTTTTCTTTTTAAAAATCCCCATGTCAGCAGTATTTAATGCTATTAGTTTTTGTGTGTGATAGCAGGCTTAGTTTTATAAAAATAAGTTTTAATTACTGATTTCATTTTAATATCATTACAAGAGCTTTCAAGCAAAGTATAGTGTCTTCAGTTTTTTTGGAAAGTAAGAAGATCTCTCCCTGCTAATCTGAAGTGTTGCAGGGCTTATATGATTTGGTAATATTTATACTATTGCTAAAACAAATATGGATGAGATTTGATTAAATTCAACTAGCCTAGAGTTACAAAGATATTCCATTTTGAATCCATTTGAATATTGAATATATTTGTGGAGAAATTGCCCAGTCCCTCTAGTTTGCAGTGGAATTTCATGGAGTATTTTAGTGTGCAGAGATAATTGTCAGTATTTGATGTGCTGTGATAATTCCATCAGTGTTACTAACTTTTATCAGTAAGTCTTGTGACTTTGCAGCTAATACGTGTTCAAGTGCACGCTTTAACCAAAAGATCCTAACATGCATTATAATCAGTTCTTAAATTAGCAGTTTAATTGCTTAAAAGGTAAGATTTTTTGTCTATGTTTTGTCTGAAGAAATTTCTTTATTGAATGAGCCAGGAAAATTGACTTGCTGATGCACATATCATTGAGAATTTCTTAAATTTGTTCAGTATAGGGATTTCTTCAATTTGTTTAGTACAGTATTTGGGGCAAATGAAATGTATCAATGAAAAGAAAAAGAAACGCTGAAATTTCCCACTTTGGAAATCAGAAGCACTGGATTTTCAGTGTAATAGTTCTAGAAATAGGCAGAAAAATTTCAGTAAAACTTGCCTTGCCTTTTGAGTTTACTGCACTTACAGCCCATTGTGGCAGCATGATAATTCACCCCAAATTCAAGAAATAGTCAAGGAAAAGCTGTTTTTAAGTCAGTTTTTTTGGGGGAAAAGGTGAAAGAGCTGTCTGACTTTTATTTCTTCTTTTTTCTTCCAGGCTGTTCACACAGGTATGAGGGCATATATTTATAACAAGAATTCTGTCATTGGCTCTCAGGCAGAGCACACAGGGATGAGGACGTACTACTTCAGTGCTGACACCCAGGAGGATATGAATGCCTGGATCCGGGCTATGAACCAGGCTGCTCTCATGCAGACACGCTCCTCACTGAAGAGGCAAGTTCCACTCAGAAGCTTTTAAAAAAAAAATTAATATCTTACATAAAAAACCTTAAAATCTTACAAAAATGTAATATCTTACATAAATCGCACCCGTGGTGGTACCTGATGCTGCTGTTTCTAGATATGTACATAAGACTTTATCATATTTTAAGGAATTCTTTTAAATTATTTTAAATTTATTTCTCTTTATTTTAAATTTAATTTCTCTTTCATTATTTTTAATTTATTCTGTTGCAAAATAGTTAACTGGTATTAAGAAAACCTGGTCTTCAGTATCTGTATATGTGTGCAAGTTGTATGCCTACATTTAGTGACCAGGATTAATTTCTCTCTGTATATAATATTTTAGGGAATTTCAGGTAACAAGTTCCAGTTTCTGTGGGCAAATTCATACACTTGCAACAGCCAATTGGCAGCCTTTGGGAGAGAGAAGTAAAAGAGGAAGAACAGAAATTTTATGAGTTGTTTCAAATGAGTGTTTAGAATTAGGATTGAAGTGCTGTTAATGGAGAAAAGAGTGCTAAAGACAGGTAAATCATAAGTGCATAGAGTTAATGGATATCAACTAATTTATGCAGGTGTGAACTGATAATGAGCAAATTCAGCTGTGCCAAAATGTGCTTCCAGATTTTTTCCTTTTCTCTAAATTATAGCCTTTTTGATGTTTTGGCTTTGGAATGTGATTCCTTCCCTACTCCTCCATGTGAAGGAACACTGCTGTGTGAGACAGCCCTGCTTTAGCCACTGTAAGATTGAAATGCTATGGTGCAGTTTCTCTGAGTATTTCACACTGCTTTCTTCTGGCCAGTCAAATGTAAGGAAGGGATCAGTGTCTCTTCCAGAGCTTTATACTCAAGATGATATTGTGTAAAGACTTACTAGATGTAATTTAAATTTCAAGAAACAATCTGGTACCTGGTTCTTTATCTTCTTTGTAAGGTCAGGAATAATTGGAAGAAAAATTAGGGAAGTCTGGCACATTAGAAGTATTGATCCAATGTCCTTACTCCTAAGTAGACTATTCTTTTCTAATTAGACTGAAGTGAAAACAATTTTATCGTGGCACTTACTCCAAATTTACTTTCCATAAAGCTTTAAAGAGGCTAAACTTAGTTTCAGAGATGGGGTGCTACCCTGAGATCAGTGAGAACCCATTACATTGTGAGAAAAAAAAGTTGCTGAGAAGCTTATTGTTATAAGGAGATGAAGAAAATTGCAAATGAAATGTGTTATGTGTCAAAAGCAACATGAAACTGAAATCCTCAGACATTTGATAGTGTGTTCAAATTGAATATCAAGATTTCTGATATTATTTAGGCAATAAAGTAAATAAGTAAACCAGTGTGCACTGCAGCATGGAGCAATTTTTTGTTCAGGAGTAGCTCCCCAACAGAAATTCCCTGGGCAAGAGTACTGACTTAAATGTAGATACTGCTCTGTCCTCTTGGCCAGTGACTAGTGACTAGTCCCTGAGGCATCTATGAAAATATGAAAGACTTTTTCTATGTTTTGCCATGAGCAGTTGTCAGCTGAGTTTTGGTTTTTTGGTTTCCTGGGATAGGAAGATTTTTTTATTTACAGCTTTTTTGTACATAATGTAATGTTGAACACTTCTCTCATACAATACTAGTATTTTCAGTCATTTTTACAGGTATATATAAGTAATTTCTGCTTCCTTGACAGCACAATAAAGGTAACTTTTGTCTGACTGGGATAGCAACTGAGTTTTGCTGAGCATATTTATTGTAACATGTCAAATTTATCACAGTCTGCAGACAGTGATTTTGTGGGTATCCTTTGTAAAAGAGACCACACCAACTTTTCACAATTAAACAGTGTTCATTACTGACACCCCTTTTCTTTTCAGGGAAACTGAAAAAGTGGATCAGCAAGCTGTTCCCCAAGTCAATCATGTGGATGCCTGCAAAGAGTGTGTGAAGGCAGAGATTACAGACACAAAAGAAAGTTATCAGAAATCAGCTGAAATGCTTGGATACGATAAGCGTGAAGAGATAAGAAGAGAAAAGGAGGAGGAGGAGCGTTACATCCACAGAAAAGAAACTCTGGAAACCAAAAAGGGAAAGGCTAAGCATGCAGTGACAGAAGCTGATTCATTATTTCCAGACTTAAGGAATTCATCATGGTCCCAAGTAGCTCAGCCTCAGCCAGCTGAGAAGAATGGAACCCTTCCTAGTTCATTGAGTATGAGTGCTGGCCTAGTGGAGCAGAATGGTACTGGCTCATATAAAAGAGGGTTTGTTCCCAGAACAAATCCAGATAAGCAGTTTCAAAGGAAAAGTAACATGGCTCAAGTGGAGCACTGGGTAAAAGTCCAGAAAGGAGATACAAAAAGGTTAGTAATAGGCCTGTCTTTAACTAGATGTGGCAAAGTGGCATTTTCTTAAATTAAAGGAAAATGTTTGTTAGTAATACCTATGGTGCAAATCAGAACGATACTTTACAGAGACAATATATAAGAAGACTTACTTTTTCCTTCAGTGCAGAATGGTATTTTTCAGGCATTTATCTCCTGGGAAAGCCAATATGGGATTGGCTAATCAAATCTCTTTAATGTTGTCACAGTATTGCAAACAGAATAAGTGAGATTAGCATGCTATTTTGTTTTCCTTCTTTTAATCACTGTGGATGCTTAAAACTTCCTGAAATTTGCTTAAATTTTGAAGAGCCAGGAAGTGAAGTGCAACCCTCAGTTACCTTTTATTCATAAACAATTACACAATATAAGTTACAGGTAATTGTTTTCCACTTAAAAAAGTAAAGAATGCTCATTACTTTCCTTCTTTCTTCTATTCCTGTTCCAAACACACATTTGCTCCTCTATATCAGATCACTGCACTCAGTGTCACAGTGTGTGTATCACATATTGAGAGTCTCCATATATTCATTTAGTTGATGAAGACATCCTAGGATGGTCTCTGGGATTCTCTTTTCCATTTTTAGTCCCTGAAAGTTACATGAATAGTACCAGTAAGTGAAATGTAGACTGGAATGCTTTTGTAGTTTGAAAATCTCATAATTGTTTTGCTTTCAAAGTCAGATTACCAGTTGGAGAAATGAAGTGATGAATATGTGTGTCTGTTCAGAATGTCACCTTGTGTCAAGTGGCAGGAAAAACAGTTGGGCTTGATGCTACTTGTGAGGATTTTTCAAATATACTTATTCTACTGAATTAATGTTTTAAAAAATCTGCTAAAATCTAATTATAGTATAAACAAACAAGGGACATTGGCATGTGGTTTTTAGGATGGAGAAGGCGTTTTGGGAGTTTTTTTAATGTTTTTTTTAAGCTAATGTTTGTCAATTTGGAGCCAGTAAGACATTTAAGGCTTCCTAATTTTGTGTGGAAGTCCATTCTTCTACTCTTTTATTTTTGAAATTACCCTTGAAGAAGCTTTCTTGCTTTTTTATATTATTCTTTTAAACTGCTAGAGTCAATTAACTTCCATCTTTTTTGCTTGGATATCAATTAGGACTTCCCAAAAGAATATGAGTTTAATGAAAAAATGTACTTGGTAAGTTAGTTCTTATTACACACATTGATTTGCCTGAAATAATACAGAAACCACCAGTTGAACTAATGAGCTAGTGCTTAAAAAGCTTCTGATAATGTTTTTTATATCAGAATCCTGGAAGTGACAGGATTGACTGATAGCTACATAAGTATGGTTTTCTTCCAAATTACTCTTTCCAGTAAATTAACTTTAGGGGCGTGTATCAGGTACAGTGTTAAGATAGTGTTGATGCAGGTGCCAGGCTTTGTTCTAGAAGAAACCAGCTACCTCAGCTGAGCTGCTAAGTATTCAGTGAAAACGAAGATGTATATGTATGTATGTCTGTGTGTATCTATTTCTAGATATAGCTCTATATCTGCATATACATATCTCTAAAAATGTCTGTTTTGGCTCAGTTGACCTGGTTTTCTTTGCCTTTTCCATTGACAAATGCCACTATATTCTCTGCATTCAGAATAAATTGCATGTTACCTTCCCAAAGATTAACAGAGGCATCTTTTAAATGGCACCTTCTCTTAGCCTGCTGAGGTTGCTGCAATGTTGTTAAATGATGGATAGAAGTGGAATGTTAGTTGTCAGATATCTTCCTGGTTGCATGGTGTAGAAATTTAAGCTAGAGATGGTCATTTGATTGACATTCCATTTTGATTTTAGTAAGTAGTAGTAGAGCACTTAATTTTTTGAAGCTCCATGTTGATTGTTATTCCAGCTGAAATGTTACAAACAGAGAACCTCTGAGGATTCAGAAGGCTGGGTAGTTCTTGAACACAGAATGAGTACAGCTTTTATTTGTTTCCTGGCTCAGGTGTGTACAGATGCAGTGCTTGCCAGCGCATTGATTATGACAAGAAAGAACCCTTTCACCTAAAGGGTTCACACAAATACTGAGGTTGTATTGACTGCTTGTAGGAATGGCACCTTTTATATAGATCTTCAGACCTTTCAAATAGATGTTTTACTTCCCTTTTTAATGAAGCACTCTGCTGGCTGAGTTGTAAATGTTAGCTGTCACTTTGGAGACCCACCTCTCTTAGTGACCTGTCAGCTGCATTCCAGTGACATCCAGTGTAGCCATCTAATCCCACTCTGTTCTCAGCAGATGGGAATATCTGCTTTGGTATGATTCATGCCAGCCTTTCAGAGAGATCTCAAGAACTGGAAGAAAGTTTGAAAGGAGGCTTTCAGGAGGTTTTAGGTGTAAGTAATTAAAGGTCAAGGTCAGGACCATCAAACGGCAGCTGTTCAGAAATTGTTAGATTTTGATCTGGTTCCAGTGCCTGTATAAACTTAATGCATAATTATGAAGAATTTGCTATTTCTTACAGTTTACTTGCATTTTAGAAATATATAAATACAATTAAGCTTAGTATTTTCTCACTAGATGCAGTTGTGTTGAGATACTTCCTTCCATGCAAATGTGTTAAAACGTTTCTTGTTATGCAGAACTTTCTGTTCCTTCCTGACTTGCTTAAGGAAGAAACATTACTTGTCTTTGTTAGCTTCCTTGCATTCCCATGAATGGGCATAGTGTTTCTAATAATAGTACATGTTGTCCTCTGAACATCTATCTTCTCTTTTTGCAATATCTTCTCTGTGATTGCTTCCCATTGCAGACCCTGAAGGTTTTCATGGCCAATAGTCATATAATATGACATCAGGCCATTTATGCACTCTTTAATGACTGCTTTCCTTTTTATATTCTCTATACCTCATCATTCAAATGAGAGGAGATTCTCAAGAACAGCTGCTTTTGCTCACTTTTGCTCTTAAACTCCAAGAAAGCGGTAGTGGACTAATTTGAGCCATTTGGGATGGGACATTGTTCTTTACCTAGAAGTTGGTGAGGCATCTCAGAACCTATTTTTATACGATGCAAATTATCTCTTAAGCATTTCAAACCTTGTGTGGTAGAGATGCCACCAGCTTAAAGCCTGTCATCTCATCTCGAGGTTTCTCCCTACTTCAGATACTGAGAAAACACAATGTGCCTCTATGTAGGCAGTTGCCTCCCAAGTTCAGCTCTGAATGTGACTTTCCCTGTGCAATGTTATCCACATTCAACTTTGTTCTCTTTTTATAGCAGGCTGAAGTATTGCATGAAACTGGCTCATATCAGCTGCTCCACGTACTGCTTTCAAAATAACAGTTTTTATTTCTTCTCAGAAAAATCCATCCTTTTCTAGAAGGAAGGCGTGACTCCCCTTGCCCCCAACAAAACTCACGTTGCCTTTGTTTTCAGGTTGGTTTTGCTCCTAAAGCTGCTAGCCCTGGTGGCTTCATTGACTGCCACCAATTCTGGCTGATCTCAGTATTCTGCCTTTTACTGTCCAGTTAGAAAATATTCACACACAGGTGGTTTGTAATATCTGATAGTTTGCTTACGCCTTCATGAGGTCTCCACTAAATTGAGGTATAGGAGTGGTCAAGTCCCCCTTCCCTGTTCTTCCACAGGGAAATCACCAAAAGAATCTGTCTTAGCTTCATGGCTGCCTCAGATGTCCTTTTGTAGCATTATTCCCTCCAAGGGTTCTTGGTTCTTATTGCTATCTAGAGGAATACATTTCTACCGACTTTATACCACATGTTTTCTTGTAGAAAAAATTGGCAGCAAAGTACAGGACATTCAAAGTGCACCTAATACAGTGAATTAGAGAATTAAAAGAGGTCCCACAACCACTGTATGCTGATCTTTGAGTTGCCTGTGCTCATACTACCTACCTGCTTTAACCTTCACTCTGAAATTCGGGGTAATAGCAAGATTTTGTGGTATGAGAGAGCAGAGCCTTTACAGATTTGTAACCCTCCAGGCAGTGCAGAGCAGTTATTCTGCTTGCTGGCATGAGGAATTTTGTATCCTCTTGAGAGTATCCATATTTCAAGGCAGTCCAACAGTGTCAAATCCTGCAAGTAAAAATGGATGGTGGCAACTACTGAGCAGGAGTTGCGGGTAGGAATTCTTTCCTCCTTGTTGCAGTTATTCTTGGATGCTGAACAAAGATGTTCTTTTCCACGCTGGCCTTTTTTTCCTGTGGAATTCCTGCATTTTCCAAACCATGAGGTCTCCCTCTCGCGCAGAGTGGAACTTACTGAGTGAAGTGATGAAAAGATGCTTGGAGTTTCTTTGTTTGTGTGGTTTTGTGCTGGGTCTTTTTTTTTTAATTTTGTTTTTTTTTGGTATTGATGCTTTGTAGCAAGCCTAGCAGAATAGTTTTCTCTTTGGAGATTCTGAATCAATGGGCAAATGACTGCAAGTACAAAACCCCCAGATATTTGACTGAAGAATCAGAAATTTGATAGGCAGGCCCTTATACATGAGGCTACAGAAAGATTTTGTCTTCAAAGGAGGAGAGGGAGCCAACTAGGCTTTGTCAAAACTTTTGCCAATTCTACCTACTAAAATATCTTGTTTGTACAGCTTAAGTGTTTTATGGATCCAGTACTAAAGCCAGGATGTAATAGCTCTTTTTATATTCTAATTTGTCAATGACCTTTATTGTAAAAAGTCTCATGTTGCTCAGATCAGTGGAGCCAGTAGCATTAGGTGGAAATAAATCGTACAGACCTGCAGACTTTGAGCAGTTTCTTACCATTTTCTTTCTTTTTGGTTTGTTCACAGGAGCAAAAACAATCTGAGATATTTTGGGATTGTGAGATTTCTTCTTGCTTTAAAGATATAAATATTGAACATGCATTTGTTTTCATAAACTGCACCACCTAGTGGTCAGCACACTTTCTGTGAAGAGGAATATTTTAATTTACAAACTCGCTTGATAAACATGACAATAATTCTGTTCTTCATGTTCTTGACTATCTTTTTACTTTAAGTACATAATGCTGCTGTTCCTTAAGTTTGTTTCTAGTAGTTCATCCCAGATTAAACACTAAATTAAAGTCCTGTATTTCTGCAGTGTAGTGTTTGTGTGCAGGATAGATGTCATTAATATTGCTTTGTTAATATTTCTGTAAATTCTGTTAAAATGTCTATTTCTGTAAATTCTGTTAAAATGTCTTGTAGCTCCTCTGCTTTTATCATTAGAGGTGTTTTTCATCAGTCAATCCCACTCATCATTGTGTGCTAAAATTTTTCTCTTTTTTTTTTTTTTTACAGCCTCACTTCTGATCACACTCTTACACGTCAGGGTCCCAATCCTCCTTTTCCTGAAAACTATCACACTTTGCCAAAGAATACCAGGCAGCCTTCAGGGAGCTCACCACCACCAAACCGCAATTTGCCGAGTGACTACAAATATGCACAAGATCGTGTCAGCCACTTGAAGATGTCCCAGGAGGAGAGGAAAGCAAATAAGGATGGAACTGTTTGGCAGCTGTATGAGTGGCAGCAGAGACAGCAGTTCAAACATGGCAGCCCCACAGCCCCACTTTATGTAGGTTCTTCAGACTTCATTGATCGTGCTAAGTCAAAAAGCTCATTAGATGTTCCACGGTCAATATCTGTTCCACCCTCTCCATCTGATATTCCTCCACCTGGACCTCCAAAAAACTTTCTGCCACGGAGACCACATACTCCTGCAGAAAGGCTCACGGTTAAACCATCTGATGAGAGACAGACCGTGGATGTTCCTCTTGCTGGATCCCCCAGGAAGATTCGGAATCGTGCTGTGAAGGTTGGTGTCCGTGTAACTGATTCCAAACCATTCTACACATGGTGTCACACATGGGGGGGTTTATGTAGTCGTGGTTCATTGCATCCTTCCTCGTGTAGGAAAGGTCATGTAAGTTGTAAAAGCTAATAGAAGAAACAATATTCTCCTCAAGTCTTGCCATTTTGATCAGATTTACTAGCTTTTGTTGGTTAGGAAAGGAAAATTGGTGGCACATCGCATAGGTTTGGAGTACTTGTAATAAAAAACTGGAAAACATATGCTTGTATACGTACATGCGTATATTTACATGTATAAAGTATACAGATTTAGTAGTATTTTACTGTAGAGAGTATGAAGGCAAGAATATAAAACTCATCAGGATGGAATCTTCCTTGATTATTTATTTTTGCTTGTAGCGTTGTGTTTGCTGTGCCTGCTTTCTCTACATGTTTTGCTGTTGTAGTTAGTCTAACAGGTGATTCTGGTTTTGGTTATGGCAAAGCCTATATTATTATTATTACATATATTAATATTTTAGGTCCATTGCAGGGTCTTTAACATTGGGCTAGCCAAATTCAAATAGTGTTGGTCTCAAGCTTCAACTTTCTGAATAGTTTCAGTGTGGGTTTTTTTCCTAGGGACTCTTGTGCCCTTTTATCCAGAGGTAACAGAGGTTTACCTATTCAGTTCTAATACAAAATGCTCTACATGCCTAAGGAATTTGGAGAAATTTGTGTTGAATCAATGGAGGATTGACTTGTCTTGGTAGATCTGGAATAATTGGTATTGATAGCCTCTGTATTCACTTAAGTCTTTGACCTCAGCCATGGACTCTGATAAGGAAAGTATTTGAAAAGAGAGAGACTTGCAAATCCAGATACCCATGTGGGTTTAGGGCCATGACTTTAGGCTGCAGCTTCATGCACAGTTTAGATTTTTTTCCAGTGTGTATGTGGTGTAGCTGTTTGGTGTCTTTCAGCATTTATAGATTTATAATATTCTGTCAGAGGGTGAAATAGTCTAGTGATTTGCAGAACTGGAAATTAATATTTTTAACTCCTGAATATATTCTACTACACATTGGTTTCTCCACATGTAAGTTCAAGGACCTTACAAAGGCATGTACAGTAATCTTTTCCTTTCCTGTGCAATGGAAATGCAGAAATTTTAAGCTCTTTTTGTGACATCTTGGCTTTACTAATATTGGGAAACACAGTTCCTCATCATGAAAACTTCTCTGTGGAACTTCTGAGAAAGTTTGTAGAGAAAAATGCTAATGTTTTTCTATGTAAGCACACAGTGTCATTCTACATTTAAATATGTCTGAATAAATCCATGATACTCCATGCTCCCTGTACTGCTTTAATAAATTCCATCCAGTTGCACTTAAAAAAAAAAAAAAAAAAGTCAAGCGAGGCAAATCAAAACAGCATTCAGTGAAATTCAGAGACAGGACTAAGACATTTAGTCTGCCTTGAAGAACTCCTAACACTTTGGCTTTAAGAGAAAGATGAAAGAATGACTGTGCAGTAGGCTTTCTTATTGTGAACAGAAAGGGGCAGATCAAGGATGATTATTAAAAAAAACCTGTTGGTATTGATGGAAGCCATTGCCACAAGGTGTCAGTCATGTCAGTAGCTTCATGTTCCCTGGCTAAAAGAGAGCATTCACAGTTGTTACTATAAGCAGTACAAGCCTGCTGTGGGAAGGCATCATCCAACCAAACCTTTTTCTGGGAGACATTGTGCTGGGGGGGAACTTGATGAACTTACTTTAAAATCTGCTGAGAGCTACATTGCACGTTCTGCTGAAGCATCTCGTGCTGTCACAATCCACTGCTCTGCCCAGCATCACAGGTGCTGAATTTGTGTTGGTTGATTCATAAATTTTTAATCATCAAAGGATTGGTCTGCCCAGTGAGTGTTTCCCTGATCTAAGCACGCCACGAATTGAAACAGAAAATCTGTATCAGAGCTGCAGACTGAATTTGCCACAGCTGGCACTTGACACAATCCTTACCTTGTGGCTGTGGTTTCTTGCAGAGTTCCACCCACCTGGATCGCCGCTCCATGCCTGCCATGGGCTACATGACACACACGGTGAGCGCGCCCAGCTTGCACGGCAAGTCGGTAAGTGCAGAGCACGGCTCCTCTTGTGTCCTCCCACTAGTGCAGCCAAGTTTTAAAATCCATAGTGCTTAATCTTAACTGTATTAGTTAAAGCATAAATAACTCGAATGAGAAATTAATCTTAACCCAGTAAAGCCTATAGGACTTTTGCCTTTATCTGCAACGTGAGCAGGGGTGAGCTTTCTGTTATTACAGGATTCAAGTTTTATTATGTTTGTTTGACCAAATGCAGAGTTAATTAAATAATTGCTTAATCATGTCAAGTAACTGTTTTCTGGGCACTGAGGTGAAAAATGTAATTATAGTTCCTCTCCCTGAAGACTGCTAATTTCCTCTTTACAATGTGTCTAAATACCTGCAGCCTGAAGAGCTAACATTGCTTCTCATTCGATTAAGGAGACATCAGGCTAAGTTGGCTAGTATAAGAAATTACACAATCGCTCAGTTACTGCAGCACTTGCCAACTAATTCCACCTATCAGGTCAGCTGCTGCGTGGCTCATCTGTGACATTTTGTGACTCTGCAAATGCTTCATTAGCGGCATGCTTGAGTCTGTGCTTCCTTGCCCATTCTTTGATATTCTACAGTGCCCAGGTTGTTCGCGGGTTTTTTTTGCTTACTTTTATTTGCTATAAAAGATGAGCATTTTTAAGTTACAGGGTGCCAGTGCATCTGTTTCGAAGTGTCTACTTCCTTTCTATACTGTGTATTTGTACTATTTCTGAAAATGCTGCATCTTCAGAAATGTGGATTAAAATACTCAATAAGCTCATTCTAAAGCAAAACCATTTCTTTGTGCTGCTTTCATGGTGGGGTTGGCTCCCTGTGCCATGTGCTGCATCACCTGCAAATTGAAATGCTTCAGCCAGTCTGTACATTCATATGAGCTTGTAACTGTGTCAGTTCTGCAGGTGAACATTGGTTCATAAAAGCTCAGGAGTGTCTTGGATGATCTGTGGTGCTCTTGATTGCACTGGTGTTAAGAAACTTGTAAATGTGAAATCAAACAGAAATGTACTCACAGAGCTCTCCGGTTCCTACTAGAGCCTCAAAAATGGAGCCACCTGGGGATAAAATCTGGTGACTCTTCTTGAAATTGGTGAAGGCTTTGGCCCAAAACTAAAGTGGTTATTTTGAACTGAAGAAGTTTCATTTCCCGATTACCTCACCTACAGAACAATTGCACTAAGATGGGTGGTAATAATTTTTGGATTTCTCCAAAAATGGGCAGACTTTTTAGTCAAGTCCTCAGCCAGTCTTACAAGCTGATCTGACAAGAATTGTAAGTGAACACCTCTAAAGAAATGCAAGTGTGATCTATTGATTTTATGGCATAAAGGGTTTTTCTTTTCTTTTTCTAACTACACATTCTCATTGGCTCAAAACTTGAGAAAAGGTATAGTTGTGTTTTTCTTTTATTCTGAAGTTAATTGCACCCAGGATATGAAATGCTGACAATAGAGCAGTTAAAAAGTTTTGGGCATTTTGGCTAACTACAAGTAGCACATTTGCAAAAGTTAAAACTTTATTTTGTTTTGCAAATATCCCCTTTCAAGAGAGGAGAAATAACTTTGTTATGACTTCTGTGCATGATTTACTTGAAGGGACTGTAAGAAAGACGTTGCTAGATGAGTGTAACTATAAGATTAAGCTGATGGCAATCACAGGTGAGGCAATGAAAAATAAGGATCAACTTGAATGCTGTTACTTAAAAAGACAAAATGGATTGTCTACTCATACAAGTGAGATCTTTTTCAGAAAGTTATTTTCAACACTTATTTCATACTTTCCCTAAATAAAGGAATATCTTAAAATGCATATAAATTGAGATGAAAAGTATTCTAGTGGTATATTATATGATGTCTTCTGGTTACATCTGACATTCAGGCAGACCACTGTAACTTTTTCATTGAAGGGCTAGTCAGTGGAAATTGATCTTGAAAAAACAGCTTTTGACGATACATTGTTTCAGGTAGTTCTGTGTCCTATTAGAGGTGGAAACAAAAATCTAGGTGTGTGGAGGTGGGGTAATGAGGCAGTAATACTCTTGGGAAATATCTTGCCCATTTTTTAGCTGTAAATAGCAATATGCTGGTGGAGCAAATGTGCTTTTTTTATGTGCTCCTACTCTGTTATTTTGTTCTCTCTTCCATCTGTTTTCTTGTATATAGCAAATCCAACCATTCTGAAATGGTTCCAAACATTCAAATATGTTGCACTGTTTTTTCCCTATGTATTTACCTGAAGGCGGATGACACTTACATCCAGTTGAAAAAGGATCTGGAGTATTTGGATCTAAAGGTAAGATTTTAGATAAGTCTACTTCATTTTTTATCTTTTTTCAACCCAGTTGTCTTTTTTGCATCGTGTTTGTACCTGCAAATTTTAAAGTAACTTTCTAGTCTGAGATGGAAACTGTCTTTTGCTTGTGCTTAGAATATTGAGTGTCTTTTTAGTAGTGACTCTACAATTAAAGTGAAAACTCAGAAAATGTGGTTGCTTTAGTTATGAGAATGACTCATGTTACTGGTACTGAGATGGATGATATGTGGATTTAGGGAATTCATATAAAAAACAGATTGAAAATGTTTCTCTGCTGTAGCATTAGTACCAATATGAAGTCAACACCTCTAAGTTAAAACTTGTGTTCTTTTAATCTAGCTTTTCCCCTTTAAATCTTATTAGAGTGACTTTTCCATTATTTGTATAATGTGCCATATGTTCTTGTGAAAATGTGATTAATTAGCACTGTCATTGTTTTCATGTTATTACCACTAAAAGATTTCAAATGCACCCATTCATCCATCCATCCATAGAGAGAATCTGATCAAGTAATGTTAGGAGGTATTTCTTTCTAAAAAAGAATTAAATATTGTACTGAGGGTCCTATCATCTGTCTAAATGACTTCTGTGTCTGGTACACTTGAAGGTTGGCAATTTGAAAGCAGATCTAGAGTTCTTAATGTCAGGTTTTGAAGGGGAAAAAAAAAAAAAACTAGCAAAAAGATATAATTGTTTTGCTTAGCAAAGTAGTTTGCCACTTTCTGTGGGATGTAGGATGTCTTGCCATATATAAATCACACGGTGTTCCTGAAAATCAAGGTGAAGGGAAATTTGACACCTTGCTGTCTGTCTGGTTTGCATGTACAGAGCTCACTGATGCCATGGGGTGTTGCCTGTGAGCTGATTGCACCTATGAGGATGTGTATTTCAATCTTATCTGATCTTTGAATTCCTGAATATGTAACCAAATACAGAAATGGAAAGTATTACTATAGAACCATATGTGTATTTAGCATATGATATAGGTGATGTATATGTAGTCTAAATGATCAAATATGTAAACTGTTGGAATCATTAATATACAAATTTAAAATTGGTTGGACACATTTTGTTTTAAGCCTTGTCCTTGGTTTGTTCGTGGCTTTGTCAAATGTAACTGCAGCCCAAGCCATAAGGTGAATTTTATGACAAACTACAATTTAAAAAGTCCTACAAGGTGAGAAATTACTAATAATCTCAGTGTTTTGTCCATTATAAAACACAATAATTTTCACAGTTGAAGTGACCACAGGTCAAGCTTCTGAAAATGTGATAGGCTTAGCAAAATTCTTAGGGGAAGGGGTTCTTGACTTGTTGGTGGATTCTGTCCAGATTAATTTGTTGCAGTCTGGAACACAAGAAGATATTTGGTCTCTTAGAGCTCCCCTTGTGCTTTCCTACTGCCTGTAGCACCTAACAAAAGCAGCCAGAAAGAAAAATGTATGGTAGCACCTGATACTTCTGTGCAAAGAAACTTCATGCCAGCTGCTTCCCTTCTGAAAATCTTGACAGTCAAAATGTCAAATGTGTTTCCAAAGGAGTGATGTAAATTTTCAAAGTGGGATTTCTTAATAACCTTCTTTCAGTCATGGTCCAGAAATGTAAAATTTCTGGTCAGGTTGTGAGAGATTAAAGAGCCCATGTGAAACTGGAGAAGGTGTCCCTGTACTGGTTACATTTGTGCTTTGCCACTAAATGTAGCAATGCTTTGATTTGTGATACAAGGAAAAAAGGGGAGTGCACTGCATAAAAAAAAAGGAAGCAAATTATACAGATTTTAGTAGCAGCAAATTCCCAGGTCATGTGTGTAATATCTTCCATTTAAGACACTGGAAACTTAGAAAGCCAATTAGTTCAAGTATTTCTTTTGACTACGCTGGGCTTTGAATTAGACCCACTCTCATTAAACAACTTCAATTAGGACATTTTGGAAATGGATTTATACTTTTTTCACTAAATCCATTATTTCTGGAGATCTTTCTTAGAGGTTTGGAAATAGAACTTTTCAGTGTGGAATTGTGGTTGAGCAATTAACTGCAGAGTGCTTAGGTGTGACCTGGGAGTGTGTGATCACTGCTGCTCGTGGAGTTTTGAGTTGTGAGGTTTGGGGGTTTAAATCTTGACGTCTGTAACAAGCTATGACTAAACTTTTGTTTGAAACAGATAGAAAATAATGGACCTCTGATCAACATGATATACAAAGTGCTAAAGAACTCAGCACAAGGGTTACTATCCAGTATACATGTAAGACTGCTTGCATTGAAATGTGCTCATCCCATTGCTTTTTCAAGTAGCAGTCAGTGTTCTGGCTTTTACAGGTGTCTTTTGGTGCACAGTAGTGCTTTCTGTAAGATTTTATTTTTACTTCCCTTTTTTTTCCCCCTCTTTTGGAGTCTGTATGCGAACTTATGGCTGACCTCAGTGTTTGGTTTCATTTTATCATGTTTTGAAAATGAATGTGTCAAGTAGTGACTCCTGTGTGGAGTTTGGAAAATGTGAAAGCATGCTTAATCCTCATTATGTTGTCATGTTCACTGCTTGATAGTTAACAAATTCCTTACAGCCCTGATTATGTAATTTAAAGTATCCCCAAATTCTGTAGACATGTTTTTATGTTAATTACGTTGCTTTGAAAAAAGCTTTCGTATTGTCTTAGCTTGCAGGTAATTAAATATGCAGAATTATTGCTTTTGGTATGCTGGTATTTTATGTTTATATTTAATTAATTGTGACAATTACCTATAGGAATTGCCATTTAAATAAATATTAATTAATACTTTTGAAAGACAGTTTTTTTCCTCTATATAGCAGGTAATTGTTGAAAAAAAAATCAAAAAATTGAAAGCTTCTAGCAGCAATAAATAGTATTGATTTTGGTGGTTCAGAGGTAATATTTCACCACTCAATACTACATGAGAAGTCTTTAAATGGACTCTGCCACTGGAGAAGAGGATATTTACCTCACTTAGGGTAAAATTTAATTACTTTTAAAAAGCTAACATGATCCTGTAGATGACTCTTAGGTTAATAAGTAAAATATGTAGCTTCAAGTCTGGAGATTGCCAGTTGGTACAAAAGCAAACTGCCTGTTTATACCACTCTTATGTCATTAAAAAAAACAAGCAACTTCAGCTTTTGTATCAAAATCTCTCCTCTTTTATTACTGAAGACAATATTGAGGTGAATTTTTCTTCATAAACTTTTGCCTGTATATGAATAAGAATATGCTGTACATGAATACTACTAATCACCAGGTGGTCCTGTGGTAAGATAGTATTTGCTCTAATGAACCTTCAAAATGTTCCAAAGAGGTGATATTAAATCATTAGATTGTAAGGCTTTTATAAAATGTGTTATTTACGAGCTTTATTATATTGCTCTTTTCTTAACCACATTTATTCACAAAGAGGGTCCTGTGTAGGCAGTGGAAATAATAAACATTTCTACAGACACAGACATGCCTTGATTTTGAAGGTTGGAAGTACAATTGAGTATTGTTTTGGTACTGATTCTAAAACCGTTATGTGAGAAGATAATCTCACCAGAAATGGAATATGAAACCAGTGATTTATGGAATGAGAGACTTGGTACATGACAGCCACGTCAAAATAGATAAATTACATTTAATTCCACTATAGCATTTTTATAGCAGTCTGTCTTTAGTAAAATCCAGCCTGTGCTGGGGAAGATGCTGTCCTTTGTAGAATGAAACACTTGCCAAAAGTTGTATTTTTAGTCATTCATGAATGCTGCTATTGTTGCAACCATGCATTTAAATGAACAATTGCATTCCTTTGGCTTCAAGAAAGCTGTTAGAGCAGAACTGTTAAAACTACTAGATCTTGCAGAAAAAGGACTTTTGTAACCAGAGACAGGTGAGATTATGCTGTTTTGTAGAGAATTCCAAGCTGCTGGAAGAGTTACTAAATAGCCTAATATAACTAGTAATCCCTTTTGTTAGCACTTCTCAAAAACTGAAGCCAGATTTGAAAGTACTTGCATCCAAAATTTTATTATTACTTTCTTAATAAAAGTGAATATTTAATAAAAGCTTTCTTTTCACTGCTGAAGCATCATTAGGTTTTAGTTTGCTTCACTGCTGAAGCATCATTAGGTTTTAGTTTGCTACGAATTTCTTACATTTTGAAAATCTGTCCCTCTTAGGTGACAGGACGTGACACATTGAAAGAAAGAAGTGCAAAACCTGTCAAGGTTGCAGAAAGCGATATTGATGTAAGTATCAAACGCCACTTCAGCACCTCTTGCACTGATTTGTCTATTTCTTTTGTACAGTTACATGGTCATTATTATGCTCCTTGGGGTGAACTATTACAAGAGGATACTTTTCTGCTTGGTTTTTAAAATCTAACCTGATGTATGTGTATGATTTCATTTCCAGGTGAAACTGAGCGTTTTCTGTGAGCAGGACAGAATTCTGCAGGACTTGGAGGACAAAATAAGAGCCCTTAAGGAAAATAAAGTAAGCAGGTTAAGAAGGGCTTAGTAAAATAAAATGGAAAGTTTTATCTAGTCATAAAATATAAAATAGAGATTCTAAACAAAAAGTTGAATTAATGGATGCTGATTGCACTGTAGTGTGTATATCCTTCTATGATAACAAGAATTGGGTTTTATTTTAGGATTGAGTATCCATTCTGAGAAAACATGTTTTTGAAAGTGAATGTTTTAAACCCATCTGCTTCACTTCCTGTGAGCTATAGCTGTCAATAAACTGAGGTGATTCTAAAAATAATAATTTTTAAAAAATGTATATATCCTAAAATGAAAGTGCTGTTCAGGTGGATCCTGTGGAAGAGCTACTGTGCAAAATTAATTCCATGTTATTTACTCCTGCTAAATGAACTGGGCCTGTTTCATGTTTTAGACAATATTTTAAACCCTCACAAGACTGTTTCACCCACAGCAGTGGAGGAGAACCTGTCCTTCAGCCAACAGCTCATGCTGGGCAGAGGTAGGGCAGTCATAGTTCTATAGTGCTTAAGGGAATTCTTCTGAAACTGTAAATTACACTTTTGTACAGAGGGTAAACAGAAAAATTCCCCTTTCACTGCTTTGTGTTTTCAACGGTTTTGGCTGCTTAATGGAAAGATTTAATAGAAAATATCAGATAATTTTGGATACAATAGGTAATTAAGGCTCTTGCAGTTTTTGTTTACATGTGAGTCTCCAAAACAGGAGGCCAATCCTAACCTCAGTTGGTTTGTAGGGAAGACTTGGGGCATGGAAAACACCTTTCATATTCCTGCAAGTAGATGCATAAATTTCCATGTAAATGTTACAAAAACTTACTGCTGTCTTCTTTGTTAGGATCAGCTGGAGTCTGTTCTGGAGGTTTTGCACAGGCAGATGGATCAGTACAAAGACCAACCACAACATGCAGAAAAAATATCTTACCAGCAGAGACTTTTGCAAGAGGACCTTATACATATTCGGGCTGAAATATCCAAAGTTTCAACGGTACGTGTGTTTGGTTGCTTCAAGAAAACCAGAACTGAAATCACAGTTAGACTGAAACTGTGTTGGTCATTGGATAGGGGAGTTAAGACCTGTTCTGAGCAGTTTTGGTTAAGGTGCAGGATACTAAGCCAGACCAAAAAAATTAAGCAATCTCTCCAGCTTTCAATGCCTGCCTTCCACGTCCCCAAACCAAGCAAAAACCCCTAAC
Source organism: Motacilla alba alba (assembly GCF_015832195.1). Lineage (NCBI taxonomy): Eukaryota > Metazoa > Chordata > Aves > Passeriformes > Motacillidae > Motacilla > Motacilla alba. The sequence goes on along the minus strand of NC_052020.1, from coordinate 13,093,529 downwards.
CTTTTCAATGTCTTTGTATGTTAAGTGTGGGCTTAAATTGTACATCTTTCAGCAAGTCCTTTGAAAATATAAATGTGATTCCAGGATGTTTTTGCAGGGCAAAAGGAGTTGGGAAAATCTGTTGATATTTCAGTAAAAATTTACAGTTCATATTATAACTTAATAAAATTCAAATGTAATTTAATGTGGTTTTCACTCTATTATTGCTGCCTCTTCATGAATATGAGACTAGCTCTTTGTAAGGCTGTTTCTAAAATTGCATGAGCACCTCCCCATAGTAAGGTCTGATCACTACAATGACAGTGTTATTTAAATGTATCTAGTCAGTTTATGTCTGTAGAAAATGTGTGATTTCCAGAGTCAGCATGTAAAATGTATTTGTGGGAATAAATAGCAAGTCACTGGAAAAAGGGCTGTACTGGTGCAGGGATTCTGTTACATGCCCATTTGGCTTTGTGTCAGGAAGCTGGCCAGAGTTTTTTGACTATAGGTTCTTGACTTGATCGTGCAAGCTGTAAAGGGTTTTCAGGTGTATAATCAAGTCTAAGCAACAATGTAGACTAAAATGGATTCTTTACTTCTTTTTATAATAGAACAACAGTAACTTCAAAACTCTTTGGTGCTTAATTAGAGGATGGAGAATGTGGTTTTGAAGGTAGCACTGTGTTAGAGTATTCCTTCTGTCAACAGGAAATGGAAAATGCCTGGAATGAGTATCTGAAATTAGAGAAGGATGTGAGCCAACTGAAAAAAGCCTTACAGGAGCAGATGAGCAGTTCATTGCTATCTCAGGTGAGTCCTTTTCCAGACACTGTAAACACTTAGGGGATGATTTAGTCTGAACTTCAGGTTACCATTTCATAAGAGGAATTTTCTCTGCCATTTTTGCAGTGTGTTCAGCTGTCATGTAATTTGGTTTGCAGAGTTCAGGCTCTGTGGCAGCATGGCTGTGCAGTGAAAAAAACCACTGCATTGTCTTGCAGCTCGTGCAGTAGTGCCATAGTTTCTCATAAGTTGTCTATGCAAATTTGGCATTATTTTATTATGTTTTTCTTACATGCTGACATCTTGACATTGATAACCTATTCAATTTATTAGACTGTGCAGGACTTCTTAGCCTTCCATTTATTTGATCTGACATCGTTGGCTTCTTTATCCATTTTTAAGAGCATCAGTCACTGGTTGTTATTGTCATTGCTTGTTCTTTGTCATGTTCTTCTGTTTATGGAAGATTTATCTCTGCAGATTGTTTTGTGAAGTGGAATAAGTGTTTAACAGCCATCAGTAATTGAAAGGCATCTCGGTTTTAAATCAATTATTCAGTTTCAAATTTTAAAAAGAAGCTTTGTTTGAAGCTCAGTTATTTTCTTTGCTGAAATGGATGTGGAATACCAGATTATTTCTGCATACCTGCTTACAGCTGGTGACTTTATTCTCAGGGAATACTGGATAATTTTTCCTTTGTGTGAGCTGAACACAAGAAACATACTTAATGTATACATTTTTCTCAAATCTTAGTCTACTTTTCCAAATGTCCTGGACCAAAAGAGCTCACTAATTAAATTTTTTATCTTGTTTGCATTAAGTATCTAATCAGATATCATTTGAAGCCTGTTTATTTTCACTATTAATGAATGAATGTTTGTATCAAAGCAAGAGATGTAAAACCTTTTTTGATTGCATCAATCTTCAAAGTACAATTTAATTTACTTTTCATTTTGGGTGTGGGGAAGTGATTCAGTTTCTGGAGTCAGAATATGTAATTGAGCTGAGCTGTAGAATATATTTTAAAGAAAAAATCCCAAGGGAATATTAGAATAAAATGGTCCTTGTATGAAGCTACTTAGTTTAACAAAGGCAAATTAGACCTTTACAAATGCACCTTTTTAGACTACTTTGAGATAAAATTTCCAGTTAGGTGTTAGGCATGCTTAAAATACTGGATGTGTGGCACAGGATTCACCAATACATATGGAAGGGAGTGTGGTTTGCACAGAAAAAAAAAAGTTAATTCAGTTTGATTATCATCTCATATCACATAAGTGATTAATTATAAATACACACACAGCCATAAGCACATTATCAGTTGTATGTGTGTATACCTTTATATATATATACATATAAGTATGCACAGATATTTTTGGCTAAGTTTTAAAAAACTGTTTCTGAATACCTATTTTGGAGATTCTAAGGGGAACTGATTTTTTTTCAGAAAGTACTGAATATTCTAAAAAACTATATTCCTTCAAAGAAGTCTCACTTGAAGTACCCATAATAGTTAGAATTTTTTCGATCTCTGCCCAAGGGCATGTAGACTCAAGATTGTTTATCTAGCATTTTCCAATAGCACTAAATTAACACACACTGTAGTTTAAAAAAATGCAGTCTTCGTGGAATATTATTAAAAATTCAGTAATTTTGCAGGCTCAAGTTGCTATAGGAGACCACTGATGTTGTTTCTATGCAGCATTAATTGAGAGGTTAAGACCTAGATGTTTAAGCAGCTTGGTCAGAGTAAATCTTGCTGTTTAGAATGTAGCTTCAATTGTCTTTTGCTGAAGGGCTGGGGAAGATCTGGGCATGCTGAATTTAACTGAGATGGGTTATTTTATCAGTGATAACTTCTTAGTTGGTAAATGTTTCCCTTCTGGCTTTATGTCAGTTTAAATTATGTTTCTGTTTGAAAGAAGTTAGAGAAATAAAATTTTCTCTCCAAGTTACCTTTTCCTGCTTGCCAATAAAATATATTTATACCCCTCTGTAAGCAGCAATCTTGGCTTTCATAATTTTAAAATTAATTCATCTGCTTATCGTTCGGCCCAGGTTCATTTTAGATGTAAAATATTCTCTTCACATCAATATTTAAGTAATGGGAAGAAATAATATTAAAAGATCTGGCTTTTCTACATTGCTAATCAAACATTTTCTGAGTGGTTTCAGAAGCAGGATTTTCACTGCAACATAGTGTTTTTTTCACCAGTTCTGAGGCTTGATTATTGTAAATCCATCATTTGGTTCCCTTGTAGTATGATTAATCTCAGAAAAATGAAATGAAATGTGCAAATTTATAGTTTGTGTCCTGACAATCTTTCAAAATATGTCCTATCTATCGAGTGAGTTTACTACAGGCAAATAACATTCTCCATCATTTAAATGTTTGTGTTCTTGGCACCCTGTTTGCTGATCTGTAACCTGGCTGAACATATTTCCTGGTTTAAGACAGAAAGTGGAAAGCAATTTATATGCCTTCCTTAGCTCTATGAGGTGTAACAGCTTTTACTGAAGTTTTTTTCCACCCTCAGCCTTATAGGATTAATTAGTAGCTATTTTGCAGCTCATGGCAAGTGATGAATTTCTGGAGTTCTTGAGCAGTTTGTGAGCAATTCTTAAGTGTTTCAGTGCCTTCGCTTTCTTTAATGGTATTGGTTTTACTAAGTTTATTCCTGATGCAAATTTTTGAAATCTATGTTACCAGGCTTTAATGAATGAGATGACAGCAGCTATTTAAGATGATTGGAATGACTGAAATGGTGGCTTCAGGAGCCAGGCTGTGATGCAGTTCAGCCTGTAGACAAAGCTTCCCTTTCTTTCTTTCCTCCTGGAAGAAAAGCCTTGGTAAAGCAAATAGGATGCAAGATCAGACCAAATCCTGGAGCAGCAGCAATATATTGTTTTAACCTGTAGTACATCATGGCCAGTAGGCCTAACAACTGAAATACAAGCAGAAATTAAAATTGTCAGCACTTCTAAGTTTGGTTTTTTCCTTTTTTAATACTGGATATTTCCCCTAAAAGTACTGAGATGTTTTTGAAGGTTGCTTTAGCAGTCTTAAGTTTGATAGGTATAGGATTTAAGAAGAAAGTTCAAATTAAAAGGGTCTAGAAGTTCATTTTATGTAGAACAATAAACTGTGTTTTTGTAGTCTGAACAATATTGTAGAAAAATACAGGCTTGTCTTTTCCTCTGTCTTCTATAGGAAATCTTCCAAGAGTCAGAAAATGCTTTAATAAATTTTATGGACAAGATATGTTTGGTGTTTTTTCTTTATTAATTTCTATTTTAAAATAATGATTTAACTAATTTCTAAACTCCTAAGTTTTCATGTTAGTTCTGTAATTGTAGTTTGGTGATGTCAAAAGAAGGAAAGGCCCATAACAAATTCAAACTGAGGTATAATTGATTTTTTTTTTCTTTTACTACAAACAACAGGAGAAAACACAAATACAAAAAGACTTGTGGAGAATTGAAGATGTTACAGCTGGCTTGAGTGCAAATAAAGCAAACTACAAAACTATAGTAGACTCTATAAAGAATCCAGGTAAGGGGAACATGATGAAAAAATAAAAAATATACCAATGCAGCTGAGTCTTTGGGTCTGTGCACATAATCTGGAAGTTTATTCTGCTGCAGAAAATCCAGTTAACTCTGCTACTGGATGTGTCAGAAATCTCTGTTGATTGAGTGCATTAACTTGGTGTTTCTTTGCCTGAGGTGACAGAAAGGTTTTTTTCTTGTTTGTTTTCACATACCAATGGTTCTAAAATGCAACAAGCCATAAAAAAAGGGAACAACAATAACAATAATGGGCTACATTTTTGAAGTTGCTGAAGGGATTCCTGTCACATGCCAGGCCCTCACCAGTGCAGTATGTGTTCTGCATCCTGTCCAGGAGCTTTTCTGTGTTTTTTTCTCTGGGTTTATTGGTTTTTTTCCCCTTGACTGCAACTCAGCTGCCCTTGCTGCAGTTGCCTTTCCCCTCCCTGTTCAGGCAGGTGTTTGGTGGGCAGAGCAACATCAGCTCTGGAAGAGAGGAAGGGAAAGTGTGTGTGGTCTGCACTGCAGTGGCTTTATCCCATTTCAAAGACAGGACCTGATGTGTTGGGGTAGCAGGAGACTGTTAACGCCTACTGCAAAACTCACCTTTTACATACAGAGATAAAATAGTTCTGAGATGATCTAGATCTGTAGGCAACTTAAGGAATCTGTGGCATGGGGCCAGATGCAGCTTATGGACTGATTTCCTATAACTCTCAGGCTTTTCCCTCCTTTGCTCCCACTGCCCTCCACCAGGAGTTTTATGGGATGATACTGAACTGTGTGGTTTCATTTTTGGCCTGAACGACTCGCTGGATCCTCGTCAAGAAATGTTTTTGTCTATTTCTCCCCTAGAGAGAAAAACAGTGCCTTCATTTTCTCAGTCTTCAGTGCCTTCCTTACCAGCCTCCCTTGCTACTGTGGAGAGCAAGCTTTCCGTCCCGCAGAGCCCTCCACGCAGCCCGGTGAAATCCCCTCTGGAGGTCAGGCTGTATCCACAGCCCTATTTCCAGACCAGGACACAACACCAAGCACAGCAGCTGAAAAAAATCGAGCCACCTCTTCAGTCACCAGTCAAGCTCAAGCCAAAGGTTGTAAGTAGTGTTCTTGTGAGATTCCCACAGCAGTGTTTCCATTTCCCTCCTGTCAGGAGCGGTAGGAGTGTCATGGGTGGGAAGTGCACACTGTGGAGGCACAGCAGTGGATGTTTGTGTTGGAGCTGAGCACTTGCAGCACAGTACATGTGGAGCCGATTGTACAGTGGCCATAGACTGGTTTAGAACGTGTTAATATTCAGAGCCTTCCTTGGAAATGCGTTGTGGTTGATATCTTGGGTCTTGCTTGGACTTTGAAGCCTCAAGCTTCTGGTGTGGACAGAGGAGAGCACGCTGAAGCAGTCACAAATACTTCATATAATGCAGACCTTTATTTTGCAGTTTATGCCAGACTGTTTTCGTGCTCTTTGCCAAATCCCTGCATTTTCCTGTTCCCAGGAAGATGAAGCACCGCCCAGACCTCCTCTCCCTCAGCTGTACAGCCCTGAGGATCAGCCACCAGCTGTCCCACCCCTCCCCAGAGAAGCCACTGTCATCAGACACACCTCGGTGCGGGGCCTGAAGCGTCAGTCAGACGAGAGAAAGAGAGACCGAGAGCTCGGCCAGTATGTAAATGGAGATTACAGGGTGAGCACTCACACTCCTGTACCCCTGCACTTCAAAGATACGGGAATAAAAGATGTTATTGTTGTCTGTAAAATATATGGACCTTTAATAAAGTAATCATGATATAGAATGGCAGAGAGATAATAATGGCATCTTAAAAATAATAATGATCCATGCCATATAATAATAATGGCAGAGAGAGATGTAGCAATCCAGAAACAAAGCTTTAGGATTTGTTGTAGGGTTATTAGAACTTGCAGTCTGTGATTTCACTTGAGCTGATGAGTATTTTTCTGTACAGGTGGAGCTGCGTTCATACATGAGTGAACCAGAGCTGGCAATGATAGGGGGTGACCTCAGCCACCCTTCCAGTGCTTTAATAAGCCCTGACAGTGGATACCAGACATTACCTACCCGTGGTAAGCCAGGAATTTATGGAATTGATCCCTAACAGTACTGTCTGTGTAGGAGCTTTTCTCTTGTAGGGTTTCCTGGAGATGATCTTTATCACCAGATCACTGTTTTTAGATTAACTATTCAGTGGAAGTTTAGAAATTTTGTGCATTTTAATGGTGCTGTTGCAGACAATCAGCCTTTGGCAAAGCAACTTAATATAGAAGGCTTAAAAAAACCCATAGTAAAACATGGAATTGGCTGTTAGAATGCCTCTTATATTCAGAGTTATTTTTATTCATAAGTTCTGGGCTATCTTTTGCAAATCCAAGTAGTTTTAAAACACCTATATTGCCATTAAAATATAACTGGTAAAGTATATGACTACAGTGCTCCATACATTGTATCTGACTTGACACTCCATCTCCACTGTGCTATTGTCCTGTACCTTTTTTGGAGATGAGGATAAGATGTTTGGAGCAAAAGCAAATGATTTCTTAGCCATTTGCTTCTTGTCTCTTCATTTCTAACTGTGAATGTTAAGGTTTTATTTTCTTAATAGATGTGATTATTTGTACAGTCTATCTACTCTTGTACAGCTGAGTCCAACCCATCCCTCATTTTATATAAGCTTCTAAATTATTATAGATTTTTCTGACTTTCGATCAGTAGTGACCTGAAGTGCATTGTGTTTGGCTGAAATGAAATTTCATGCCTCTTATGATCATCTGAATTGCAAAATGCGTGCTCAGATAGTGACCAGAATGCCACGGAAACCGTATAATAAAATTTTAAAAAACCAAACTGATACTTGTCTTATTTTGTCTGTCATTTGATTTTAAGGCATTCTCTTTTTCCTCATAAAGGTTGGTCTGGATCAACTTCCAGATTGCACCAGTCATCTACCATTTCATCGTTTGCAACACTTCGAAGGGATAGGTCCAAGGTAAGTTTTAAATAAACTTCTGAAGGCAAATGTCTGAGCTGATGAAATAGTTAGGCCCAAAGTACATTTTGTGTAGCAGGAAGTGGGATTGCAGTAGCCTGGGAGAGGAGCAAGAGCTGTGATCTAACAAAGTCTCTAATTCTTCACTTTCTTAAATGAACTGGAAAACAGACAAACAACTTACTGCATTGCAAATAGATTTATAAAAAAAGGTTTAGAACCAAAAATCAGCACTACTAATAGGAAATACAGAGTTGAGAGAGTATATACGAAGAAATGCAAAGTTAATAGAATAAAATTTAGTAATGAGATAGGAGAAGGAGTTCAACTTTTTTTTTGTATACTTCTTATAAAGTATTAATTACAAAATGTGTTTTGTGTGCCTTGTGACTTCTCCAGGAGAGACCAAAGAGTGCCTTGGAACGTTTATACTCTGGAGACCACCAAAGAGGCAAGATGAGTGCAGAGGAGCAGCTAGAAAGAATGAAGAGACATCAGAAAGCATTAGTGCGGGAACGCAAGAGAACTCTTAGCCAAGGAGAAAGGCAGCCTGTTTCATCTCGCTCTTTCATCAGGCCCGTGTCTGCAGACGTAGGCTCAGTATGTTAGATATGCCTTAAAAGGACTAAACTAAAAATATCTTTGAATTTATTCTTCTTTTTCTTCTTTTTTTTTTTTTCCCAGCAAGCACTTTCACTTGAGTGTGTGTGATGCTTCTAGTCCAATTAAATTAGTGTTCTGTGGTGTCAAATGAGTTTAGAGTGTGAGGAACAGATGATAGTTTTTACTCTTAGTTAAGGTAAATGTAGCAGGTTCAGCAGGTAAGTTGGTCAGAGGTTAGTGATGAGTGGAGATGCCAGTATATTGGGATGATTTGAGAGCCATGATTTTTTTTTCCCCTTGGAATTGTATTTAGAAAGTGACAGAAGCTTGTACAGTTTTAAAACTGCTTCCTAATGGAATGGGCCTTTTAGAATGCTGTTTCTCACCATGGGTGTTTTTCCTTTTAATTCATTAATTAGCCTGCAAGATAGTTGGTGGTAATATCAGACCAAGGTGGTGTTTGTTTGTTCTTTTTAAAAAAGACGATAAATGGAAATTCAGTTTTAAAATCTAATCATGCTGATTAGGAATTTATATGAGAGCTAATGTATTGTAATTGATACAAATTCTTTAAATCTCAAAATGTAGAATATTCTAATAAGGCTCAAATTTAGGCTGCTAAAGAAAAGTATATTTGTTGCTTTCTGAGAGTAAATGCTGTGCAGATAAGAAGTTTATAATGATACATTTTGGATACTAACCAAAGCAATTCTGATTGGTGAAGTTACCCAGTTGCTCACTTGGTGCTAAACCAGGATTGTACTGTAATTGCACTTATGCTGTGGTCTTTTAATTTATTTTTTTTATTTGGTCCACTAGAGCTTTAGAATGATCGCATTATTTTACCTAATTCATTGCACAAGATCTCTTGCTTTTAAATTTGTCACTCATCATACCTAATGCCTCTTTTTTTTTTTTTTTTATTTGCTTGTTTTTAATTTGCAGAATTTTGTAGCTACTTAAAAATTTCTAACTGGACTACTCAATTTTTACCAGGCTTAATTGCGTTTAGTACATGTGTGTCAATTGCTGGCATTGGAAAAACCTTATAATCAGCTTTTCATTCCCACTGTTCTGTAGCACTAATTTGCAGCCAGTTATTTGTATTTACTTTCCCAGTAAATACAACTGCACTGCTTGGAGACATTCATCTGTTTTGTCTTCTGTTTTGCAATCACAAATTTTTTAAAGTCAGTGCATAATGTTTGGGAATTGTAGTACTATAGTTCCGCTGTTACTTTCATATTTTAATTGGAAGAAATAAATCTGAGCTTCTCATGTTTTCTGACTCACATAACATACACAAGCTGAATTGAAACGCTTTCATAACACTCGTTATTAACATGTGTGGCAAACACTTTATTTATAAATTTGGGTGCCATCTTGGTCTTTTTCTTGCTGTAAAGAATTAAAATAGAGTTTTTCAGCCCTAGTAGTGTTTTGTAGAGGTCATCTCTTGTACCTATGGGGCTTTGATATGCAAAAGCATGTTTGATAGCACAATTACTTACAGCATTACAATTATTTAGCAGCCACAACGGCAAACAGTTAAATGTATAATTGAAGTGCTGCTCAGTGTGTAACATTTGCTTTAAACATACATTGTATGTGTAATTCTAAATTTTAATTGGTCAGCTCTCAAGTGTAGGATGACATTTTAAGTATTGATCACAGTACATGAATTCATTTGTTATATACAATGCCTTTTTAATGTAAAAGTTGCAACATCAAAGCCAATAAAAGAACTGCTTCATAAGAATGGTTTGATGTTTTTCTTACCTCTTATATAACAACAACTTGAAAATGATACTGTGTATTTAAAATATACTATCTCAATCAGGCCTGGTTCGAATATGAGTAGAAGGATGAGTTTGGAGTACTCATATGAGAAAATCTTCTTTTCTCTGTTGAATTCTGTAGTGTAATAATTTTTGAGATATAATTGCCTCTTACCTACTGAACTTTTTAATATACATGGAAGATACTTATCTTCTGAGTGAATACTGAGAGCTTGTGCATGAATAGGTTTCAATTAGATTTATTAATGCAAGTGACATAATGAAGTCTAAGGACTTCATGTGGAGTTCAAACTTCATCCAAAACAAGCCAGAGATTTGTACCAGAAATACTGGAGATATTTTTTAGAAACATAAAAGTGGCACATTCTCCCGTTGATTCCCTCAAAACCTTGAGGAGATAATTTTGTTGCTGTTTTGGTCCCTTCTTTTTCCTACTGATGTATGGGAAAGGTGCTCCGATCTACTGGATGGAATGATGCTACAACTGAACTTTATTTTTTGAACAAAAACGTATTGGTAGTGGCCATAAGTGTGAGTTTATATCTAACTGTATTGTATGTTGTTTTGTAGGGACTACTATGCAGGGCTTTTGGGTACTCTACATTATGCAGCTTTGTTTAAATATGCTAAATTTAAATATCAATAAATATTGAATAGTTCTGATTTATATTGCTAAACATTTATGTTTTAAAGACTGTGTGGAAGACTTTTGCAGGTAGCTAGACTCTGCTTTTAGTAGAGTCTGAAGAGCTTAAAAGTCAATTTTTTTTTTTCATTCAAGACAAGTTAATGCTGATACACAATGTATTATCAACTTTAAACAGTAGGTTTTATTCTAAAAAGATACATAAAATTTTCAAGTTGTAAATCTCAACCGGCACTGTAAATAGCCTTTCTTTGTAGTCATCCAGAACAGCACAGCACTGCCTCTTTACAATGCCAAGGACTGCTCTGCCAGCCTGTAGGCTCGCTGCTAGTGACACCTGTGATTCCAACATGTGTGGCTGATTCCATGTTAACCAGCTAATGTAAAATTGGGGATTCATAAATTTCTTAGAATCTAATACTGCTGAACATGTAAAATTAAACAATACTCTGAATTCCTCACAGCACAGCTAGAGATCAAAACTCCCACCCTTACGTACCAAGAAATGCAGTTTTATTTTCTTTCTGTTGTCACTTCAGCGGTTTGCCCTGCTGATTCTTTCAGCAGTGGAGCTTTTGCTGCAGTAGTAATGTACATTGCTGTATGGTGAGTTTGGCAGTATGGTTCAATGCTGTTAATTGTTTTGTATCTATTACCAGTGGAAACGAGAGCAAGAATTTGATTTGCAGTTACTTGAGAGGGCAATTCGTGGAGAAGACAAGGATGAAAATGAATGGTTAAAAGTTCAGCCAGTAGCAGTGACAGAGACAGACCTGGAGCCTCAAGACTATGATTTAGATATCAGCAGAGAGGTAACATGCACAATCTTTTGCCTCTTATTGTCTGTCCCAAAACATTAACCTTTCTAAGTTTTAGGCACTGAATTCTCATATTTTCTTTCAAAAGTTTGCTGGAAGTTTGAACTAAAAGGAGTCTTTTGGGTATTGAAAATTTATGACCTGGCACCTTTGTAAGGTTTGTGTTCGTATTGTGTTTTAGTAGAAAGAAGAAATTGAAAAGTTGGTGCTACTCTTTGAAATATATATCTCAGGCTTTATGAAGGGAAGAGTGATTAAGTTAGGGAAAGTTCTGTAAATTGGGAAAAAAAGACAAGAAGACAACATAATGAGTATTTAAAAATGAGAAGGAGGAAAGAAGGACAAGTTAGTTCCCCAGAGCTACCTCACTACTTTTCATGTTGACTGGCAAATGATGATAAAGAAGAGGAAGCACTGCTTTATTTGGGCTTGAACAGAAAACGTATTTCTGTCAGCTTTTGGAATGACTTGGTCGGTGTGCCGGGCACGCAAGAGGTCTTTGCTCAGCTCCGGTGAGGGAGGAAATGTCAGTTTGAAATGCGATTGAGCCATCTGGTGGGAAGGAGAGAACACAGCAAGTGGAAAAGCTGCAGGGGGTAGAAACAGACAGAGAAAATAACTTCTGTTCCTCTGCCTTTCCTTGTTGCACTCTGCTATTACTTTTTCTTTTCCAGAAGGCCTCCGGGGCTATGGGAATCACTTTGTACTTCCTTTAAGCCTTGAAATAGGAGACATTTTTGCTCACAGGCATTTCTGTCCTGCTTCAGACTAACTGAAGTAGGTCTGAAGCTCTGAGTGTAATGCTTCTTTCGCAGTTTAGCCAGGTTAAAATCATACATTTGTGGAAGAGATCTTAAAGATCATCTAATTCCATGGGCATGCCATGGGCAAGGATACCTTCCACTGAACGAGAGCTCCATCCAACCTGGCCTTGCTGTCCTTTTCCATTTCATGTGGCCATTCACTTCACTGGCAGGCACTTCTCTGTTTGAGGTACCTCTGTGCCTCAGAAGGAGACATGCTTAGTTCTGTCTTTAAGGAAATCCGTCTACTCTTGCCGTGATTAATGGGTTTGTTATTCTGAAAGTGATGGGATGAGCTTATATAGGTTAGATACAGTATGGGGGTAGAGATACACATTTTAAAAAAGTGTGTATATGTCTATATCTAGACCTCCAGAGAGGAGTTGGATTCAAAAGTAGGGAAGTGTAATGGAAAAATGAGGATTTTTCTGGAAGCTTTGGCTTTGGGTTTCCTGAAAGGGAAGTCTAAAAACTTGAGGCTGTGATTTTAATATGGTTGAGTGTGCCAGTGTGTGCTCTTGGCATGAGATGTCCTGTGAATTACTCAGCCTAAGCACTGGGGGTTAGGTCAGGCCACTTTATATAATCCATTGAATTAGTGTGAGCTAAGGTCAGTGGTGAAAAAATTTAGGATTATTTTAATTGAAAACTTTAAATTTTGAAAACTCATTGCCTCCTGAGTGTTTTAACAAAATTCCATTAAGAAGAAGAAAAACATAGTTCTCCTTTACTTGATTTCTGTTTTTTCACACGTCCTCTATTTTTGTTTTCAAAAGCAGTCTGTTCTGTATCATAAGAATTGATTTTCAAAGTTTGTAAACTGTATTTTCATTGGGAGGAGTGAAAAGTTCCCACAAAGTAATTTATCCTAGTAAAAAATTGTTTCTAGCTTTCATACAGTCATATTAAAATTTTCAGTCTACAGAATGAATTTATGCAATATCTTTTTACAGTTGCACAGTGTAGTGTTTTTCTGTTTGCCTTTTTTTCCCCTCTGCTGCTCACAGATTATCCAGTCTCAAAAGAATGACACCCTAGGTTAAAACTTTCAGTGATATTTAATTTCAGATTTAGGAAGTTCTGGCTGTCATGACACAAATACCATGACACTGATATCTCAAGTTGTCCAGTCATCTCTGAGTGGTTGCTTCTTTCTACTGTAAGAGCTTTAGGCAGTGTCCTATTTTGGGCTGTAAGCCTGAGCTGAAGAAGGGTTTTCTGTTGATTCTGACTTCTTCTGTAATCCCTTTAAATATTTGTTCAATCTATCTTCTGAAGTAAAAAGAATCAGAGGGAACACTGTTGAAAGGGCATCAGCTAGATATCCAGAGGAAGTGTTAAGCGTCAGGTACATGTACTGACTGTGAAAATCCATGCTTTATTCTTTTCACTCTGTTCTCCCGTTGAGGAGGATTTATCTCAATTTCTTTTAAGTCTTTGTTATTGAAAACTCGATGCTTGCTTTCTTTCTACAGTTGTCAAAACCTGAGAAGGTTGTAATTCCAGAACGTTATGTTGAGCTGGAGCCAGAGGAGCCTCTTTCTACAGAAGAACTGGCGGCAAGGCAGCGTAAAGCAGAAAAGATAAAGAATATTCTTACTAAATCAAGGTTAGGTTTTAGGGTTTTTTCCAAATCTTACACAGGGGCTCATGTTAAACATTGAGAACCAACATCATACAACAATCTTTATTTCTGTTATCTGAGTGCAACTTTAGCTTTGAGAAAATGCACTCAGAATTTATGTGGCATACTTAGAGCTGCTTTTTAAAACAAGGTAGAAGACATACTGATGAATTTTGTATATGTCCATTTTCTTGTTTAGAGAGTCTAAAAACAGTACTAATTGCTTACCAAACAACCTGTAGATGAGAGTGAGGAGGAAGGAAAGGCACAAAGCTGGCCGACAGCAGAAGAAAAGTCAGCATGGGAGCAAGTTTGTTGTGTCCAGAGAGCTGGAGTTGTGTAACAACACTTTTGACTACTTACAGCTAACATAGTCAGCTTGAAACAGTCAATTTCCAGAATTTGATATGTCAGGTACCTGCTCTCTTAGGAAGGGGTACAGCCTGAGGACCACCAGGTTTTCCCTCTTCCTCTGAGCATGAGCATAGAATTTTACTAACAACTTCAAATAAATAGCACTTTTGTAGTGCTTTCATTTAAACACATTAAGGATATTTCTAAAAAATGGCTTTCAGATGTTCTTAAGGCTATGCAGAAATTGTAATTGAATACGGGGTGGCTGTGTCATTTTTCCTTGTGTGCTGTAGGCATTTGCATACAACATCAACGCTATTTTTAAAAACCCCAATAAAATTCGGAGCTTGATAGATGAGATCTGAAAACTGCTCTCTGAATCCAAGCTCGTTCTTATCTGCATGGTGGATTCTTTATGTTTGCAAATGTTAATGTTGTTTTTCCACTTTCCCCCCAGTATGCACAATCTGCAGCCTACTGTTGCCCAGGACAAACACAACTCGATTGATTTAGATTCACAGCTGCAGGAGCAGGAGCGCATCATTACCATTTCATATGCTCTGGCTTCTGAAGCCTCTCAGAGGAGCAAGGAGGTAGCAGGTAATGCTCAGTTATTTACAAAATAACAGCTATTCCTTACCAGCTTCTCAAGTTGTGTGGGGTTGTTGCTGAACTCCTGGCATAAGAGAAAGTTTTAGTCATTCATATTCAAAATAGTGAAAAGTGCATGTAGGTAACAAATGGAGAGGGGCTAATGATTTACATTGAGTATTTGGCCTCCAGTGGACAGGATAAAGGAGGCAAAATACTATGATCAGTAAGTTCAGAACTTGGAAACTTGCTTTAACTAATAGTGCTAAAAAAAAATTAGCATTTTAATTCTCTATAATTCTCTATAATTACATTAAATCAAATATTTCTATGTTCATTTTTTGAAAGTAAATGGATCTGTGACTTCAAAATCAATCAAGGAAAGGGGATTTAAAATATTTTTTTAAAGAGAAAACTTCCCTGGTCCAGTGTGGAGATGAGGCTAGAATCATTTGCAGCTTGAGCTGTGTGACAGCAGGCTGAAAAAGACCTTGTAAAATGGGCATGGGCATGTCTGGTTACCAGGATGAGAGGTCAGAGCGAGACAGCTGTGCAGGAATTCTGGTTGATGCCTGGAAATTAATAGGCCCTTTGCAATGTGTTGCTAAAAGTGATAATTTCACTCTTGATTGCTTTATAGTTGAAATAAGTAAGAAATGTCAAGAGATTTGTATCACACAGTAATCCATGCAGCGATTTCCCCAAGTGTCTGACTGGCCATTTATAACTGGCACCATTCACTGTTCCAGTGGAGAATGGAAATAATGGAAACTTCAACTATGATGGAGAAAAAATATGCACATTTCTCATCCAAAGTTGTCAGTTTAAACTTATGGCTCTTGCCACAGCAGCCCTTAAGACCTTCCCATTAAAGACAGATTATTCCATCCCATTCGAGATGCGTGACGAGCATCTGCAGTAGCAGTGTTGATTGAATGTGGCTGTACACTCAGGGGTGCTGTGCCAGGTGAACCTGAGGGGAATGGCATTTTGAGGGGATGGAATACATTTCCAAGATAGGAATCTTGAGACTTCAGAGAGTTTCTGTGGGTAATTTAACTGACTGGCAGGGAGAAAATGATTTGCTGAGGAGGCCAGATGTTATAAAGCTAAACCAAACAAACAGAAAAACAGAATTGTAAAATCATGGGAGCAGTTCAGGAATAACCTTGTGGCCCTTCAGGCCACTGGTGTATCAACAGGGCTTTTCCACAGGTGCTTTGGTCCCAGTTCTAGTGACCAGAACCTTGTAACAAGTACTCCAATCCTTTGCTTACGGAATGGGAATTTTTTTCACAATTTATGAGCCAATGGAGCATTTTGCCACATGGGTTCCAGCTTCTGCTGGGAAAAAGGTCACACATCTGGGCTAGGATCAAGCCAGGTGAGCACAGCCAGTACTTGAAATTATTATTCTGTGTCAGTACAACAATGGCAGAGTGCCTGCCCTACTCAGAGGTCTTCTTGGGGCCAATTAAGTTGCTGCTGGGTGTGCCTGAACTTGTAGCAACTCTACAGTACTGAAGTAGGTTTGATTTTTTTTTTTTTTAATGTTGTGTAGTGAATTAGTATACATTTCATTACTATAGGCTTTTATTTATATGTTGTAATTTTTTTGTAATTATCTCAAAAGTGTGATTGGTCAAAATTTTTTTAGATATATGTAACCCCAGAAATCCTCTTAATTCTTTTGTTTCCTCAAAGAGGGAATTAAAGTGTGTATTGGCACTGAAATGTTTAAATGCTACTTCAGAAAATTTGCAGTCAGTTGTGAGATAAGTTGTATTTTCATTTTCTTTGTGAAGCATAGCAGCTGCCTCTTTTGTCTTTCAGACACTTAAAGAAACCCTAACACAGTAGCCAAAGACTGAGGTTTTTAAGGAATTCCAAGCTTTTATATTTGTGTACATCTTTTGTTGCTGCACTTGTACCTCAAAAACTCACTTCTTGAAACATGTCTTGCTTTGATTTCAGTTATTTCTTACTCCTTTGAAAGCAAACACCTTCCCTGGTATTCTTAAAAAAAACAAAAGCCATAAAGCACTGGACACTTTGCACAGCTGATTTTATATTCTCATTTAGTCTCATATTACAGATTCCTTCATGTTCTTATTTTTGGGGTTTGATTTTTGAAGTACGGGTTATCGTTTGCTGCTTGGTGAGGAATCAGACCACATCTGAAAATCCCAAACTAATTATGTAGATTGTTCTACAAAGATCTGTTTATGAAAAAGACTGTGAAGCTTAACTTTGCCCATTTTTCAGGGGTGAGTGGTTATGTTA
Organism: Motacilla alba alba; assembly: GCF_015832195.1. Taxonomy (NCBI): domain Eukaryota; kingdom Metazoa; phylum Chordata; class Aves; order Passeriformes; family Motacillidae; genus Motacilla; species Motacilla alba. Next base: position 13,076,694 of record NC_052020.1, on the reverse strand, counting down.
GGATATTATGCTAATATACATCTTTTAAGATAAGCTGTAAATTTATCTAATCTTAGCATTTTAGAGTTTCCTCTGTTCCTAATAAGAAATTAACCTTTTGAGTGGAAATCATGCCAAGAATCTGGAAGATTAAAGTCAAATACAAGAGTACTAAGAAGTCGTTTCCTATGTTGTGTGCTTTGGCCCTCCAAAACATAAAAGCAGAATTTTAGATTAAGTTTCAATTTCTTCAGTTTTATTATTATTGTCTTCCAATACTATACCATTACTCAGGTTTATAAACAAGAATAGTTTTAATCATCGTATTCTTTATTTTCAAGCTGATATATGAAAATGTATTTACTGTATCATGCACTGCACTAAGCAAAATGTTGTACATATGTAATTTTGTAAACATTATTTTTCTATATATTATTTTGGTTTCTGCTCACTGGTACATAACAAATGAAATGTTGAAAACCTGCACAGCCTCAGTGAAGTCTGGAAATTGAATTAGCAAATAGAGGTGCTGATCCAGAGCTTCAAAAGCTTTAAAAGCAGGGCTGATGAGAGTATGTCAGTGTTGTGTGCCTTCCTAACGTTCCAGTGAAATTTCATCTTAAGATTGGTTGTCCATATTCTCATGCAAATAGGAATCTTTATTTGTTTGATTTATGCGAGGAGTAGAAAAAAAGCAGCAGAAATGTTGGTAGAAATGTAGTAAGGTAGAAATGTTGTAGAAAGCAGGTAGAAATGTTGTTTACCTTGTGTTCCATGTGGCTACAATAGTGTAGCACCTCATTCATTGCTCATCAGGCAGTAGAAAATTAAGGTGACTCCATTTATGATGTGAATGTTTGATTGTGCAGCCTAATTCCTGTGTGTGATCCCTTCTAGCTCAGCAGTTGACCTATCCACCCAAAGCACCCTCACCTTCTGTACCACAGCCACCTCACTCCCCCTTAAGCAATGGATTTCACTACACATTTGTTTAAACACCTTCCAAGTAAGAACTAACTGCTCTCAGCATGTCTGATCTGCCATCGTGCCTGTGCTGTGGCTTGCTAAATTTTAACTCCTTTACTAAACCAAGATTCCATCCGAATGAAAGCATGCAGCTACTCTTTCAGGAACCTTTTGTCCCTGTAAATATTGCTTCTAATGAGCTAACACGTGGGCTGGTGAAGTCTTCATCTAAATGCTGTTGCTCTGCAGGTGAGGTGCTTCCTCAGTCCCACTGTGTGGTGAAGGGAGGAGACATCTGTGCTCTGGGTAACAGGGGGCCAGGTTTTCAGCAGCCTTCTGTACTCTGGTGGTTGCTCAGGGCGTGTAAAGAGAGAATCCAAAGTGCACCCTTGTACAAGCAGGGGCTTCCTTTGTGGGTCTGTATCCTACACATGAGCTGACATCAGAGTTTTAGATGAGGTGAGCTGAAAATTTGGCCCTTTGTGACTAATTCCGCAATGTTGTGTTTGACTTTGATCATGTCTTTCATTGGATCATGTTAACAGAAGATTGAGTTTGTCTCTGGTTAGGTTATTTTGCCACTTCAAGTATTAAAATTGTGATAATTTTTTTGTCCTTACAAAGAAACATCTGTATTTGTATCTCTTCTCAGTAGAATTTGCAGAGATTTCCCTGTTTGAAATTGGAAGCAGGAAAAGGTGTAAATACTGTATGCAACTGCTGAGTGCACCCCTAGTTAAGACACTTGCTATGCATCCATATTTTCCTTTTATATTATTCTTACCTTTCTGATTTTTTTTTTGGCTCAATTTTATTGCCTGAAATTGAACAAGAAGATAAAGCAGAGATGAAGTAGTAAAGAGTGTTGCTTGAGTAACTCAAATAATTGTCCAGTGCCCGAGACTCGAGCAGGGGGCTGGGGCTGACCTTCAGAGGTCCCTTCCTACCCCAACAATTCTGTGATTCCAGACTGACTTAAAAACACGTCTAGCACATGTCTGTACAAATATATACACACAGATATACAGTTACAGATATAAATTTATATAAAGCTACATTTTCTTCAGAGAAAGAAAGTAATTGTGATGTGCTGGGGACACAGGAGTTTGAGCATCAGTGGCATCATGAGACAATTGTTGGCTTAACGTGTCTGTATGAATTGTTCCTTCTGTCAAATTGCAAAAGGCTTCAAAAAAAAAAGTTCCCAGCAATTTCTTACTGCTTGGCATTGGTTGACACCCTTCAATATTTAACCATGTTTTATTTTCCTTCACACCAGCCAAAGCAGTAAGTGAACACTGACGTGAGACTGGAGGCAAATCCCACTTTGTGACGCCGCGTGGAGGACAGAGGAGATTCTTTTCCAGGTTTCTGTGGAGATACTCGTTGGCTGGTGACACCTTCTTCTGGAAAGACATTCAGAGAATGATAGGGGGATTTTCTATGAAAATGAAGAGAACTGCAGATCATTTTTTATTTACTTCAGTTTAGTTCACACTTTTTATATGAATAAACGGCACTTTTAATAAACTCTGTGAAATACTGACAATGTATTTTTAGAACAATGTATTTTAGGGTTTTTTTTAATCAAGGGCTGAATTCATTTTAAAAGACACTACTTGCATAGATACTAAAAGATGCTGGTACTTCCCCCTCAGGCTCAGATGCACATCGTAAAGTTTTGTGAGAGAAACCCTGCAAATTTGAACAAACCTAGAAGCACATTCGTAGGGTATGGATAGAGCTAACATGGGTGACAGGTTTGGTGAAAGGGTGTTTCAGATTGAATATTTTTGTAGAGTTAATCACCCACCCTTTTGCCCATTAAATAATCCATTGCAAGAACTGTTAGCTTGAATTTCTAAATATTAGTAACCACTGTATAGCTGAAATGTCCCAAGAAAGCCATAACAAAAGCCAGTTTTAACTCCCTTTTTTTATCATCCCAGATGATTAACTTGCTGGTATCAATCCAAAAGTTTGTTAGGTTGCCCTTGAAAGTAGTGCTGCCCCCTCTATAACAAACAGCTAACAAATTTTTTTTTTTGGAAGTTGAGATGTGAAAGAAGATGATTTTTAATAAAAATATGTGAAGTAAGCAATAAACAATTATAATGTGTCATTTGGCTAGTAAATACCTATTTTTCTTCTGATATTTTTTCAATAGACGTTACAATATGATGTACTGACTACTATTTATCCTAGAAACAGCAAAACTAATGGAATGTGGCACCTGCTAATTTGCTGTGTATGTTCACCTGGTGCTTATCTTTGCCAAACTTGAAATTCTGTGCTGTACTTACACATAGGGCAAAGGGTGAGCTGCTTAAAAAAAGGAGAAAATAAGACTAAATGTATTGCTGCAACTATACTTTAATGAACCCTGTGTATGCATCGAATGCAAGACATGCAAAAACTTCTCAATGTTATGTAATTAGTAGCTGAGTTCAGCTCTGGATGAGAAATAACTGAGAAATACTTCTGCAGTATTTTGTGAAACCACTAACTTGTTTATTCCCTGTATTCAAGTAGTAGCTAAAAACCCCTTGGAATTGACCTTTGTGTTTCAGACTGTAAGACAAATCACATTATCTTAACAATATACTCAGAAATATTCTTAAAAGTATATATTTAGCTAATGCAATCTATTTTACCTCAATACTGCCAGTATCAACTTCAAAACCTTTTGCCAAAATAATGATTTATTTTTGCCTTTATAAAAAGTTTTGAAAGCATAAATGAATATTTTGCAAGAAAACATTAATTTAAATAAAATGTAACCGTTTGGAAAATGGTATATGTACAGATTAAAATATTAACATAACTGCCTCCTATTGCCTCTGTCTTGTCTGCTCTCTTATCAGTGTCCAGCTAGTTGGAAATCCGGAGTCATTTGTGCTTTTATCACGTTTTGCTCTTCTTTGGTTCAAATCCCATTGAGGTTCCCCAGTTTTGCACTTATTTTACTGTCATTTGAACCAGGCTCTCTCTACATCAATTCTACATTTTGATGATGATTATTATTGTTAGTTGATTGGGGTTTTTTTTTTGTTTGTTTTGTTTTGTTGTTTAGAAATGTTTTTTAAGCAATGGATGAAATCTGTCTTTATTCTTGAATAGCAGCAATGGGCTGTTGGCTGAGGGCAAGGTGGTGTGCACTGGCAAAGCTGCAGCTCACGGGCAGCGTTTGACTTGCCAGCAGTTCCCTCAAAAGACACCTACCTTGATGGAGAGCACTGGAGATGTTGAATTCTTCTGAAAAAAAACAATTAAAAGTGTTTCTGTGACTGCACAAACTCGAGGGTGAGTGTTTGAGGCTGTGAGTCCCTTGGCTTTTGGATGTGAGTGGCAGAAGTTGGGAGCTGAGCTGCTTTAGGGTGTGCTCATCCTGTTTTTGTGGGGCACAACAAAGCGGTGAAGGGGAAGGAGCACAGGCAGTGCTGCTCTGCAGGATGGGGCAGATGCTCATTCTCTTTTCTTTGATCACACAAAATCTGCTCATTCAAGCTTGTGTGGAAGAGAAGGATTTTGCCCTAAACAGTTACATCATTGACATTTTCAACAAAACCAGTCTTGATGGAAAGACTTTCATCATGTCCCTAGTTAATCCCCTATTTGGGAAAAATTATAAGATAACGTTAAGATAATTTTTCTTCCAAAACCTTTTGTTGAATATGTGAAATGCTGTTCTTAGTGACCATCTTTTGTAAGGGTGGGTGTAGTTTTTAAATAGGAATGACTAGTTTTCCTATGCATAGAGTGTTTGTTTTGGGTCAATTTCCTTTTTCAGTTCTGTTTCTTTTAATCTACATGCTCTTTCCAGGGTGTTACAAGATACTTTCTAATATTAAAGCTAGGAAAAAAATTATATGACTTTGCAGATCAATATGATTTTGGTCAGAAAGTGGACTTTTTTCCCCTCTGCCTATTAAACAGTGAAGTGTTTGTGACTAATTGAACTCACTCATTGGAAAGCAGTGTCAGTTCTTTTGATTGTGCTGGTTTTTAATTAGTGTTTTGTAATGTTATACCAACCAAAAATTTTGCAGGCTGAATTCTCTTCCCATATGCAGCTGTTTCAAATTTCTTCAGCCGAAGTTACTAAACTTTTACTGCCCAGCTGCATTTATAACAGTACAGCCTGATAGTTGTAAGTGGCACCTCCTTCACCTTTCTGGACTTGCACAACAGTCCCCACCCCTGTTTTTCACTATTATTTTTAAGTTTGTGTGATTGCTGGGCTGCAAGAAATCCTGCTGAGCTACAGCACTGTTTGTCTTTGTGCATCTGTATTACGCTGCTTGTTTTAAAGGACTGGGCAGGTAAGGAGTACTTAGAGACATCCAGGCTGTCTTGGAACACTTAGGAAGAAAAAAACACACCACCACCACCACCACCAAGTCCCCCACAAACAAAACCCACCAGAAGTAGATACAAAGGTTTTTCAGGAAGCTACTGAGAGATTCTCTTCTGGAGAGTATCTTAGGTGTGGAAGGAAAAGCTGCTGAAGGATGCTACTAAACTTGTGTGCTGCTATTTCAAAAAGCTCTTAAAGCCCATCAGGGTGGTTTTGGGTACCCCACAGCCTTTGGAGGGGGAGGGGTTGGTGTTCTGAGAAGGCAGAGCTCTCCCAGCCTATTCTGGTAGTTCACACCATTATTTTTCCCCCTACACCATTTACTCCTCTGACTTCCAGATCTTCAAATATATGTGTATATTTTTTATATCAGCATCTGTTCCCCTCTAGGAAACCACCTATTTCCCAGGTGTCTTAGCAATTAACTTCTGGATGTTCTATGGAGGAAAGACCAGATTTACCTAGTGTCAAAACTTAGAAGATGTGGAAGGCAGGATGTGATGTTACCCCTCTGATTTATGTCTGTCTGTGGGTATTTTAAAGTGTTTGCTTGTGCTGTGTGTGTCTGTGTGCCCGTGGTTATAAAAAGAACAAAGCCATGCACAAGAAAAACATGAAAAAATTGCTATATTTTCTACACCTGGTTAAGATTCCCATTGGTTATTTGGCTGTATTCAAAAGGCTAAGATTTTTATTGCTCTACTAGCAAAAGCAACCTTTCTTCATAGTGGAGCAGTACAAAGAAAGAGCACAAAAAATCCTCACATCACAGTGCCTGAAATTCTGTTTGAACAACTGTATTGATTGGGTCTGACCCCTTTAGATTTTTTTCTTCCATTATTTGAAAAGGTGCATCTAACTGCAGCTGAATTGAACCAACCGCAATGAACTTTCCATGAAAACTTCTTGAGATATTTCTTTAGTTCAAAGCTCTGGAATTTTAAAGAGCATTTTTAATACAAGTCTGTTGAGGTATCCTGTGCAACAACCACACTTGGAATGTTAAACTACAGGTAAATGTAGGAGGGAGGTAAGATTATAAAAGCTGCCGTGAAATTGCTGGGAGATGGTGGAATAACTTCAAGTGCTAATTATAAAGTAAATAAAACCAGAAAATATTGAATATGTGTAAAAAGTAAGTGCATACAGAAAGTATATGCACATTTGAGCTATGTTGACTTGTTATTTACATGCCAGTGCTCCTGGTTGCCTTACAGAGAGTGGAAAACAGCCTCCAAAGAAAACAGAATTAGCATTTTTGGAGCAGCTGTTGGTGAAGTTATGTTGCTAGATGTAAACTTGAAGGACAATTATGTTTTCTTGAATCCTCTTACCAGGTGCTGTAGCATAAGGAAGCAGTAAAAGAAGGAAGAGATTAAGAAATTAAAGGTGAGTAGTGAGGTTGTAGAAAATAATGGCAGAGATGTATCTGCAAGCAAGGTGTAAGTAAGAGGCTGAAGGTGAGGGTGGAGAGCAGTCTGGTGGTGGGAAATGAGGGGCAGTAAAAAGATGCAAAGAGCTCAAATGCATAGACTTGGACAGCAGCAAAATGCTTCTATGAAAGGACTTGGCCTAAATTTTACTGGAGAAGGTAAGATGGAATAGCTGGGAAATGAGAATGTTTCATGTCCCAGTGCAAACAATACCTCGTGAAAGAGTTAAACAAGGGAGTAGGATGTTAATGATGTTGATGCTGTTAAACAAGGGAGTGGGTAGTAGTGGATGAAGGAGTATCAATGATGACTTCAGGGTAGTGTTTTGGTAGCAGGACAATTGTCTTTCCTATTGCCAGTTGCTGTGCTTTGTTCCTAGACAGCATCCAAAGTTCTTTTCAGTCTTGCCTTTTAATTTTTCTCCACTAGATCCTCATATGGCCACCATAAACGATACTGGGTTTGGATAGATAATAGCACAAACTGTAAGTGTGAGCTCCTTCTGCACCTGCACATCAAAATTAACTCAACTTGGGTTAAATCACCAAGTATTGTGTTTCTTTAATGCTGTGCAAAAACGAAGGAAACTCGCCTCCCATCACGATGCTGTGCACCTCTTGCACTAAGATATTTTTCTCAAGAAAAGTACAGAGGTGACAGGCTTAAAAGCAAACAAAACCAACTTTTTCTCTGTCCCTTCAGTTGAGGGTACCTTGGCACATGTCCCTTCTCTTAATCCCCTGACAGCTTCCAAGAGACTGATGTAAAGAGCCGTGCCAGGCTTTGATTATGAGATATTGCACTGCCACTTATTCTCTTTGTCTCCTGCAGTTTACAGAGGCAGCTTCAGTGCATAATTTAATCCCTGTACTGGGGACTGCAGCAAATCCACGGAGATTTCTACCAACCGTCCTCTCTGGCATCAGAACAACATGTGCACATCGTCTTTGATGTGAATTCCCCAACCAGAGCCTTAGAGGGACCTATAGCTTTGAAGCTGGCCTATAAATTGTGCTTTCAGGAATCAAGTTGTCAGCCTCCTCTTCAGGAAGAAAGGGAGAGTAAACTGCAAAGCAGTTGCAAGAAACTACAGGGCAACTTACAGATCTGGTTTCCTTGGCCTCAGAGAATTCCTGTAGGATGTTGAGAATCCCTTTTTACCTGGCTTAGAAGCACCCTCTGTGGTGACTGCCAGACCCGTGGGCACTGGGGCTGTGATGGAGCTCACCTGGAGGGGTTCCTGGTTCCAGGAATGGAAGGGGAACAGGCACACCAGTGCATTTGCCCTCGTTCAGGTGTGTTCAGTCTTCCAAAGCCAAGTGCTGACAATGCACCTGTATTGTTCTTTGTGTAAGTGAATTTTCAGTGTGGTTTAGAAACAGATGAAAACTTAGCAGATGTGATGGTTGTTCTGTGACAACCTCTGTGGCCTAACTTCAGTGCTTCCCTGAGGTGTAGGAGAACAGGCAGACTTCTGCCTTACTATTGAGATGGAAATTAACTGGTCTTTGAGTTGAGGAATTTCAGTGGACAGGTCTTGTTTTAATAGACAAATGCAGTTGCCCTTCTTGTTAGTGTCTGCTTATGATGTGTTCTGCTGTCATCTCTGGCAGCTCCTTCCATACCAACTTGAAAAAGCAAAGGGCTGACTGGAGTCAACCAAGACACGGACTTTAATTCCTGTGTTCCCTGTCTCCAATAAGCTGAAACCATCCTGCTCCTATCCATGCCACTAGTGCTGATACTGTTGTATCAAATGTTGCTAAAACTGACTCCAGAATTGAAACATTCACCACACGAACTGAGCTAGATCAGCCTTTCATGGTACCTGGGGAGAAGCTTATGCTGCTTCATCAATCGATCAGTATGCAAGTTTTAGAATGTTTATAAATGCTAGGCAGAAACAGACAAGACTGTGTAGAGTAACTCTTCCTATTTGGAGCATGTGAGTCTTAAGTGAGCATCACAGATGTTACTCCAAATCTCATCAGATGTTACCCCAAATCTCATCAGATGTTCATATTTGGTGTTCTACTTCTGGGGGATGAAAGTTCTGCTTATTTTTTTTTTCCTGTCAGAGCTGTATCTAGAATAATTTAATTTCAGTTTATTTTTTTATCTTTGTGTGTTCTATTTATTTATAACTGAAACTGATGGCCTGATCAGGGAGGCAAGAGGCCGAGTGGAAGGGCCCCTCATTTTGTCTGTCAGTAGAGCTGTGCAGGGCTGGCCAGCTGGATCTGCTTTTCCTGGGTCTTTCCAGATCCCACTGTAAATCTCTGCATGGCTGCATGCTGGTGGAAGAACTCAGTGAGCAGCACTGCTGGGACAGAGAAAGCAGAGAGGTGAGTGGCAGCCAGAGCTAAAGGATTTCAACAGGGAAATGCTGGTTCGAGTTCAACTTGAGTGCCTAACCAGGAAAACTTGGAATGGGTCTATTAGGAAAGTGATCAGCTGATCTCTTAGGGAGGCATCTCACTGTTTCGTAGAGATAGAGCAGCTTTCCTAAGTCATGGTGAGGTTTTCTCTCTTCACAATGCACAAGCAACTTAATTTTTTTCCCTATGTATTTATTAGAAGCTTGCAGTATTGAGAAAACAACAAAAAAATATGCAAATCAAGTACAAGTGACTGACCGATAGTTGCTGCTGGAATATTGCTCTTGAAATGGAATGAGTGGAAGAGCTTGCATTAAATGCAGATGTAGTAAAACACAGTAATCAAAATCTACACTCGGTTTCTATTTACAATATTACTTTTATTTTTTCCATACTTATTCCAAGTCCTCCCCCAATAGCTGATGCTGCAATGTTTACATTCAACTAGGCAATGACAGTACAAACTGCTGCTTTCCTTCAGCCGACTGGCTGGAAATGTTGTCTGCACATCAGGAATTGTACACAGGAGTCTCCAGGAGCACCCTGAGTGTCCCCTGGAACACTGCTCTGGAGGTACCAGAGGTACAGGGCAGATGTCCTGCCCCCCCAGCCAGGAGGGGCAGGTGATCTGTCTGATGTACTAAGAGGAAAAGAAGTCTAAAAAGCTCTGATATTTTATTCATTACATGAATGCAATGACTTTGCAGAGGAATGGATGTGTTTAATTCTTGCTGGGAGGAGTTGCTGAACTCCTGGCTTTCTAGGCATATCAGCTTGACTTGACAGCCTTGTGCTAATAGACTCAGACCTCCAAGTGATGCATGTGCAGGGAGAAAAGGAAGAAGGGCTCGCATACTTAACTCTTTATTCTATATTTTAAAAAAGCTAAAATGATTTGTATATCCTTTTCATTATCAAAGTATACTTTCTCTTTCAAAGTAAACTGGTTTCTCTGGGAGGTGTTATTTTTAATAACAGCTCAGTGCTCTAGCCAGGAACCAGTAATTCAAAAAATCACTCTTTTCTACTGAAAAGTAGAAACAACTACAGCTCCTCCCCCTTGTTAGAAAGCCAAAGAAGCAATTAGAACCTTCTGTTGTATTATGCTTTTCTAAAACATATTCTCTATGCAACTGCTGTAGGACTTCAGATGGATACAGTGATCAATGCTGTCACAAAAGTGAGCAATTTCTCCTCAGCCCTGCCAACACTAGCATCTATAGACAAAATCATTGTTTAAAGCTCTAGTACATCACAGAATAATGCTGATATTGGTATTTTACAACTAATGCAACATCACGTAATTCACATGTAATCTTAATAGTCAAAAATTCAAGACTGGGGTACTAACTGAATAAACCACTAACATGAAGCTTCCTTATCTGGCATGGAATAAGGGAAGGGATAGTTTAGATAACATTGTAAAGATTGGGCAGGAACAAAACAAATTTATTTCTCCATCCAGGATTTTATACACTTTACAAAAACCAGTAATATCACTGTGCCCATAAAAATGTTATCCATGGCAACAGAAAGCAAATACTACTTTTTGTCATCTAACAGGGTCTTTTTAAAATCAAAATACAAAGATCTGTGCTGTAGCAGTCCTCCACTTTGCACTGTAACAATAAGGCTTACTGTACTTTAAATACAAAGCTGTTACATCTGCAGTTATGAACCACTGGCTTTCACAAACATCATTTTATAGTTGCTTTTTGCTTCTTTTTTGTTTTCTGGAACCTCAGCTTCATCGTGTTTTGCAGTAGCTTGTAGCTCCTCTGCAGACTCCTCTTGCTCTGAATCAGAGCCACTTTCAGAATCATCTGAACTCTCATCAGAGGAGTGTCCAGCTGCCTCCTCTTCGTGTTCATCTTCCTGAAACTGTAAGTTCAGATTATGAGATAAAATATTATTTCCTGGCAACTCCACTGCAGCCTTTAAAACTTCCCAGTGAGATTGTTTCACTTAATGGCTTCTTTCATTTTGGTACTAAAATGGGTCATGTTGCTAAACAGAGGCCCATAAGACACAAACGGTTAGACAGAAAGCAACTCCCTGAAGTGGTTAATCATGCCAGCTGTGACATGAATTCATCAGCCACTGGTTTATTTAGTTACAGCAGAAATTCTAAATTCACCATTCAATGAGTCTGAAGTTCCAGATCACATCAGTTCAGTAATTCCAGTATTGACACTGGAATATTTGTCAGAGTGACAAAATGGAACTAAAGCTAGGCCATCAAGAATTCCCATTTGTGACTGATCTCTGAAAGGACACTTAGCAAACTGCAGCAAGAGGAATGCTGAAGTAATCCAATGCTACTGCTAACAACAAAGCAGATGGTTATCCTGCCTTCTTATGTATTCCTCAGCAACACCCTGATTTACTATATTAAAACTGTTACTCTGTGCCCTAATCAGACTGCTCTGGAGCAGAATTCTTCACTTCTCAGAACAATGAGAAGCATCAGTCACTTATGAGCACCTAAATGCCCACCATAGTGTACGCAAACAGCAGCCAAGTGGCTGCAGTAAGTCTGTATTTAAACCTAAACCACAGAAGTCTGCATGGATTTTTAAACCCAGCACCACCTTGTCTTAGTGAAGTGAAAGCCAATCATTCAGAAAGGAAGTCAGTACCTCACTGAACCCGAGCCCGCAGTGGCGCCGGTTCCGCCCCGACATGGTGCTGTCCATGCTCTGCTGGTACTGAGACTCCAACTCCTCGTTCATTTTCTTGTCTTCTTCCCCTGCATTGTCCAGGGTACTTTGGTTATGGTTATTCAAATTAACAAAGACATCAAATTACAGGAAGTCACATTTTCAAAGGCAAGAAGTTTAAATGCAACCATTCTAAACTAGGATCCAGTATTACTGCATACAAACCATCAGATTTAAAGCAACAGTACCAAGGGTGCAAGCGGGATGGCTTTGGTACAAAGAGGGCTGGGAAGTTCCTGAGGCCTGATGCATTCCAGAGTTGCACTATGCAGTGTTATGTTCTACAGAACGAGGTAAATGTAATCAGTGTGAGTCCTCTGTGCTTCCAGCCAATACTGCAACATGCCCCAGCAAGGAGAAACTCTGTGACCTTCACTACATAACACAGGATTACTGTGATGAAATCATCCCTCAGATATAGCATCATGCCTTGGGACAATAGCACCACTCTTGTTTATGGAGCTCTATCTGAAACTGTTTCATGCATCCCAAATTACAAGGAGCAGTTACTACAGCTCTGCATTTTTCCATCCTTAGGAATTAGCAAAAAACTAATTTTCATGAGCCACTTCTATAGCCCCTTTATTTACTTGAGTAAGTGGTCTAAAATAGTTAAGGATCCTATGTACTTGGAAAAGGTAGGAATCTCTAATTCTCCCCAGGAGGCCTACAACACTAGCCTTTAATTTGTATCTCTGTGAAGCTGAAAGGTTGTATTGCAAATCCACACTTCCTCATTTGGAAATTAGAGCTGTGTGTTATTGTAAAAGGACAAGAACTCTATGTTGGACAAAGAAGTGTTAAAACCCCCAGCATTTTAACTTTTTGCTGTTAACAAAGGAGTACTGCTTCTGTATGACTTCGAGGAGAAGCATCACTTCCTTTCTAGAAATTCAGGTGTGAAGGAGTGATTCTCAGTCTCTGTAAGCTAAGAGCAGCAGCACCTGGAACCAATCCTCAGGCTTACTTTGGGCCATAGATAATTTTTCATCACGTGAAAAATGATCAGTGGAGCACATCAGGGAAAGTTTTCTGGAGTGCTGACAGCTGCTATTCCACAAGGCTTTATCAAGGCTTCTCTCAGGCAGTGCAGTCCAACTCAGCTTGGTGCCATGTACTTTGACTTCTCAAGAAAGCACGATAAGGAGCTACCATGGCCCTAAAAGACATCCAATTATTGCTGATTGCCTTGATCTTGCAGATGACCTGGCAGCTTTTACCTCATTGCTTTAGGGCGGAGATCTTTCTATTCAATAGGTAACCAGGTCAGGGACAAATCAACCCCTGTTCTTTTCTATGTACATAGTTTGGATATCCTGGCATAAACTGGATTTTAAAAGGTAAGTGAGTGCAGTCACAGAAATCATTTGTCAATAATCTAACAGAAGTAAAGAACTTCTACAACTCCACAGCCTGACCCATCTTCAGCTGCAGCCACGAATCCTGAAATCCCTCCCTGCCATATCTACCAAGCTCAGAGCACTGGAATGCTCCTAAATAAGGGTTATATAGATTTCCAACTTTGTATCAGCTATTGGATAAACTGACCTGTCCTGAAGTGAGAGGTTGATCTGTGGTCTCCGATAACAAGGCGGCCAGTATGTTCTTTCTAAAAGAAAAGGCAGTTTGTTTTGGAGCTTTAGGGTGCACTGACAGCTCTGCCAACATCCTGGACATATTGAATGGAAAAGGTTTGCTGTCAAACCCTGCCACCCAACTGCAGGACTGGAAGTTTTCCTAGCTAACAGCTGCTGCCTCTAGGTGATCTTGTTTCATCTTTCTTTTGCTGAATTTTCTGAAAAAGAAACCCCAGCAACTACACACTCTTTGCTCTTCCCAGACCCCAGATGTGGTTCTATTCCACTCTGTTTCTTGCCACTGATACAAAAATTATACTACACGATGCTAGACAGATGTGTATTCAGGTTCTGATCGTTTACCCTTTCTCTGACACTCTGCAACAGTTCAGACCACGCATCTTACAATGATCCCACTTTGAGACTGGTCACGGTGTCAGGTAAGCCCTTCACGGAGATGATTAATTTATTGGCTCAGTAGTTGTTCATTAGCAAATGTGTCCCAATAGGCAAGAACTGGCATTACACAGCAAGCAGCATTAAGTACCCAAGCAGACATTCGGATTAGTGGCAGTGGGATGCTTCAGTGGGGCACTGTATCCCTATCCACTACCACGTCCTAACTTTCACCTCTTCAATACAGTTAGCTACTTGAGCTTACAAAATTACTGTATTCAAGCACAGTAAGTTACTACAGGTAAAAATGGTTTTTTTTCTGGAGGTAAGTAGCAGCGCAATACTAAACCAACACTTAACACATGAAAAAATCATTATTGCATTTAACCAGTTTTGCAGCATTTTTTTGCAGCAAGCGTAATAGAAATTTAGTTTTAGTGTATTTTCTCTTTAAAAATATTCCCTAGGTTTACTACTTTAGTGGTTTAGTCTTCTATCTAGCACTCTTTTAAAAGTTTTTCCAGTGACAGAGAAATTTACCGACCTAGTACGTAGGTTTGTTCATTTGTAACAAGGCCTGTCACTCGGAAGCGTCAACAAGTAATTTTACGAGCTGTTCTGAAAGCGTTTAAGGCGTGGGGTGGGGATGAAGCCGCGGCGCAGGACTCGACAACTTCCGAGCGCCGTTTTGTGTAACACGGCTGCTGCCACAACAGCGCTGAAACGCGAATCCTCCTAAAGGAGAGCCCCGAAGCCCGGCAGCTCCGGGTTGCCGTCGCTTCGCTCAGATCGCCCCGCAGAACCCCGGTCCCCGTGCCCGCCCCCGTGGGGGCGATGGGCAGCGGGGCGGCCTCACCTTCGCGGCGCCCATCAGCCGCAGGAACTTCTGCTTCCGCTCCTCGTTGCCGAGGTCCGCCGCCTCCCAGCTGCTGGAGCCCTGCGGGAGCACACGCTCACTGCGCCCGCCCGCCCCGAGCGGCCCCTCCGCCCCGCCGCAGCCCGCCCGGGCGCCCGCGGCCTGCCCGCGTCCCGCCGGGGGCTCCGCCGCCGAGCCGCGGCCCCGCCGCCGCCCCCCGCGCCGCCAACCCCCTCCCGCCGCGCCGCCGCCCCGCGCCCGGTTACATCGGGGGAGGCCGCTCGCTTGAGGCCGTGGTGGCTCTGGGACTCCCTGGCGGAGCTCATGGCCGGGCTGGGTGACCGGGCCGCGCTGCCGCCTTCCTGCCGGAGCCGCTCCCTCGGGGGCGGGCGCGGGGCGCGCCGGGACCGGTAGTTCCGGACGGGCGGCGGCGGCGCGGCGCGGGCGGGCGCGGACTGCGCGTCCCAGAGGCCTCCGCGGCCGCGACGGCCGGGCCGGGCCGGGCCCCGCCTCAGGGCGGGCGGTGGCGCTGCCGGGAGGCGGTGCCGGCGCTTCCCGGCGTTTTCCGCTTCTCTCGGGAGCGGGGATGGCGGAGTGGGGACCCTGCCCGCTGCTCGGCTCGCTTCAGTGCCCGCCGGCCCCTGTTCGTGTGCCCTGCGTGGAGCCCCGTGTGCGCAGCTCCAGGGGTTCCCATTAACCCCTCAGCGCCTCTGGCTGCTCGCCGCCGCTGTTGTTCCATCCCCCCCCGCACGTGTACGGAACACAAATTGATGCACTGTCCCCAAATCTATCACATCTCAAAGGCGGGTGCCAAGTAGGTGATGCCAGACTCCTCACAGTGGTGCAAGACGAGGAGCAATGGCCATTAACAAGGAGTTCCCCTTCATGAGCAGAAATTTCCTTACACTGAGGCTGGCAGAGCGCTGGAACAGTCTGCCCAGGGAATCTCCATCTCTGGAGACATTTAAAACAAACGAGTGAAATTTTTTAATTTTTTTTTTTTGACAGCTAAAGTTAGTGTGTTAATTAGATCTCTTTCTGAGCAGATTAGATCCATTCCAACCCAAACTATAATATTATATATGGTATGAAATATGATGTGATATGTAGAATATAATTATTTTCAATGGCTGTTTATACGGAATAGCACTAGGATATTGATGTTTTATTTCATGTTTGCATTACTGCTCTGCTTCAGTGTGCAAAACCAATCAGAAAGGCACAGTTGTTACTTTTGCTTTCTACAGCTTCTGTGGTTCTTGTTTAGCAATGATAAATGAGCTGAAACAATAATTAATCTGAGAGAACCATGCATTTGCATCTTTAACCTCACTTCGTGTGTTTAAATGTACAGACTGTTATATAGAGACTGTAGTAACAGGTTAATTTAAATTTAAGCATTTAAAATTGTTTCTAACAAGAGGAGTAAATTAAAAAAAAAAAAAAAAAACACCCTGAAAATGACATTACTTTGTAAATTTAAAATTCTGTTTTTAGTAGTCTCTACCAGCCTTTTTAGTCTGTTTAACTTAATAAGAATTGTGATAATCTAATACCAGTGAAACTGTATTTTTCTATTTTTTATGTTAAGTTGTTACTAGTGTTTCTATACTATTATGCTTAAAGACCTGTACCTCAATAAAAAAAAACAAGTGTAAAATTTTAACTTCACAGCTATATTTGCCTTTTGGGACAAACAGAGAAGGTTTGTCTTTAGGAAAAAAGGTGTAAAAAATAAGACTGCTTAAAGCAGCTATTATAACTGTGTCTTAGTTGTGGCTTATTGTTAAGTTCAAGTCTTTTTTGGGACAACTGAAATGAACTCATGTTTACGTGTCTGACCAATGCTTTGTTTTTGTTTACATTTTGAATAATGAAGTGGTGCTGATATTTTAGTGAGAGGTGTTTCCGATTTTTCTTCTCCCTTAGTGTATTGCTGCTTTGTTTAAATGCTTTGTTTTTGCAGGGAAGAGGTACCTTACCAAACAAAGACATCCTAAACATTAAATGGCAGCCATCTACCTATGGGATCACTTAAAAATGGAGTCATCTGAACGCTAACAAAAATGTGGATTCTAGCAGCAGAATGATTATGTAAAGGTTTTGTTTATCTTCCTGCAGATATTACAGATATGTCTGAGGATGTGTGACTCATGAGCTTTATATAATTCCAGTAACACTAATAAATGATAAGAAAGGAGTTCTGGAAATCCTGTCATCATGCTGGGATTCAGTGTTGTGTTTGCTGCATTCTTTTGAGCAACAGAGAAATGTCATTATTCTCTCAGAAGAAGGGACACTGAGTTTCTAAGGAGAAACATGTCTTCTCCAATCTCTGGGGCTGTTCTGGAGTACAAACAAAACAATAGGTAAGGATTCTGGGCAATATTTGTGAGAGTTTTCCACTGTTTTGCCATGGTCTGTCTGAAGACACTGTCCTGAAGTTCACATTCAATCCACAGGAGGCGAGGTTTTGTCGTGAAGACAAACTGGCTGTGATGCAGAAACAGAACCCCAAGCAGGTGGCTGTCTGTGTAGAGGTAGGAACAAGAGGGAGGAACAATGAGGTTTCTTCTTGGACATTAACAGAGGTAATGAGGTGGGAGTGAGAGGAGCTGAAAGGACAAGTAAGGTAACAGAATTATTTGCTGTCATGTGCAATTGTCCCCTTAGACTTTTCAATATGTTGCTGCTGGTGTGGTGAGCTGCAGTGTGTGGATGGGAGCCATCCATGTGGGTGCAGGGTGGGTACACACCAGCTCTGTTACAGGACATGCCAGAAAAATCACTTGAATGAGGAGCTTCCAAGTTTTGAAGCTCAGCAGTTCAAAAAGCATTATAAAAACTTTCACGCAAACAAAACCTTGTCAAGGAAAAAAAAGGAAGCTCTGTAATTAAGTGATAACAATTAGATGGAATGGCACAAGGTGAAGTGCAGTGAAATGAACTGAAACTTGACAAAATGATACTCACTGAAATCATGAGATCTCATTTCCTTTCATGGAAAGGGATGGGGGTGGGAAAGTTGAGGTCTAACAAGATCTCATGGAAGCAGTTTCATGAGTGAAGATCCTGATGTAAATTCTTCACAATTATTTTTTATTTAATTGGGTTTTAGCTTTTTCCTGTAGACGTAGGGTAGATTAAAGCAGAACCAGATCTGACAGCCAAAATAATTTCTTATAGTATAATGTGGTAAGGATGTCTTTGCCATGCAGAGATAGACTGAGCTGCAATAATGCAACTATCACATAGTGACCAAGGTTGTGGTCAGCCCTGGCTTGAAAGCCATGGATACAGGGTCGAATCTTCCCCTGGTTAGTTCTGACTCCACTCAAGAGTAAGTGGCTTTTGGCAAATTGTCTCACTTTTCTGATTTATCTGTGAAATTAGGGTAATATATCTGCATGCCAGCATTAAGAATTAATTATCAGTTGCAGATTGTGTGTTCAAAGCAAAGTATAAGTGCTAAATATTATCTGTAGAGTAATTGGACTACTGTAATTTATAATATGCTCACTGACATTGGCTTATAAAACAGGATCAACCTCTTCTCAAGTGCTGTAGAATGTTTAATTGTTACTAATGAACTTCTGATGCTCAACGTAGCTATCACCATGAGGCAGGGAATGCTGCCAGTACCTGTCTGTGAGAAAGCTTAACAAGGAAATGAATGCCTTTTTTTTTTTTTTTAGCTTGGAAAAAACCCAAATATGTACACACACACCTACTTTAGGTGCACAGTTTAAATTACATTCTTTTTAGACAAAAGCTTTATTTTATATCAAATAGAAACATGACATTACCCTACCTTTTCATCTTTTTCAACGTATTTAAGCTGAAAATGCTTCCTGTTTTCTGAGCAGCTTTGCTTACTGCAATATATGGAGAGTGCCACAGGAGAGAGCGGAAAATATTCTGAAAGTGTAGGAAAGAAAGTGTATATCACTGAAAGTGAGGAAAGAGACTCTTTGACTGAAATCTGACTTGCCCAGCAAACTTATTCAATGCAATTTAGTGGCTCTAAAGTTCAATTCCAACCTCTTGTTTTCTTTTAAGGGGTTGGGAAGAAGGAGAGACGAGCTGAGAGCAGACAAAGAGATGTCAACAGAAGGATTGCTGACAAGGGAGCATCAGTTGAGCGAGGGCAGTCGTAGCTGCTAACATTTAAAAAGCCCTTTCAAGAACTAACAAAATAAAGGATAGAGAGGTCCTCATCCCGAAATGGCTTTTATATTTCTGAACCTGTTGTAAAAGCTTTTTTAGAACACTTCCCATCTAAAACCAAAGTAGTTTCTATCATAAACAAGACAGACAGCACATCAATACAAAGACTATCTTCACTTACTTTTATTTCTGGACTAGCAGAAACGGCCATTATTCAATACCACAGAAAAAAACCATTGTTGCCCCTGTTTAACAAAGGAAGAAAACAAAGATTGGAGAGATAATGTCCCTGAACCTAGGTCTGTGCAGGCTTCTAGCAACCCTGCATGTATTAGGCTTCTACAAAGATTTTTTTTTTAATTCCCATTTTTTAACACTGTAAAAGGTATGTTAAGGAGTTTTGTTTTGATACAGTCCTAGTGCAGACAGTTCCCAGGTAGTTTTTATATCAGTGTAGCCAGGCAAGGCCAGCAATGTATCTCCTACTTGGAGTTGATGTGAACCAGCTACCCCAAAATATGGAAATAGAGTGATTTGCTTTCTTAAGATTTTACATTGTATTAAACTGACCAGGCCTCTTCACTTACCACTGTACAGGTTACAGTGCTAGAATACTGTAGCTGAGTAAAAATCATTTTTATTGCAATGAAGATACAGCTTTATACATCTCACTTCTTTCCTTCTTTTTCTTTTGTGCTTGCTAGCACATAAAAGCCCCAGTAAAGACAGGACATTTCACAGAAAGTATCTGCCAAGTTCCATTATTCTACTGTGAGTCTAAATGAGGAGAAAGTCTTGAGTATTATCAAAATTAATTGTGTTTGTTTAGAGTGGAAACTCTGTACATCCTTCCTTGGGTGTTTCTTCTGTTTCCTTTGGTATACTGTTTCATCCATATGTAGTAAATCAGAATACTTTAGGGAAAAGAGAATCTTAACATTTTTATCTTTTTGTCTTGAGGAATTTATCTTAGGAGTAATTTGAAGATGGTGTGAACAAACCACTGCTTAACATACTCTAGGTGAGTAACACTCTGCTGGAAAGGTTGAACAAAATTAACATTGTCCTTTTTTGAGTCTCACAGTGCTGTGTAAGCCAAAGTCTTTGAAGTCTGCTGAATATAGTCTGTAAACAGAATTTGTCTCTTCGTGTAACTGTTTCTGTTCCTAACAGCTTTGAATCTTTTTTTTGGAGGAACAAAGAGAAATTAGAAGGAAATGTAAGTGGTATGGAAAAACTGTGACTCTGTGTGTTCTCCTTCCTAACCCTGTATGATTGTAGTAGTTTCTTCTCCCTAGGGACTTCAGTAACATTTGTGGAAATGGTCAGTGGAAAGGAGTAAGAAATAGCACCAGGTATCTTTATCCTGCTGGTTTCACTTGATCCTTAGTAAAATATTTTAAAGGTGTGAAAAAAACAGGTGTGCTAAAGCTCTGATGTATCTGCACAGCTCCCAAGCCAGGGTCCTTTTTGAAAAGAAATGTTTCTCCTCAACTTTCATCATCAGTAGAGCACACAGACTTTTCATATGTACCCAGTGTCCAAATAACCTTTGAAGACTGCAGAAGACGATTTTTCCTGTCAATATCTGCACATCCCTGGTAAGCCTATATCACAATACTGTCCCCTGCCACTGCATCAGAAGATTTTTCCTGCTGCAAAAACGGTTTCATTAATTTGTGTCCTGACAGTATCTGTTTAAAATGTTTATTACTCATTACCCCTGTTATTTAGCCAGTTTGGATATGTTCTGTGACTTGTGTTCCTTAAAACGCAGGCAGAGTGTCTCCTTGGCAATGCTGATTTTTGCCCCTCTTAGCTACTGGAAGATCTCTGCTCTACAAAGGACTTACAAATATATATTTGCTTTATTTCTCTGCTGGACTCATGGGTTATTGATTGTGTTTCAGTCACAGCCTATTGGCTTTGAGTGACTGCAAGAAGCACAAAAATAAAAGAGAAATTCATTACTCTCTTTTACCTGTTTAATACCAACATCTTATTTCTTACATCAAACCTTTAAAATTAATGTAGTGATCTTTTCAAGGTCTACCCTCTATTAATAAACTATAAACTATATGGCAGCATTGCCAAGAACCTACTGTACCCTCTGCCTGTAGGAAAGTAGACTTTACCATTTTGATACTCTTAATAATAAATGGCAGTAAGTTGCAGGTGCAATGCTGTAGCAATTTATGTACATTTTAACTTTGAGTATGGAAATTTGCAGCTCAAGCAGCTCAAGGATATTTTTATTAATCCGAAATAATAAATTTTAAATAAATTAACCTAGGGATTAAACAGTATGTCCACTTAATATGGTGGTATTTATGACAGGCCTGAGACTGTCATGGAATTGTGGGCAGGAAAAAATCCTTTACATTAGAATAGTGGTAGTGACGTACAGGCACAGTGTGACAGGAAGAAAAATATCCAGTTCCACTGACTTTATACCACCTTCCCTGTTTTGCTGGGGGCATAACAGGAGCCTGTTTCTATGCTAAGTAATGCATCATTTCTAAAGCATTTGGGATCCAAAGTGGGAAGGCATAGTATAAATGCCATGTCTAATGCTGTTAATTTACTAGAAATAAGTTCTGTACAAAAGACTGAAGACTTTGTTTGAAGGAAAAGACAAGAAAAGCAAACGTAAGGCTGGCTGAGTAATTCAGTGATTGCCTGGAGTGTGATACTCTGAAATGTTCCTATATGTTGTTAAAACTGGGATGTGCATCATACAAAATCCTAGCACATATTTCACAGAAAAATGTAGATGGGAAAGCACCACCTGGGGGCCATCCAGTCCTACCTCTCGCTCGGTGCAGGTCCAATTAGAGCAGGTTACACAGGGCCATCTCCAGTCAAGCTGGACTGTGTCCAAGGATGCTGATGCCACAGTGTTTCTTGGCAACCTAGCCCAGTGTTTGACCACCCTCAAGGTAATTTTTTCTTCCTTATACTGAATTGGAATAGTTCAGCTTGTGTCCATTGCCTCTGGTCATGTCCTTGTGCACCTCTGCAAGGAGCCTTGTTCCATCTTCCCTACACCCTCTTGTTAGGCTGCTGCAGGCAGCAAGAAGCTCTCACCTTCAGCTGCTCTTCCCCAGGCTATGCAAGCCCAGCTCTCTCAGCTTCTTGTCTATCTTGTATATCACACTGCAGCCTCCCAGCTGTCTTGCTTCACTGTTTCAGTATCTGTCTTGTCCTGGGAAGACCAGAGCTGGACCATTGCTCCTGATGCAGTCTCTCAAATGCCAGGAAGAGGGAAATTACCAGGTCCCTCAACCTGCCGGCAGTGCTTCTCTTAAAACAGCCTGGGATGCTGTTGGCTGCCTTTGCTGCCAGGGCACACTGCTGGCTCATGCTCAGTTTGTCCACAGGGACCTCCAGTTTTTTTCCCTGCAAATAGGCTTTCTAGCCAGTTGGCCCCCAGCCTGTACTGTTGCATGGGGTTATTCCATCTCAGAGGCAGGACTTTGCATCTTAGTGTACTGAATTGTAATTTTAGAATTCACTGTATTGAGTTATAATTTTGTGCTTGTAAGAATTAATAGCTCTGAGTTTGTCATTTGGGAATAGCAGTGGTGTGCCTTCTGAATAGCCTAAATAATGCAGAATTATGCATAATATGACTCATTTTTGGATAGCCAGTTTAACAAAACCACCTAAAGCTGATGATGTATCAGGTGCATCCTGGGATAAATAAATTACAGAAATCATAGTAAATTACCAAAGAAAGGATAGTGAATTGTTTCCTGAAAGCTGGTGATTTTTTCAGACTAGCAATGCTTCATTTTTCTTTTGTACATTTATAAATGAAGTAGGCTGTGCTAATTTGGAGGCAAAACCAACACTACTCTGTGGCTTTGTTTATTGATCAACAGAATATTTAATTTTTCTTGTTAGACCAATACAGTGGGGAATATTTTTATTGATGAAAGGGTTCAAACTGTGCTTCATTCTGAGGATATTGAAATACCATTTAATGTTATCCAGTGTTGTCATTGCATGTTGAAGGATTTTTGTGTAATGGCTGTTCATGACTTTCACGTGCACATAAATTCTCAAAGTAGAAAGTAATGACTTTTTTATATTGTATTTCAATCTTTATAAAAATATTTTATAGATGTTAAGAATTTTAGAATTGTATGAGCAGTTTGGTTGAAATAGTTTTAGTTTTAGTTTGGTGGTTTTGGACCATCATAATGAAGATGGTTTTCTTTGTGGGGCTAGAAACCCCTTCAGAGGAAACACAAATCTTTATTTATGCTTTCCCCCCCACTGTTAATTCATGTGCCTTTTTTAAGAATCTTGAAATTTGTCAGAAATGAGTCTGGGAGAATGAATTCAACAGATCTCTGTCCATGGTCTGCTGCATCTTGCTCCAAAGGGCTGTATGGCTGCAATGTTAGGAAAATTTGGCGTATTGCAAATTAAACCTCGGTGCTGCAGGCTCTCAACTAGGAGATGTTATCCAGAAAGCCAGCATTTCTGGTTCTGCCTGTGATTTTCAGCTGATGACCCCCTTTGCTAATGAAGCATGCAATCCTAATTTGGCATGGACCACAGGTAGGACAGTCCTCTTGCAGGTGAAATGTCATTTGCCACATTTTGCAGAGTATTAGTCCGAACCTATATTTGGTTGGCACCTGTGCTCCTGAGCTGGCATCCCACCTTGTGAGAAGGCAGCATGCCACTCTGACAGATGGGGAGGAATGCGAGCATGCCAGCAAACCAGTGTATGCATCAAGGGGTCACATTTCTCTCCAGGAATGTTGAAATACCAGTACACGCAGAGCTTCTGTATCTGAGGCACACGTGTTTCTTGGCAACCACCAAAGTTCCTGCTGAATATCTTGGCACGGGACGTAAGGAAGCTTAGTGAATTTTCATGGCTTTCATAGGGTTTCTACACCATGGGAGCCTACATATAATTTCTGCTAAGAATGGCCCTGTGAATGTAAACAGAAGAGGGAATCTATTTTGCAAATTATTCTTTCTTATTAATAGATTAAGAACTGTTAAAATGCCATCATAGCTTTCATGGATAATGATTCTTTTGATTAGTTAATGGTTGGTTTATCCTGGTCTGAGAGCAATAGAACGTGTGGTTTGGCAATCAACCCAAAATGCGAATGTCGCAGCTTAAACTTCTACCATTTCTTTCTTGTACTTTATTTTATTTTAACTTAGAAGTAAATTCTGGAATCCCATCACACTTTTGTGCTTCATCGAAAAATTAGCTTTTTTCTGTGTTCCCCCTAATGATATAATGTATTAAAATTAACTCTGGGATGTTCCTTTCTTTTCCTGAAGGTAATTCTGAATGGTTTATTTCAGTGGTTTTACTTTTTTTCCTCCAGAATTACTGTAAAGCTTTTCTATTTCATCCATTACAGCACAGTGTTTTTCACATTTGAATAGCTGCATCAACATGAATCCTTTATAAGGACCTTAAAAACAAACTTTGCCAAGTCCCAGAATACAGAAGCTGATTCACATCCCAATACTCAGCTGCCTCATGAATAAAGGAGAGTCTGTGCCTGACACTTTGAAGCTGTAGCTGTTAAACCATACAGACTATTTACCTCAATAAATCATTATAAGAAACTAAGGTACAATTATACCCACAGAGAAATAGAATTCAAAACACTGATTTATGTGGTTCAGTGCCTGTTCCTTTTTCCATCATGTTTTGAATTTTATGCATGTTTGTCATCTTTGGCTGCTTCCATGTATCTTTAAACTAATAGGTCTTGCTTTTTTAACATTCCTCATTAGGTTTGTTATTTCAGTTTGACATACAGACATGATTTGCATGCTGTACAAAGTTTTGCATTTAAAATTAACTATCTAATTTCTTATGCCATAGACCAAAAATGGAAATTGTGAGTAATTTGTTTAAACTAACATACACCCTTCTCTGGTTAATTTGTGACCATCTAAGCTGAAATCCCATATTAGCTGAGAATTTTTTTGTTGCTTATTTGTGAGATCTGCAGAGAAATCATGATACAAAGGAATCCATCATTGTGCTCTTCAGCATGCTAATCACAAAGAGATGGAAGCGTAGGAAATTACATTTGGAATAATTTCCTCAATTTCTTTACCCCTTGAAGAGGCCAAATGAATCTAAAAGATAAAAAATTCAGTGGGATGAAAGTGCAGCTTCAGAGGAAGGAATGACACTGAAACCAACAAATAATTCCATACGAAATTGTAGGAGTAAGGTAAATATATCTAGGAAGGGAAGTCCGAGAGCAGCCACAGACTGTTGGGCCACCCAAGCCTTCAATAGAGTCCAGTGTTGCTCTATAGAGCAACTGGGTGGGAGTGATTTAATAACCAACAAATGTTCCTCAATAAAACTTTAGAAAGTCACCAAAGATTGAAACCAACATTTCAGAACAATGGTAAATATGCTGCAGTTCCAAATGCTTTA
This sequence comes from Motacilla alba alba, assembly GCF_015832195.1. Taxonomy (NCBI): domain Eukaryota; kingdom Metazoa; phylum Chordata; class Aves; order Passeriformes; family Motacillidae; genus Motacilla; species Motacilla alba. The sequence goes on along the minus strand of NC_052020.1, from coordinate 13,051,423 downwards.
TGCCTTGCTAATAACTTTTAGTGCTGATGCTTGAGTGGATCCAAAGGGTCTGGAGTGAGGGTGTGTCAGGCCACCTGCCTGATCCCAGGGGTTTGGATCAGAGTGGTGCTTGTCTGCACTATTGAGAGGGAGCTTTAAATCCATCATTATTTCTGGAGTGATTTATAACATGAAAGTTTTTGGGCTGTTTGTACCTTTCATCTATCCAGCTAAAAAAGCTGTGTCTGTTGAAGACAGGTTTGGCCATTTCAGGCTATTTTTGCTTTACAGTAATAACATAACAGTAATTTGAGTGAGAAGCCTAAACACTCCATCTGTATTTTCATTATCTTACACTGAATTTCATAAGATATTCAATTCATAAGGGAATATGCATATAATCTTTATATAATACATGAGTAACAGCACATAGTCTTTTTCATGCAGTCTGTGATTTGCATATATACGTATATGTATATAAAACTCTTACTTTTTGTTATGTTTTTGACTCTATAAATCTACAGGAATGGTGTGAGGAGAGAATATTATACCTAAAAGTTTCCACATGCAAATGATGTTATTTATTGAGCACTGAAAACTCGTATTAGGGTGTTCCATAACCTTGTCCCCAGTAATCCAAGAGTCTATAACATACTGCTTTTACAGTCTGCTAGCATTTAGAATGTTTCTGTCATCATATCCATGGAGTTGATAATGCTTTTATACTATTGAAGTAGAGGATTGCTTTGCAGCACAAGTCACATGTAGCCGCACTATGAACATTTCCACTGCTTGAGGAGCAATCTGTTTATTAAAACCTATTTGTTGACATTCCATTATTAAGCTACATATTCTAGAGCTTTGTAATATTTAAATTTTTTTTCCTCTGTTACTAGTGCCCTAGAATAGAGATTCCTGATCAATTAGAAAAATAGCAATGTTATCAATGATTAAGGTTCTTATTAGGTATTTCTATTAATAAAATTTAAGATTATTGATATTTCACATTGTTTTATAGTTCAGTGCTACCATGTACCAAAGAGCCATTTCATTTTGCAATCTACTGAAAAGAAACTCATCCTAAGTGGAAAAAAAAGTCTGAAATATTTTCAGCACTTTTAAAAATTTCAAATATTTACTAGGTTATGTCAGCTCAGGTGACTTTGCAACTTCAGTTTTTCAGTTTACTAAGCAATAAATAGAATTGCATCCTGAATACTATTTAAAATTAGGGATTGTTTACAGGGAATTTAAAGTTAGGGATTGTTTACAGCAAAAACTGCAGCACCTTCTCAACTATTGGGATGCCACAGAAGCTCAGGAACTTGGTTCTGCCAGAACTCAGACCAGAAACTGACTATTACATGTGAAACTTTGCATCAGCTCCCAAATAATACGCATCAAAAAAAGAGTATTTTAATTCCTGGTAAGATCTCTTACCAAGATTTCTAAGGGCCACGTACTCTCCGGTGTGTCTCAGGTTTGAAACACAGGTCCTAGAGCAGTATAAATGCTTTGTGCACATTATGTTTTATTTGGGTAATTGTGCGGGTGTAGCCAGCACGTGGATGCCACTTTAGTAGTGTAGAAGGGTCGTGTCCATCTTCCCCAGTGAGGAACTTCACATGTAGAAAGCAACCTTATGATCTCATCACAGTACATACAGGGCTTGAGCTGATTAAATTAAATCAGTGTAATTAGGCATAACTTTTGTATGTAGACAAATCTTCAGCATTGCATGAACACAGCCCAAGAATAAACTTGCTCAGTTTACAAAACAGACTGTTAGCTGCAGCCTATCACGCAAACAGGGAGATGGGTTTTTAAATAAACTTAATGAGTTAATGATGCAACACTGGATGTGTTAAGGAGGGCAAGACATGTCCCAGGAAAACACTGTGAATATTAACCCTTGGCACCTGAACCAATTTATTGAGGTGGGATGCTGTTTTTGTGGCTAGTTTGCAAAACTGGTAGCAGTAAGGAAATACAGTTTTCTGCAGTTTTTTTTCCCAAGCTTGTCTTTCATTAGCAGATGCCTTTCACTCACCAAAACTTTAAGTTCAAACAAAGGTTCTTTAATTCTAGCAATGATTCTTCAGAATATCCAGGGATTACATATAATAGATTGTGAGTGTAGCGTGAGCAAACAAGGCATCAATAATAACCTTCTAGCATGGTTTTATCTGGATGTACTGAATTACAAGGAAAACAGTTTTGGATTTTTTCCTAAGTCTCGTGGATCACAGATTGCGTGTTTAAAAGTGGAAAGGGAGTAGCCAGACAAAGGAAAAGAAACAACACAAAAAGCCTTAAGTTTGCAGGAGTTTCATTATGCTGAAATCCTGACCTCAAATCAATAAGAAATCCTTTATCTGACACATATTGAGGGATTATAGACTCAACATTTTAGAGGATGTGTTTGAACAGCATTGACATCAAAACCTTCTGAAAACTGCAGGTGGATTATGAGCTGTGTACTGTTTATATCTGCAAGTACAAGCAGCTGAAGAATTAGTTCAGTCTATCTATGCTACAGTTTTGCAACTGTGCTACATTTATTTCTTAGGAAATAATTAGTAAGGAGTGTGTGTGGGTGTCTGTGTTGGTCAAGTGGTTAAGGCATAGGGAGTTGAGAGGTCAGAGTTTTCCTTGCAGTTATGAGACAGATAGTTTTTGTGTGTGGGGTAAATCAAGTCCTTGTTTTGTATCTCTGTTTCTCTGTAGGTACAGCACGTGTAGACACAGCAGTGGTTTATTGGCAGCACTGAGTGGGCTCTTACTAGATGTGTTTTAATATTTTTGAAAGGTGCATGTAGTTAGCTTTAAAGGTACAATATGGCTCCACTGGGTGCTGGGATTTGAAAAACATTTCATAATAGGCAATGCTGCTCTTCTGAAACAATGATGTCTTCCAGGAATGTCTGCTTAGTGAGTCTGGAGACCACAGTGAAGACATGCTGCTTAATTGGTTGTGTTTGAAATGGACCAATACAGGCTACTCTCTGCATTTTCAAATGTTCAAACAACTTTGGTTTGCTGTGGACAGTGTTACAGGTGCTGAATCCTTCAATGCAATAACCATTTATTTGTGTGCTTTGTGAGCTGTGTAACTTATTCTGGGACATTTAAAACAGTGTTTATTGGATAATCTCTAATCATAAAGTGTTTCTTGGACAGCCTTTAACATATATTCTCTGTTAAAAGAAAGATAATATACAGAAATGTGTACCAAAAAGAAAAGAGGAGCTTGAAAACAGAAGAAAAAGGAAAATTACTGTAATGAACAAATCATTGGTCTATTTCATACATATTATAAACTCAGGGAAATGCTCCAATATTTGATTTAGGAGACACTCATTCCAGAGAGCCTTTGGGAGTCTGCACAGTGTCTTATCAATTATTTTAACAATTTCAGCCCTTTGTTCCCTATTGATGGCCAGCTGTCCTAAAACTGAGAAATGTGGGGGAGCTATACTTTTAAAGAGGAACTTAGATAATGAATGTCTGTTTTCTCCTTGGTATTCAGGAGAAAAAGGTTTTGCATATTGGGAAAAAACCTGTGATATACTTCTAGAAGGATGTTCATAATATTCCTTAAATTAGTCTTCTGTTAATTTTCATGTCAAATGCAAAGAGATTTACCAGTGGCAGCAGCCTTGTTAATGCAGATCAGGAGAACTGTGGACTAGTGAAAGTAAAAGAGGAACAGTCCTGGATCTGCTGTTATAATATTCCTTCTGTTTGACAAGTCTGTGCATTATATTTCATGTATATATTTCATATATGCTTTCTGTTTTAAATGAGCATTCAGAGTGTTCTCCTTGACTGCCACTGTGAAGTACAACATTTAGTTCTGTGTTTAATTGATGTGTCTTTTGGGGGTTTTGTTTGTTTGTTTGTTTGGTTTTTTCTTTGTTTGTTGTTTTTTGTTTTTTGTTTTTTTTAAATAAAGTTTTAAATCTGTATTTCCTTATGTTTCTGTCAGGTTAAATCAAAAATTTCTGTTTTAAGGACTAACAAAATTTGAAAACAATTCATGTGTGATCAGACTTTAGCAGGTATGTTTTTAGTATGTCCAAGTCTGTGTAAGGGGAACTTATTTGCAGCTGTTTATTATTCTGGCTAGTGTTTTTGGGCAACAATAAGAATGACAAAATCTCTGTTGGACAAAACAACAAAACATATAATTTGGTGATAGTTAAAGTAAAATGGTAGGCAAGTGTGCTTGCAGAAATACAGCAGAAAAAAAAAAGAGGATAGGTTACACCTAAAATAAAATCTTACCTTTTGTTGGAAGATTGTTCTGAATTTAAGCAGGTGCAGGATTCTTTCAGGGTTTTCATGGTGCTGGCACATCTCTGTAGAGCAGAATACATCATTTATCTTGTTTAGTGTCTCTGCTAAAGAGAGTTGCCTTTATTCCAAACTATCCCTTTGTGGCCTCAGCAGCAGCTTGGTGGCTGTGATGGTGATACCTGTGTGTGTTTGAAGTGGGACAGAGATGTTGCTCAAAGATTACAACACCAAGGCAAGCAGGGGGGCTTTGAAGTCATGTTGAAGGGTGGTGCTGGATCTTGGAGTGGGCTTTGATTCCTCTATTTCCATGAGTGTTTTGACCTTGTCTGAGCATACATCTTGTACTACTGAGCAGTTCTGCTTCAACTGCCACAAAACTCATGTCTTCTGTCATGGAGGCAAGGATTAGGATTAGAGGAACAGCCAATGAAAGAGAGCACTGCACAGTCTGGTGTAGGAAGAGATGAGTCAGAAAGACCATGAAGAAACACAATTTTTTGTCATTGTGCTGACTCCTATTAGCTTCACTTATAAGAGGTACTAATTTCACTTCTGTTAGAAAGCTGTGAATGGTTTTTGCTTTCTGATTATAAATGTTAAGACACTTGTACAAAAAAGATATATCTATTATTCTGATAGAACAAAGGTATTTCGTTTGTATGATTGGAAATCTGCTGGACAAAGGTTTTCCTTGGGAAAAAAATCTACAGTAAAATTTATGTCCATGCATTTTGCTAAGTCTTAATTAGCAGCTCATTAACAGGTAAAGAGTGTGGTCAAGCAAGGTGTTTTTTTGTTTTTCAAAATGTTTGGATTTCTTCAGGAAGTAAAATCATCAATCTGTATCTTCTGTGTATGTATTTGTCTTCCCATGTCTTCGTGTATATAAATAGATGCCTATATCAGTATCTATATCTACAAATGTATATATATATAGGAATGCAAATGTATGTGTGTGCAATGTAATGGCTGTGACCATATAGCCATTTTCTTGCCTTCTCTTTTCCCCTCATTCCACACCTTTATTTAGGCATCACATTCTTTCCTCACAACTTCTGTTTCTCTTGTCTGTTAAACTTTGGACTTTCCAGGAGAGAATCTGCCTTTTACTGTGTATCTTCTGTCTGTGAGTAGTGCCTGGTAGAATGGAATGCAGTTGTGAGTTGGGTTTTCTCTTCTTTGGTCATTTTGTACCACAGCTAAAAGTGACTGAATTAATTTTGTTGGGCTGATAAAAATTAATTCTGACTGTTGAGCAGTTGAGCAATTGAAGAGAGATAACAATCTTTTACATATGTAATGAAATGAACATGCAGACAATGGCTATTTTTATCTTTGGTGGCTTTGTTGTTTTTGGATAACAATGTAATTATTTTTTATCAATGAATTAGTTTTTATCATATTAAAATAATTATTTTTAAAGTCGCAGTGGTGGTGAAAAAATAAGGGGTTCAAAATCTAAGGTTACTTATTTGGAAGTGTGTGATAACATACTGAAGTAAATTAAAACTGCAACATGAAAGGCAAACATTGTTGCACAATTTTTATTTTTTTTTTTGCAATCTGTTTTAATGAAGTCTCTGTGTGCAACAGAGACTTGGAAGCAAGGGAGAAAGTCATTGATAGTGAAATTGTTTACTTGGCCTATAGAACCACCTTTCCAACTTTAGTTCATAAACTTCTGGTCAAAAAAATTGCTTGAAAATGTTTTTCTTGGTAAAGGCTAAAATAATAAATTACAGTGCCTACTGGAATTATGTATATCTGTTATTTTTGTATGTTATGAGTAGCAGATTGGAACCATAACTGTTTCCATTTTAAAGTACAACTTTTCAATGTGTAAATAGGTAAGTGCTGTATATTTAAAATTGTAAGAAAGAAACCAAAATACAGTATGTAACTATTTATATTTTAATTAAGAATTCCTAATTTCAAATGTTCATACCTAATTCCTGAAAAGCATGCTGAGTGTGTGTACACTTGCAGGTACTTTTAATCATTGTGCAGGAAAAGAGGTTCTAGTCCAGGGCAGTGTGAATAAAAAAAACCCTTTCAGTGCAGAGCAGTTTTAAATTTGCACACTGTCCTATAAGCGGCCCAGTTCATATTCTTGCATTGTAATTAGTTAATTTGTAATCCTGGTGATAATTTAGGATTTCTTTGGATTTCTCTTTGTTCTCTAGGGAGTTAACCTTTTATCTGTCTTCCCACAGGAGAGCTAAGATTTTGGGTGAGTTGAGATGGCTTCAGTCTGTTTAAAAAAAAAAAATAAAGACAGCCTTACTTTCTAGGGTCCTGGTGTGTTGGTTAACTACTTTAAAACTTTTATAATACCCAAATAAGGCAGTTAATAAAATAAGGCAATTTATATTTGCTGTACTGATATGCATTTGCAGATCTGAAATCCACTGTGTTTTGGAGTGGTTTTATTATTTCCTTTTCATGATACCAAAACATCTAATCAGGCAAGGACATATTTCTTAAGGTATTATGGGAGATGAGTGACAATCCAGCAGATTTTGAAAGATCACTGATCACCCATGAATTTTCCCAGTGACCAACATTTAATAAAGAGGATGTTTGATATCATGAACTCATTACAAAAGGAGACCAGTGATTTCTGCCTACTTGTAATAACCTTTTAAGGTAAGAAATGTGTTACTGCTTTGGAATACTCTATGTGCTCTAGTAAATTAAGGTGGTTAGTTCATAATTGTATTATTGTAAAGTTCCCTGTGTTTATATCATAATTTGTTGTGATGGCAGGACTGTGAGGAAGCATGCTGGATTGAACAACCCTGTGCACACAGCATGGGATAATTGCCAAACACTGCCTGCATCATCTGCTCTGACGACAGCAGTTCCAGGCTGCCACAAAGGTACACAGTTGTACATTGACACATAGTGATTAAAGAGAATAATGGTCAAAATATGGGCACTCCACTCTCTGGAGACTGGCTTAGACAAGAGTTGTAGTTTTTAGGTTAAACTAAGGCACATGAGAAAGATATTCTGTTGTCCTTATATTCTTAGTCATGTCTACTGTTAAGAGGAAACTTCTGCTTTGTTATTTTTTGTTTTGTTTTGTTTTTGAGTTTTGTTTGTTTTGACAAAAATAAAAAAGTCTTATTTCTGACAAATTCCCTGAGGAAATATGTTGAATCTATTGAATCAGATGTTGGATCTAATAAAGTCCATCCACTAAGAGTGGTTGAATCCTTGAGCTGTGCTCCTACAGGCAGTTTGAGCTCAACTGACTTGATCTGCTTGACTAACAAAAACTCATTTTTGAGGACTGCTACCAAATGTGTATAAACAAAGCTGAGCAGAAAGACATGGCATTTACAGGTGGTTTTGTAGCTGTATCATAAAAACCCATGTTACATTTTCCCAGCCTCAGGGGTGCATCCTGTTCTTCCCCATGCCATGCATTTCTCCCTTCCCAGGTTTCTTCCTGCTTGCTCAAGGACACAGAAAGTACAGCAGAGCAATGCTGCTGACAACAACAAATCAATACACATCCAAATTGGATTAACCAAACTTTGCTTTTATTATCTCAGCCAGGGCAGGGAAGTAAACAAAACTTGGAAATCAAGTTCCTTACCTTCCTTCTCCTCAATAACTGTACATAAGACCAGAGGACATCACACATGAAACTTTTATTTCTGAGAAACTTTTATTTCTAGAAATCTGTCATCCATTTATTCTCCAAATCTGAAAATGTGTTGATTGCATTACTATTACTTTAGCCTGCTTTTCTCTTCTTTGTATTCCTCTCATTTGTAGCATTTTCTCCTTGAAGTATCCTTTACACTCTTTCCATACCACTCTCCACTGCTGTCCTCCAGAATGTGCTTCTGTTAACCTTTAACATACCTTGACTCCACTACTTTACTTTTGGATATCTCTTTTTGTGTCTGCAAATAATTTATACTAATTACCTAAATGATCAGCGGAAGACGGGGGAAGTGGGAGCGCAAGTGTCTGTAAATTGATTTATCCTAGTTACATTCAAAGACCTGCCTGCTAATCAATGTATATCTGGGAACAGTTTATGTGTCACCTTGTTGTCTGCTAGAATTCTTCCTTCTGGGCTTTTTGGCAAATATGTGGTCAATATAAACTTTCCTAATTTTTTTTAGGTGTTTTCCCCAAAATCAGTTACAGATTTCGTCTTCCTTCCAACTAGTGCAATCTTCAATGGGAAAGCTAAATCTACTAACTAATATCTGTTTATTTATGTGCTTCCAAATAGCCTATTCTCTTTTAGGAATACACACCAATACTTTGTGGCTTCCCAGCAGGTTTTGTCTGCAATTTCCAAATGAATATTTTACAGACACTTTTTTTCTTGCTGCTTTTACTGTAGTCAACATATTAGAGTTTTTGCTTTATTTACAGTCTGAGTGTAATATTAGAAATTTTTTGTTCTGAACTTCTTGTCTCCTAAGTATTTTTTGCCTTTCTTATAGATTCAGTTTTCCAACACTTCATCATGTGTATATAGTTGGCCTTACAAATGTTAGCCAGATAAATCTGTTGGTTCTAACAACTGACATATCCTCAAGTAAGAAAATGTTCTTGTTTTAAGGGTGTGGGATGGCAGAATTTAGATATTTGCACAGAGAAAAAAAGTGCTGTCTTCCACACTATTAATTTTCCAAATGCTAGCTCCTACTCTTGTTGGTTTCAGTCTTTTTCAATCCTTCTCAAACGGTCTCTACCTTATCTTCTCATCTACACAATGAAGGCTTAGAAAGGAGAAATTTACTCACAAGTGTGATCTCTGTAGCTCAGGAAGGATTTTTCCTGGCCTGTTACACCCTGCAGAAACTCTGCTAGATATCTTTAAGACCATGAGGACTTTTTCTTGCTTCTTGACCCGTTCAGTGTTTAAGTAAGAATCCTGATTTTATTTCTCTGGTATCGTGGTAATTTAAACTCTGTATACTTACTCATTCTTCTATCTCAGTGTTTTTAGAGAAAGTGCAGAGGTTTTAGGAAGCTTCTAAGCGGTCAGGCTGGCTCCAGCTCTGGGTCCATCACAGCTGGAGTTGATCTAAGTTTGGGCTGCCTTGTCCTCTCCTCTATTGGCTCTGGCTCTGTGTTTCCACCTTCTGTGCTGTGCTGGCACTGGCTCTTGTCTGATCCTTCTGTGAATTGCTCCTTGGAGCAGATCTGGCTGAAAAGTTTTTTTTTGTTTCGTTGTTCTTTTTTTTTTCTCTCTTCACTTTGGTGGGGTTAGCTTACAGACCAGCAGCCTCCCTGGGCTGGCTCCTGCACACATGTGTGGGTGTTAGTGCTGAGGCAAGGGAAAGAATGGAAAGCCTTGGTCGGTAGAGGAGGCTCTGACCACCCGAATTCTTTGTAGGTTTGAGGTGCCATTGGATCCCACCCACAGGCTGCAGTTCCACCTTTTCTCTGAGCTGATCTCCACACCAGCATCCTGCCACTGTTCCCTCTGGGGCCAGCACTACTTTTTGTGTAGTTGTACTTCTCCAAATCCCAACAGGACCCTTCTCCTTGCCCCCCAAAACCCCAGCAGTTGCTTCAGCTTACGGAGCATGGAGCCATATAATGTTACTGCTGGCAGAGAGGGTGGAGCAAGAAAAGTAAATATTTTTTTTTAAAGTAAAAAAAGTACATGCCAGTCATTAAGCCATGTAAAGTAACCGTGGAATTGCAACTTGTGAAGTACATGCATATATACATTTACTACATTTTACCAATGAACCAGCCTGTTAAGCCTTGACATGACTTTTAAGAATACAGCTCTTCAATGGAAGATTGTTCTCCCTCACCTCCTCCTCCCACTCACAACTCCCAGTTTAAGTCGCTTGGTAGCCACCTGTAAGCCCCTGTCAATATAAAGTCCAGGTCTGGCATCTTCAATATTCCAGAAATCCATGATGTGTTTTTACACATATATACATGTAATTCCATTTGCATTTACAGAGAAAATCAATAAAGCAATACGGTTATGAAAAAAAAGTAACACATTTAACAGATTTTAATTGAAAAATAATTTAATATCGTTCCTTAAAGTGTGCAATTAAATTCATGTGGAAGGAATAGGCTGATGCTATTGGCCTAAAGGATGACTGTTCCTTTAGCCTTTGCACAGATGATGATCTGCTCCAAGATACCCATTCTGGAATAGCACAAAACAGGGAATGAATGAAGGTAAATAGTAGGACTAGAAAAGAGTTGCAATAACTGTGCAAATTGGAATTCATCTCACTTGCTTTAGTCTCTACAATACTGGTATCTAGGCTAAATTAATTGTTTCTAGGTCGTTTTTAAGGTGGGAGAAAGGGACCAACTTCTCCAGTGCTAGTTTCTCTTCTACTTCTTGGGCAAACCAGGCAATATTATGTGCTGTGGTGGTACCTCTCTGTATGTATGGATGGATGGATGTATTTGATTATAAAGAAATTCTGCACAGTTAGCTTATACTAGACAGCTACTTTTAATTTCCTGAACTTTTATGAGCTATAAACTAAGATTGAAGCTCAATTATCATATGCACAAATTTTTAATCCCTTTAAGTGTGGAAAACCTTTATATGACTGTCAGCTTTTTTGTATTAGCTAACTGCAAATATTTCATCAACTTATTAGTTACTCTTTACACAGACAGAGCTCCATCCATTTTAAAGAAGTTCTGAATTTCTAAGAAATGTAGTGATTTGAACAAGAAAGAAATTTTAAGCTAATATCAGAGAAAATAGATAATCTTTGGGTTTACATTAAAAGAAGTATCTAAAGTAAAACAATGCTGGAGACCTTACTGTGTTTTGGCAACAGCTCGCTTATTGAACATAGAGCTATTTATTTAGTCCACTGAATATGTTCATGAAACCTTAGTAAATTTTTGAAGTAAAATTTGCAAGTAGCATAAAAATCTAGCTGGTTAATAACAGGATATTCTCTGCATAAGTGTGGTTAAAATAAGAATTAAAAAAAAAATAAATCCAGATTTTAAGGAGTAGTATCTCTGCATTGAAAGGGCAAGAGTCTAAATCTAAATGTAAGTGTAAAAGCTGGAAAAGATTGAACATATGTTATTTCCCACCAGCACAATATTAAATGCAATTATTTTCTTTCTGCTAAAATCTTGAATATATCTTGCAACACAACCTCAAAGAGTCCCCTGCTGCTGTTGATTATAGTGAATCCCACTTCCTGCCACCCAGTAAGTCTTTGCAATTTTCTCTTTTTCGCCACCCTGTGGAGATAAATAATGTATATTAATGTGGAAATATCAACAGTAAAATCTCTTAATATTCTTCAGAAAATAAAGCTTCTCTCTAAATCAAAGGATTTGTATCATTCATTAATTTTTTGAGCAAAAAGAAGCAACTTCCTTATGTAAAGGCTTTGAAAAGTTTGAATCTCACTCTTGGAAAACAAGTGTGCCAAATACTGTATAGGAGAGAGATGAGTTTTTTGGAATTGAAAAAGGGATTTAATATAGTGTACTACATTTAAACCACAGATTTTAGTGTTTTCATTTCTCAGACTCATTAAATAGACCTTGACAAATCCCTGTTTCTCTTCCTTTGACCCAGAACCTTAGGAAGTGTGTCAGAGAATTTAGTGTTGTTTTTCAGGAATTGCTCCCTGTGCTGAACACGACTGTGGAGGATGTTCTATAAAAGGCTCGTCATGTGTGGCTGTGATAAAAGTGTGCATTCAAATCCTATACATTGCTAATTCCACACTCAGCTCTCCCCCCTTTTGTACATGAAAAAAATATAACATGACAAACATCCTTTGCAACTCTAGGTTGTAGAAAGGACAAGAAAAGCAAAGGCAGAAGCTATGGTGCCCTGAATACTACTTTACCATCGAGGCTGAGGTTTCAGTGCTTAAGTGGAAAATTGCCATACTAAAGAAATGATTGCTTGCTGACTGTACGAGTTGGGGATCTGGGGTGTGTGACCATATTGATTCTAAAGTGCTCTTTTTTTTCTTAACATGTTTTTCCTTTTAATTCCAGCTTCCAGGAACATGGGCTCCTTTGATGAACACCATAAACATTTCCTAAGTTAATTTAAGAGAAACCCCAACCCTATAATGCAACCTTTCTATTGCTTAAATGAGAAAGCTAATTGAAAGAATTGTTCAAACCAGAAAATAAGAAAATTTTAAAATAAAAAATAAAAAAAGGAAAGAACCTTCTCAGAACAGAACCCTTAGTCACCAACATTTCAGATGGCAGTCTGAGGAGTCTAACCACTCTGTATTATTAAAATACCATCAAATTAAAATAACGGCAAAATACTGAGACAGAGGCAAATTGTGTCCCCTCCTCTGTGGTTGTGGCAGGCCAGCAGTCAGGGACCCAGCCAGGAGTGTAATTTCTGTGGGAAGGAGGGGAGGGAGAAGGGAGGATACCTTTTGTGTTTCAGGGCTGAGGAATGTGGTACTAGAAAAAGTGGGCAGTTGTGAGCTGCATTTTATTAGCTGGTTTGGTACTTGGCAATAGTGCAGCAGCAGTGCAGGCTTTTTACTGACTCAGGGAGAAGCTGTTTCCTTCTTTTGTCCCCTTCTGCCCTACCAATAACAGCTGCTGGGAAGGTATTTTCCCCATGCTGTTTTGTTGAAAGGTAGACAAAATATTTTCAATTATCCCTTGCTGTTAGATTTCTGTGTAAATAATTTGTGTTATGGTAAAAATCCATCTAAGGCAGGAAGACTGTTTGCTACTTTCAGCCCAAATTCTGTAAACATTTCTATGCATGTTTAGTTTTCACCATGTGAGCAGTATCCATTTGGGTGAAGTTAAGTATGGCTGTAGCTGCACGTTGGAAACTTGACCTACTTTGCATATCATTATGCATGTAGCACAATTTTAGTCCAAGAGAGTGTCCCGGAATGGGAAGTCTGAGTTGTGGAAGAGTCCGTCGAGGAAATGAAATCTAGCCAACTAATATGAATTAAATATTTTTGTACTTTAGTGTAATATGCTCATTCACAACTGCAGGAGTGGTAGGAATAACATAAGCATTAACAAAAATTAGAATTTATTCAGTGGCTGAGGCAGAAACAAAAAGTAGCTTGGGTGGTGGCGACACACAGGTGATATATGAGTGCCTTTTATAATTAGAACTGCAGATTTTGGAATTAGTTTACACTTTGCAGAGAGAGTTTTGTTTTATTTTGAAAGATATGCCAAAATTTCAAAAAATTTTAATGTCAAGTCAGCTCTGCATTGTCTTACTTGTACCAGGACATTGTAATAGCAATACTTAAAAATCCTCCTATTGAATGTGATGCAGGATTTTAAGTGTGAAGGCTGAAGCTCATTAATAACTATGAGTATTTCTACATTAGTATTTCTACATTATCTATTCCATTAACTTAGTTCCTGATACTGCAGGAGTTTAGATGCCCAGAATTATACAGAGTGAATAACTCCATTAGAGTAAATGGGACTCCTACAAATGTGTGAAGTGAAATGTGAGCGTGAAACAAGCGGGGCTGGGGCTTTTAATGGGAATCTTGTTATGCATAAATATAATTGGTATGTGAGGAGTCTTTCATGAATTGAGTCCCCTAACAGGCTCCCTCCAGGTAAGATGCAAAGTCCAAGAAGGGTAGGCCCCAGGTTTTTAGAGACTTGTGTCCACGTTCCATGCATCGAAGCAGATAGAAGCAGATATGGATCTGTCTAAACTGAGGCAGGCATTCTTAGCATTTTTCTACTCAAGTGACTTGGTGTAAGTGACTTGTTCAGAAACACTCTGTAGGTTTGTAGCACAGCCAGGAATAGAACCCACATCTCCTGACTCACAGTTATAGACCAGACTTCTGCTCAAATTTGTGTGAAAACTTAATTGGCCATGTTTCTCTGTGAAGGGGAATTTATTAATATTGCTGCTACCTTAGAGTGTTTTCTAATTTTTTTTTAATATGATCCCATTCAATAAAGGTGTAGAGCTGATCGTGAGCTTTCTCTGAGTAGATGCAGAGCATCTGGTTTATACAAATGGTTTCCCACCAAAAAGGAAAACTTGGAACTGTAGATTTTTAATGCACAGATCTTGTGCTGTTGCAATGTTAAGAAGTCCTTGTTGTTATGAATGTGCATTATGAGTATATTGTACACAGTCCTGGTATGCAAATGTGTAGCATTCAGAGAAGTGAAATAATTCTGTGTTATTATTATCTTTGTAAATTGCATCTTAAGAGTTTGTTGAGGACTTTACGACGGCAGTTTTCTATAGTCACAGCTATACAGCACAAAGTGTTTCTTTCATTATTAACAATAACTGAGCCAATGAAAATGCTTTTAAATATACACCAGACAAGCAGTTATCCAGCTCTTCCTTCTCACCATCCACAAACCATCTTTTAGCATCTTATAAACAAGCATGTAAAATAGCTTTGTAAACATCTGCTTTTCATTGTTAATTGTCAGGGAAAACTAGAGATTTAAATGCTTCTTTTGTAGCATTCCTTAATCCTATCAGAAAGGAGAGCTCTAGATGCTTCTCCTTTCTCACTGCAGATAGCTTCCATAGGCTGGGGGCTTTCTTCTTTTTTCCTTTAAATTTCTTTTCATTTTTGTAATATCGATAGTTTTTATTTACTTACAAACAGCTTGTTTCACATCTCAGTTTGAAAGGTCTTGCTGTGTGGCAACTCAGTAAATTTAAACAAAATATACCATGGAATTATTGATTGCTGTATAAAATGTGTTGAAAATCTACATTTCTTTCTCATTACAATCTGCTCAGTATTTTCTTTCATATATAAACTATCAGGTCAGGTATTGTATCATACATATGCAATAAGAAAACAGGAATATATGTTCATTCCTAACATCAAAAATAATAAATAAAAACCCACACTGCTACAATACAATTATTATTTTTTTAGAAACACTGCCTTTATTTTGGTTAGCTTTTCTGTTCTAATAATCAAGTCATTAATGTCAGTTGAGTGTGTCTGGCAGTGATTTACTTAAGGTAGCATTCATAACACACAGTAGCTGCATTATACAGGAAAAATAAATCTATTCATGTTACATTTCCTACCTTTAAAGCTTTTTTTCAAATCTTATATTATGGTCCTGGATTTGTAACATTTGACTTTTTCCTTCTTGCACACACAAAAGGAACATTGATGATTCAAAACTATTTCATGTTTTATATTTCGTGGACAGGAATAAATCTTTTTTTATGTTCTTTTTTTTTTTTTTTTTCAAATCTGCTTCATTTGGGAAAAGATACTTTTTTCACTTAGAGTTTGAACATTTCCGTAGCTTTCTTCTTTTAATTTTGGTGTTTTGAAGTCAAAGTCTGCTTAACTAATTCCTCCAGCACAGTCATTATTTTAGAATAATTTAGA
The DNA here is from genome assembly GCF_015832195.1 of Motacilla alba alba. Classification (NCBI taxonomy): domain Eukaryota; kingdom Metazoa; phylum Chordata; class Aves; order Passeriformes; family Motacillidae; genus Motacilla; species Motacilla alba. The sequence continues at coordinate 13,035,788 of NC_052020.1, read as the reverse complement.
ATTCTCCTTGTTTTGTTAATTAAGTAATAATTTAGGGTACCATTACCTATTAATGTTTTTATTGCTGCTATTCAATATTTACTTCTAGAACTTCCTAAAAGAATTGTTACATGGACCTCAGCATCACTGCATGTAAAATTAATTGAAATGACATATTGTTGCAGTTTCTATGACAACCATATCATGATGCTGATGCTCTCAAAAATTTATAAACTACTATTTCAACTATGCTAATAGCACTGAGTAGAGCTAACATTTATTTACTTAATATTCTTATTAGAATCACGCTTTTAATACTTCATGTTAAAAAAATCAGAAAAAGGTGTATGTCGGTATTTTTTGTCTGACTTTTTTTTTGTGAAGGAATTCTGGCTTTCTATGAGAACCGTTTTAAAACCTAACTCTGCTACGTTATGTTGGCAAAGGGCTTATTCACTCAAAACAAAGAGAATGTATATCATCACTCACAAACTTTTAAACACGACATTCCAAAAGAACTCTTACAGTGCAATCCATGGCAAAAAAAAGCAGTCTTGTTTTGCTGGTGGAATATTTAAGGCCAGTTTATTCCTGTTTCTATTGTCCTAGATGCTAAACCTCAAATGCTTGTGATATGAGAGTACTGATTCACTGGCATGACTTACATAAATAAAATCACAAGCTGAAGTGTCTCCATGATCAGGCACAGAGTTATAAACCCCCTAAAAATTTACTTATTACTGCTTTGTTTTATTGTAAATGGGAAATGTGGAAAGGCTTTGCCTGGTAACTTGAATTTGAATTTTTTTTCCATATTAAATGCATACCTTTAGTATAATCACGTTATTCCATCAATCTGCAGGCTTTTGGAAGTTAGCTGATTTTAACAGTTTGACAGGGAACTCTATTACTCGGGCAACACTCACGTTGGAATCAATGAGTGTTTTACTTGAGTAAAAAATTTAGGACCAATGTAAGATGCCTTATTCAAGTTACTTCATAATTATATAGATTGCATTGACTTTTAAAAAATAGTGAGCTTTGCTTTCCGAGCATAGTAATTTTATTCAGTCTAACTTGCACTTACTAAAAAAGTGTGTTTTCTATTCAAAATGTGTGATTCTCATATATATGACTTATTGATCATTGATCCAAATAGGAAATAAAACACCTTGATCTTTTAGTCATTTGTCTTAGGAAGATTCCAAAACAGTCCAATCACATTTACTTCGCTTCAGTCTTAAATCTGATATTACCCTGGAAAAATGTTTCATATAATTGAATGTTCAAATACATTGAGATCATGTCGCATTTCAGTTTTACCAGTATGAGTGCTTTCAGCAGTTTCTGCCCAGCATTCCCGGTTTACTAAGCTATATTTAAACATGTTTTGAAAGATTTATACAGTGATTTGCTTCTTAGTCAACTTTGTTGCAAGAAGTTACTACTGCATATTTGGGTAAGAAAATGTGAAGTGCCCAAAGAGGAGAAGAGGGAGGACATGGTGTGGGATATGCCACGATATTTACAAGCTCCAAATAAAATTGGACAGCTTGAAACAACTCCCTACCCCAAAATATCTTTGTAGACATTTAACCTCTTGTCTTGGTATTTTCTAAACTGTTAATCCTTTCCAGCATCATCATTTTGAGTCTCTTCATATGAGGCAGGCACTTCACATGCACAGGACTTGAGCTTCTGGATGAAACAACTGGCAGTGACACGAGCCTGCAAGATTAGGCCATATTGTCACAAATCCAAAAGAACATCTTGAAACCAATGCAATTTATAAGTGCACAGTGGTAGTAATATAAAATGCAAAATCATTCCCTTATCTTGAGGATTCCTTTTATTTCTGTTCATGTGGTATGTATATGTGTCTAAGTGGTAATACATTTATTTGCAATGTGGGCCAATCTCCAGGTCAAAGACAACTTTATTTATTCTAACCTTCAGGGTTGTTTTTCTGATTTTTTTTTGTTTGGTTTTATTTGGGTCTTTTTGTTTGTTTGTTTGGATATTTTTTTACTCAGTGTATGTTTGTAGCACAATAGTTTGGTCAGGGACTTTGAAAATTGTGCTTTGCTGGTGGGTGGGTAAAATATTTTTTATTTGAGGGGTGGGTGTATGAAACAAAAATAAACTGGTGGAATAATTGCAGTGTTACAATAGAAAGCCTATACATGCTCTGTTGAATTCCAGCATGTGCTGTCAGAATGGGACATTGCCAGTGAGAAAATAAAAGCACCGTGGTGTGCTGATAGGAGTTTGCAGTCATCATGTTTCAGCAAGGGCTTTTCTGTCACTGAGATTCCAGGGGAAGATCCTCAGCAACTTTCATGGTCACACCAGTGTCCTAGAGTTTACTCTGGGCTGGAATATAAAATAGAGCTGCTGTGGGCTGTAAGGGGGTCCTGCAGCACGAGTCCCCGCTCAGCCCCTCTAATGTGTGTGCAGGTACAGCTCTACCTGACACAGATCTTCCTGTCCCCCCTCATTCCCGAAACAAGTTCTGCTATTCCCAGCTGAAGCTGGGAAAATTGGTATAATATGTGAGGCTGCACAGGTGCATGCCTCAGTATGAGTGTGATGATTGCTCTAAACATCTCTGGCGTGGCTTTGGGTTGCTTCTGGAAAAGTACATTTAAAATCGCTGTTAATCTTGAGCTGTGTTTTTGTATGTTAGCGGTGGTTTATGGCCATCCTGTTGTACAGAGAGGGGAGGTGAAAAATGATTAAGATGACAAAGAGGCAAATCCAGCTGTTAGGTGAAATTCCCAGATTAGGAGGAGCAGATGCATTTCGATGGAAAGATTTGCACCTTCCACAGTCATGCTACTGTTTTTCTACTTTAACTCTATGCATGTAAAGCATCAGGTATCCAATCTTCAGGTGATTCCTAGTCACAGCTGAATGTAATTGCCATTTTTTGGAGCTCGTTATTAGAGCTCTCATGATTCAGGTGCGGAGGTTACTCTGCCAGTGCAACTAGTAGGTAGGAGTTAAGGGACTTCCACCTTGCCAGAGCAGTCCGTGCTTTTCTGGGCACCGGGATGCCCTGATATGATGGATGCTTTCCAGTAGCTGCTAAAAGCCTCCTGAGAGGGACCCCCTTCTGGGTTAAAGCTTTCCGTGAGAGGTAAGTGATGTGTTGTGCCCCTGTATAAATGGATCTGTCCCCTGTACTAGATCCATTTCCATAGCTTTCATGTGCCTGTAGCGTGCCTTAGAAACTCATCGTGCTGAGCCTTGTCCACAACTTTTAGCAGTGTCACCCCAGGTAATGTCTGTGGGTGGTGACAACCTAGTATTTCTTATTTTCTTTTTTCCCATCTCCCTTCCATTAATATGAATATAACCAAAACCCCAGCCTCAAGCTTGAAATCACCTAAAAGACTTGAGAAGGAAAATCTTCCAGGAAAGCCCGGGCAGTGCAACTGGCCTGATTTTGGCCGGGGAAGGAGGCGGAAAGAGGATGGGCAGAGGAGCCAGCAGGGCTGCCTGGCACACGCTCCGAGGGGACGCTGCCTTCCAGCAGGGGGGTCGGAGGAGATTTACAGAGAGCTGTGCCGGCGGGAGGAGCGGGCCGGGATGCGCTCTGCCCTGCTCACCCCAATCCTCCGAGGAGCGCCCAGCCGCGGAGAGACAGGCGAAGGAGGGAGAAAGTCTCGGGGCAGGGGGTTAAGGCAAACACCGGTGCGGTGCTTTCGCTTTGTGTATTCCCATCTCCTCAATTCTCCTTAAAATTCTCCCCGTCTTTCTCCGGCTCCTGAGAGCGGGCGGGAGGCGGCGGCGTGCGCCGTCCCGGAGCCCCGGGCGCTGCGGGCTGCCCGCGGCCGAGCCCCGACCCCCCGTCCGCCCTGCGCGGGGTGCCCGCGGCCGCGGCGCGTTCGGCTGCCCCGGGAGCGCGGCGGGCGCTCGGTGCGGGGCCCGCGCCCGCCTCACGGTGGCGCGGTAAGCACATGGACGGGCCCGGGCGGCCGGGAGCGCGCTCCGCTCTGCCTTCCCGGGAATAACAGTCCCGCTAATGTCTCGGGTAAATCAAACCGCTGCTACGGGGGGGGGGGGGGTGCGCGATGCTCCGCGCCGGCGGAAGGTGTTTCAGCCTCCCCGGTCGGCGCAGAGCCCGGCGGCATCGGAGCGATGGTCTGCGGCATCTCAAGAGCGCGGTCTCACCTGGGGTTAGTTTCCCCCTCCCCCTCTCCGTCTCACTCCTCCCCCAGCCCCTCAGGAGAAGTTTGCAAAGAATGCGATGGAGAGCGTAAAGCGGCAGATGCCGACGTTAAACTCCGGCTCGGTTCGGGCACGAGGAGCTGAGCCACAGCCCCGAGCCGCCGCCCTCGTTAGCGCAGCAGCGCGCCCCTGGCACCCGGGGTACCCGCGGGGGGACGAACACAATGTAGAGTCACCTTACCTCCGAGCCGAGGCGGCAGCCCGCCAGGCAGCAGCGGCAGCAGCGCGGCTCCTGCCGCCCGCCCCGGCCGGTCCGTCACCGCGCTCCGGCAGCGCCGCCGCGCCCGCCCCGCCGGGCTCCGCTCCCGCCGGGCTCCCCCCGCCCCCGGCGGGCAGTCCCCCGCCTCAGCCCCGCGCACATCCTCGAGTCAGGGGCACCGTTCCGAGGCAATCCTTGCCGGTGCAAATTCCCCGAGGCTCCTCTCCGCCAGAGCGTGGAACAAAATTGCCGGTTCCCCTGAGTTTTTGTCAGGCTGTGCTGGCGCTCGGGAGCAGGTAAGGCGGCTGCTGGCTGCCAGCGATCCCCGCTGCACTTGCAGCGAGCAGCAGGAGACGGTGGAAGTGGGAGTGTGGTCTGCTCTTCATTAGGGAGGGGGGAACGGACCCTGGAGGTGATGCAGTGAAACACTTCTACTCCCTTGCATTGTGTTTGTCACAGACCACGGGCGCTCTCCTTTTATAACATTCACTTCAAGCATTCTCAAACCCAACCGGAATAAGTTCTGATCCTCCCCTTTAGTTTACATTGGGGTTGTCAAAGGATTAAATAAATGAAACTTTATTTGACCGTGGAGTTTACAGACCCTGGGATCCCTGCGCGCTCTGGCCTTATTCTAATTCTATAGCGGTAATTACCCTTCGTTTCTTTAAGTGCAATAGATTTATTGCCTTAGAGACTATGCACAGTTTGATTGAATTATTCATTTTTTTTTCTTTGGTGTAGACTGCATCTGGGGACTGATGTGACGTGTAGATTTTTTTTTCAGGAACAAAGGGAATGTGGAAATGAAAGAGAGAGGGAGAGAGAGGCTGGCAGATGTGATGAGATGCGGTGAAGGTGTATCCAGCTTGGCACTCCCACTCCTCTCTTCTCCTCTCATTGCAGCCCTGGGTGACTCTCAGGCTAACACAAACAGCTTTTCTTCCGCAGCCTGCCCTCTGTCACTGTAAGTACAACAGCCTTCTCTTATCAGCATGCAAATTCCAGCCACTCACTACCTTAGCCTGGTGTTTGCACTTTAGATTTACAGAAGGGACCTTTAAAATGAACTTTCCGAGACAGGAAGGGGTTTTCATGTCGAACTTGCTTTTATTTTCTTTGTAAAAGTTTATGTGGTTTTTCCAGTTCTGTCTTCCCCCCCCCCCTTCTTTTTTTTTTTTTTTTTTTTTTTTTTTTGAACGGCGGGGGCGTGGAGCGGGGAGATTGTTGCTGCGGCTTTTTCCTTCGCTATCAAGATGATGCACAGTTTAAAATGAAATTAAAATCTCCTTGATCCTTTTTCTGCCAAGACAATACATTTTGTTGGCAGATGACGCTGTAAGGAATTCAGAGTTTTTGTTTTCAGGCAGATCTCTAGCTTTGAGTGTTACAAAATGCAAACGTCCCCTAAATTTGGAGGAGTTCGCCAGAGGTTCTTGTTCTAGGGGAACTCGTATCAGCTGATGGGTTTGCTTTTGAAGAAACGTGCAGTAATTTACTTCTATCTAGTCTAACAAAACTTTTTCCCAATCGGATTATCAGGCTTTAACTTCTTTTCCTTTAGCTTTCTCTCAGATGCCGTTGATTATTTCGCAAAAGTTTCTCTGAACATCTCTAGCAAGCCTGTAACAAGCCTTCATTGTCGGACAGTGTCCGCAGAGGGAATTTATAAACATGCCTCTTAATTGTCCGGCATTAACTGGGGTGAGAGGGCAGTTTAGAAGTGGGTGAATGACTTTTAAAGTGAAATTTCTTGCCCTTTGAATCCAAAACTTCTGAGACTGTTCCGCCAACTCTCCAGGAGTTGCAGGTTTGCTGCTCAGGTTAGAGATGCGGTACGTACCACTTAGCACACAGACAGGTCGCCTCGCTTGTTGAACATTGCTTTACTTTAAGGCATTTGGCGAGACGCAAGGCGCAAAATGCCCTGACAGCTGTGCACAGGTAAGTGCCCCGACCTGATGTGAGCGCCTGCGGTCCCTTCCCTGCGCAGGCACCCCCAGCAGGTCAGCATCCCTCCTCAACATCTGCCTGCCTTTAGCCTTCATGAAGCCAAAGCGAGGGCAGTCACTCCAAACGCGGTTTCTAAACGTGGGGTACCGCTCCGAGTGAAAGCGTTTTCTTGTTTCTCGGCACGTGTGTACGGATCCGCACGGCGGGTGTTCACTTATGCAAACAAAGAGGGAATGACAATTATCCCCGTGCAGCGCGCACACACGCACACTCACATTTGCATACAATGCCCAAGGAATCCTCTTTTGCTGCCGCCGAGAAGTTGCCGCTCTCCGGCGCTGTGAGTTTCATCTGTAACTTAATTGATCACACAGGGGAAGCAACAAGCTGGAGAGCGTTCCTTGCGCTCCGCATGGCAGCGTGGCCGCATCCCTGCCCCGTCCTGCCCCAAGCCAATGTCATTCCCTGTCCTGGAATTTCGGCAGTGCAGCGGGATGCTCCCCCGACTTGGAGCTAGGTGGGCGGTTAGACTTATCTGATGCCTTAATTATCTCTTGTCCCATTCCCGCTTCGTATTTAAGAAGGCGCTAGGTTTGAGGAGGGCTTGGGTTGTTTTTTTTCTTTTCTGTTTCTTGGAAGAAAAAAACTTCCAGCAACAAATTACTAGAATTGCAGACTGAGGCAGACTATTCGTCCTTGTATTCTGATTTATATCTCTTTCCTTACATAGCTCATTTAAATTTTTAAAAAAATCTTTTTTGCGTGCCAAAGCTACGTTAGATGTGCAAAAAAGGTATTTCCTTTACTTGCAGCAGGTTTAAATGTGTTACAAGGAAAGCGTTAGTGGCCAATCACGGGAATTCTTATAATTAAAGATTTAAAATGACAGAGTAATCTCTTGAAAGGAAACTATTTACTGCTGTTAATTCCATACACGGGGTAACTGCAGCAAGGTGAATACTTTGAATTAGCCGAATGCAGGTGAATACAAACTCAGTATTTACAATCATACAATTTCTCCTTATCCCTGAATTTCACTTTTTTAGTGTCTTTTATTAAAATTGAAAGAATGCATGGGAATTAGCTACTATGCCCTCATCAGCTAATTTGATGATAAAGCTTTACTAGATAATTTTAAAGTTCTATTTCAAGGTGCTTGCTACTTGCCGAATAGGACTTGGTTACTCCTTTTATTGTAGTGGAATTGCCAAAAATATGGTATAAAACAGGTCCGCTATTCCAAGAGGTTCTGACTTACAACTCCTCTTCCCTGAACTCGGCTCGAGAGGGGCGATAGCACCTCGGATAGCAGAGGATGCAACGTGCATGCCTCCAGCAGTGTGTCGAGTTTTACAGCTTGTTAACAAAATGAATCGGAGCCAGGTCATATCTGTCCTGTGCCATCGCGTTAATGTTCAATTTTCATCACGTCCTGCTGAAGCCAGGTTCATTCGCAGTGGGGCTGAGTGTGCTTCTGGGTCTAACCTAGTCCGCAAATTTCTACTTGAGAGAGAAGGAAAGTGAAATCAGGCTCTCTCCTCGTCTTTTTGGCCTCTGTAAGTTATGAAGCTATTTTAAAATTAAAAAGTTTGTCTGTTACTAACTGTTCCAGGCGCCTTCTGGAAAATGGGGAGAAAGTGCCAAAAATACAGAGATGAATCAACAACTTCTCTCTCTCATTTTGTGGGCTTGAGGTTGCTTTCCGCACTCCCATCTTAACAACAGTTTAGCCTAGGTGTGAATAATATCAAAAGAGGGAGACGTTCGCTCTGCAGCTCTGTTTGCCCACCTGATCTGCGGGCCCCTGACAGTTTGAAAGACTCTTTTATGTTTACCTTTGGAATGCAAAAATACAGCAGGGAGACTTTCTTGGGTTTGCAGTATTCTGCCACTGGTTGATTTTCTCCTCAGCTCCTTATAGTTTTTCCCTTCTTTCTCCCAGATCTTCCCCCCCCCCCCCCATCCCCAATTAGCACTTCCAAGAGAGCGTGAGTTCCTAAATTGGTATTCAAGCTGATATTCCAGTCCTTATCTGTTGCCTTTTGGTAGGCAGAGAGAGGGATATTTATATATTGCCGCTGCTAAAATTTCTCGTCGTCGCCACGAGAATCCCAACTTCAGCTCGAGTCCGTCCTAAATCAGTTTTAACTCTCCGGCCATACCTGTCTTTCCCTTTTCACTGCACTCACTTTTTCACCTTTCTGCTGAATACATCACTAAATAGTTTGTGGACTCTGAGTGCCTTCCTCTCCCCCGGGTCCCTGTAGCTGGACTCCCATCTCTGGTGTAATTTACACTTTCCATTTCATCTCTCCCCCCTTTTAAATTTCTTTTTTTTTTTTTTTTTTTTTTTAATTTCATTTTTTCCCCTCCGGGCCGTGCTGTGGGATCGGGCTCATCAGAGACCCATTTATCAGCTGTCACTACGCGCTTGCTGAGTGCTTCCCTCTCGTCGTCCCCGCTCCCTCCCCACGCCGCCAGCCCTTCCCTCCTCCTGCACATCGTCTTTCTCCAGCTCCTTTTTTTTTTTTTTTTTTCCCTTGTAATTTTATTTTCCTGGTGCATCCCGTGAGCCGGCGGGACTCTTCCCGGCGTGTGTGTCCCCACGCAGCGCGGCACAGGGAAGGAGGGAGGCAGGGCGGAGGGCGGGCCGGCCCCGTGTGACACGGCCGCCCCCCCGCGCCGCCCCGGCCCCGCGAACCGGCTCCCCCGGGACCCCCCCGCTCCCCCTCCTCCCTTTCCGGCCCCCGCCCCGCCCTCGCACCCCCTCCCCGGTAACTTTCTAGTACCTTTCCTCACCACTCCGGGCAATCAGTGGTCATTAGCGGGAGCAGAGCGGTGTAGGGTTTCATGTGTCTAATGGCCCTGTGAGTGGTGATAGCTGCGCGGGGATGCGGCTGGCAGCCCGCGCCGATTTCACTTTCTGTTTTGTGCTCACTTTCTCAGCAGTTGTTGCTCTCCCCGCTCGCTCCCAGCCTCTCTCTCTCTCTCTCTCTCTCTCTCTCTCTCTCTGTCTCTCCCTCCCTTCCCCTCTCCCTCCTCTCTCTCCCTGTGTTGTCTCATCTTGCCTGTGCTGTCTGGGCGGGGGAGCCCTGCCTCCTTTTGCCTTCCTCAGATCAATGCCCTGGCCACTCACTTTCTGATGTTGCACGACGGGAAATGCTTTGAATACTTACGACATGGCCGCTCACATTGATTGCCAAGATTGACAGCAGTAACCATCGCCTTCACTTGTTTCAGGAGGAAAAAAAAAAAAAAAGAACCTGATTGTAACCAAATCTCCAGGCAACCCATCCGCAAACTTCTAACGATCGGGATCCTGCACATCCATGGCCCGGAGAAACACCAGCAGACTCTAGCTCATTTATTTTATTTTATTTTACCGAATTACTACCCATTTATTTCTCTCCCCTCCCTCCCCCCCTTCACCTCCTTCCCTCTTTTTTTTTTATTTTTTAATTTTTTAAAATTTTTTTTTTAATGAAAATTACCGAAGCGCGTTGCAAAAAAAAAAAAAGGAGGCTCTCCCAGTGCTTTGTGCCACACTGGATCCCGAGGAGGTAACCAGGAAAACCAGCCCTATTGTGTTGTATACCTGTTGTTTGCTGTGGTGTGTAGTGCTGCGTGGCTTGGTGGCGGTGGCGGCGGTTTAATGGGTTTTCGCTGGATTTATGTCGCTTTGCAGGAGAGAATTCAGTTCCCCCTGCGCTGTCTTTAATGGGTTATTAGTTGCAATTGAGTGAAGCAGCAGCGTCCGGAGATAGATCTGTTGTTTAGCTTTTAACATTGCTGAATTCACCCCTTCCCCCGCCTCCCCCTGCACGATTATTTACTTTGATATCACGAGGGTGTTGTGTTTCTTTTTTCTTCCTTTTTTTTTTTTTTTTCCCCTCCCTTCTCTTTAGGGAAAAGTAGTTATAGTCTCGTCCCCGTGCGAGTTTCCGGGGCTGTTTGAATCCCGAGGTTTCCGAGACGTTAAGGGACCCCAGTACCTTGAAATCACAACACTTTCTCATCCTTCCCGAGTAGAGTTTATTTTAAAATGTAGTGACAGATCAGCGTTGTATTTTAAGATCACCCACGGCAGGCGAACACATGGTGCGGGAAGATATTGTACGTAAGGAACTAACACGAGAGGGAGAAAGAGAGAAGGAGAGGAAAAATAAAATCCGAAATAAATCTTTGAGAGCGGAGCGCCGCTGTCATTGCTCCGAAGCGCTCGCGTGGGTTTCTCCTGGCGGATAACCCCGAGAGACGCGGGATGGAGAAAGGCGAGGGGAGTTTAGTGGTGCTTGTGGGCTCCGCGCGAAGTTTGAGGCGGGTGAGTGCTGTGAAGTTGGCCGGGCACGGCTGCGGGGAGCACACAAAGCTGCGGCGGCGGCCGTGCCGCGCTCGGCCACGGCGCGGCGCTGTCCCCAGGAGCCGCCGCCGCCTTATCTCTGCCGGCGGAGCCCGGGATAAAGTTATAGCGAAAACTTTAAAATCGATATCGCGCCCTAATTCGTGATACACAGGGAGGGGGGAAGAAGGCAGTCCATCATCAGAGAGCTCTGTTTACACCCGGGGAAGGGGAGATGCGTGCCGCTTTGTGGCAACAGTCGACTTGGGATTTCTTGCTGCCTTAGCTCTTTGCCGGAGGTCATGCAAATCGACCTTAAAAGAATGCATAAGCCATAAATTAAAATAAACCCTTAGCCAGAGGCTGATCCATAAGTAGACAATACCTAACCTGGACAAAACGGCTTCCTTTGCGAGCTGAAAAAAAAGAATAGTGCCTAAACTAAATGCAAAGTAAGTTTTCAGGAAGTATTTCACTTACTATTATTACTGTTATTCTTCTTTTAAAATAAAATAGTGGCAGTTGCAACAAGCTAGCGCAGCTGTTTGCAGGCGGTGCTGCAGGATACGAGTGAGGCAAGGTGTGTCTTGCGGAGAGCTTGTTCTTTTCCTGCGTTTCACTACCTTGGAAGCTGTTTATTTCTTTGGGTTGGGGATAAGAAGCCTCTTTTACCGTACAAGCAATTTGATGTTTTATCTCGGACAACGCCGAAGAGTTTATGGCCAAATCTGGGTTGCCTGCAACTGTCACATGCGCGCACACAAGCTGCGTCTGTATATGATAGTCTCGGGGCTTGTTTTTTTTTCCCGCAGTTTTTGACAATTGTTCCATTCATGATCCTGAAAGGAATCATCAGTGGGAGCTAATGAGTGTGCCTCTGCGGCTCGCCCCGCTCCGGGGAGGAGCGGGCACCGGCGCTGCCCGCTCGTGTAATGCATGCACGCGTGTACCGGCGGCGGGGTCGCGGCTGGGTGTAGCCAGGGCAGAGAGGGAGAGCCCACAGGCGCGATGCGAGCAGGTACTTCCACGCGTGCAGCGCCAGCCGAGCCGCCGGAGCGCGTCCCCGGGCCGGCAGCCCCGGGCGCGGCCCGAGCCGTGCGGCGGGGCCCGGAGGTCACGGGCAGGCACCGCTCCTGCCCGGCCGAGCGCTGCCCCCGCTTCCCGCGGGCCGCCCCGCCGTGGGGTTTGCTGCGGTTTTGTTGTTCGTGAAAGGACGGGAAGGAGCGAAAGTGGCACCGTGAAAGGACAATTAGTGTTGCGTCTGAGTGGCCGGGGTGGGGGGAAGGGGGGCCGCAGGGAAAGGCAGCCCGGTGGGAGCCTGGGGACGGCAGATTAGTGCTGTCCTAGGGGTGTTTCCCAAAAACACAGAGGTGAAACTTTCTGTGATAAAGTAATATATCTTCGCCTGCTGTTCGTAGATAAGGTATATGTTTATTAAGCAAATTTAAATAGCCTTCGGCGCACGAGCGGCACTTTGTTCCTACTGCTTTCTTTTACCCTCACTTTAACATTTTTTTGCCGTTTGCATCTTCAGTGCTGATCGTGAGGACAGGAGAACAGTTCTACCCAGTCCTCAAAGAGAGTTTGGAGTCCAAAAATTAACGAATTTCCCTTTCTGTATTCGTGTAATGGAGCAATTTTGAAACCTGTTTTGAGACTTCGACTTGACTTGACTTGTTTTATTGACGTGCTTGTGCCCACTCATTTAATTAAGCCATTATAATACCATAAAGTAAATAATAAGAATGAATGTGAGATATGTGCATGCAGCCTGCCATTAAATACGAACATTTCCCTGGAAAGGACCCTTTAAAAAACTTTTTTTCAGCACCCCATGATTCTTTGGCAAGATCTTATTGCAGGTTTTTGTTTTGAGCCAGGATATTTCGTGGGTTTTTGTGCTCATGACGTTACATGCACACTACGCTTGGAATATAAACAGCAAGCATACCTAGCAGCTCATTCTAGTAAAACTAAGGAATAAGTATTTATAGTGAGTACATTTAAAAGAAAATAATGAGGTCATTTGGAGTATGCTGCAGTTTGAAGTAGCTCGACACCTGGCAGAAACTACATACGCGTTTTCTTCAGACTCTGCACTATCCATAACTTTTCCTTATAATACATTCTTGTGTTAAGTGAGAAAGGCTGTTTGTAAAACAATCCCCTGGCTGGTTCCAGTGTTGGGTGAAGCTGATCCTGTAATGGCATTTTGTTTTGAACAGTTGCTGTAGTTGAAGTTCCCTCATAAGGTAAGGTGGCACTGGGTCTGAAAGGAGGTCCAAATGCCACATTTATAATTAGACTGCCAATTCAGCACATTGTATCTATTGCTATACAGGGATATACTGCTGTGTCTGGTCTCTCAATAGACTGTATTCAGAATTAGCCAATTCAACTGCTTAAACTTTGGAGTCAAATTTAGAATAGGCAATGAGAGAAGGAAAGAAAGAAAACAATAATGCTTTCTTTTTTTCCCTCAGCTAGCTATTAAAAGCCAAAGAATATACGGAAACCAACCCAGGCACTGCTCTTGGAAGCCCTGCACCGAGCGCAGCCTGGCCAGCCTCGCCTGCAAAACCATTTTGAAGCGCGCTTCTCCGGGGGGAGGGGAAGGTGAGCCCTGGGCATCGCTCCCAGCGCCGCTCTCCAGGCCGCTTCCCGGGCCGCCCGCAGCCGGGGGAGGGGGCGCGGGGCCGGGGCCAGCTCAGCCCAGCCCGGCCCGGCCCCCGGCGACCCCCGGAGCCCCCGGGCCCCGCTCGGGGCGGCAGCGGCCGCGCCGGGGACCCCGCGCCCCCTCCGGCCGCCGGCGTGTGCCCGCCGTGTCCCCGGCAGGCTGGCGGCTCCCGGCCCCTTCCCTCCTGTCACACTCCTCGTGTCGCTGGCCCCGCTTCCCCCGGCCTCCTCGCCGGGAACTTTAATTCATTCAGCGATGAGCGCCTAAGAGGCCCTTTGGTCGGCCGTCTCGCATCCTCTGCTAAACGCATTATTGCCTCCCTCCTCCCTGCAGCGCGCTGCTCCGTCTCGGTTCTGCTGGGAGGCTGAACTGGGCTGCCTCAGCGCTCCCTCGGTTTCCTTCTCTGCTAGATGGCAGGGTGCAAGCCAGTGCCATGTGTATAACACAGCATAAAGGGAGCGAGACAGATGGCTGTCTCTCCTTGCGCGTTCCCGACTCTCCGCTCAACTTATGTAACTGCTGCTTTTCTTCCTTTTTTTTTGCGTTCACGCACCGGGGAAAGCGACAAGAGAAACAAAAGTGGAGCCCATCAGTTTCACTGGTAAGGCCACAAGTGCCTTAGCAGCAGAAAAATACTTGTAGAAAATAATAGCTGATGTCCAAAGTTAGTCGCCTTCACTTGTCAGCTTGGTTTTGTTCACAAGTGGGAACTGCCAGTGCTTGTTCCCCTGCCAGTGGTTTTTAGTATGTGGCCAACAACTGTTCGTGGTCATTTCCCGCCGAACTTCTCCTGCTCAACAGGAAAAAAAAAAATCTCTTTGGACATGTTTTTTGCATCTTTGATTGTATTTTTAGTCCAAAGTATCCACATATCCCTGCAGTTCTTGGAGGCCTTAAAATAGCTTGTGGCAATAAAGGCCAGAACTTTGCATGATGATAGCAATAACAAATACTTTTTTTTTTTTTCTCAGTTGGCATTAGAAAGTTTCTTTAGTCCTCTTTTATCTGCTAAACACTGTGATCACCTTGGGAGATAACACTTCAGGAAGTGTATCTATCAATCTTTTACACTTGGGTAGATGTCTGCCTTGGAAGTGTATAGATCACACTCCAAAGGCTTCAGTCGATACATTTATTTATTTATTTATTTCCCAGAACAAAAATTACTTCGAAAAGAGAAGCCAGGATGCACTTGGCTTTCCACCCCATGCAATGGGATGTTGTATATTTCCTTTTTTCCACAGTGTCACTTTAGAGATCAGCGGGCTCGTTTGGCAGACCTTGCGTGTAATGGCTAAAGTTTTCCAAAGTTATGTAAATAGGGGTGTTTGTGTATATGTGAACTATGTCAACTGCAGTCATACGGCCACATATTTTTAAAGCATTTCAGTCGGTACAGTAAATCACAGAGGCAGAGCCTTGAGACGTTTCTGCGTGGTGTCAGAACCCAGGAGAGAAGCGCTGCTGTGTGAAGTGCTCGGTAGCTCACATACAGCTTACTCGTCAAGTAGCAGCAAAACACACAGAGGTGCATGTTTCAGGTCTGTACTGTAGCAAGCTGGTTTCTGTTCATCCCTTCCAGTGGCTTTTTGTGTCATTTTTATTTACGCAACTTTCTATTTTTCCTCAGGTAGAACAGCAAGAATGAGAACTTTTAGGGGACTTATTACCAAACCACAGAAACGGAATTTTCTTCTCTTTTGTATGAGCCATTTGGAGTTTTTTAGGCACATGGTTCTCCCACAGTGTGTATCTGTACACGTGTCATTGTAGGCCTTTACATCACATTATGGAAACAACAAAACACCATAAAATCCTATCACTAGTAAGGTTGTGTACTGGCCTGGTGTGATGTCTGTCTGAAATACGTGCCTATTTATTTAGATGTAGTTCTGCACAGAACATAGAGATCTGATAGATGTATTTTCTGGAAAGCAGCTGATTTCTGCAGTGATAAAACTGGATAATTACATGTTCCCAAAAC
Organism: Motacilla alba alba; assembly: GCF_015832195.1. Lineage (NCBI taxonomy): Eukaryota > Metazoa > Chordata > Aves > Passeriformes > Motacillidae > Motacilla > Motacilla alba. Next base: position 13,020,424 of record NC_052020.1, on the reverse strand, counting down.
CTTTTCAGCACAGAAGTAGGTGTTCTTTTAAAACAGTATTCTGTGGCAACAACAAATATTTGTGACATCATTGTAAGAGATTTCCTGCCAATTTTTAGTTTACTGTCTTTCAGAAAGTCTAGAGTTCTTTGGAACTCGTGAAACTGCTACAGATACCCATCGTATATTCAACTATTCAGTGAAGTTTTAAATAATTCTCTTTCAATTAGTACAACAGGAGCCTGAAAAATGGATTTTCTCTTAAAGAAACAAGAATCAGTACACAGACATTTCTCTCTTCCTCTTGTATATTTTAAAATACTCATATCAGTTTTATGTTTACTGTTTTGTCTTCTTAAATTAAGAAGAAAAAACCAGCGTCCCGAGTCTGAAAATCATTGCTTGGAAATTAGTTCAATCAAATATTTCTTGAATCTTGTGAATCGGAAAGAGTAAGATAAAATTAGGCATATTGTTAAACTAGGTTCATCAGAGTAATTCATTTATAGTGCAGAATGGATCAATGGATTTTTTTGAAGTCAGGCAAAACATTCCATCAAGTTAATGTGTTTAAGGGTATCATATCAGGGACAGACAGGTACTAGCAGTGATAAAAAACAGATAACCTGCAACAAAATGATTTACAGATGGGCCATTATCATCTATAGAGAGCTTACACAGATCATATTCTTTAGAAAAAGAGAATGTAATTCTACAGAGCTAGGAGAATTACCTAAATAGGTCTGAATATTTCATGGTTTTTTTCTGAGTGACTAGTAGAATTTGTGAAAGCAAAATTTTTTAGCCTTCTTATGGCCAGCATATTAATATAAGATACAGGAAAGTACTGGGTTTGTATTTCAAGGATTTTTATGTTTATTTTACCTCTTTGTTGAAGTAAAGCTTGGGAAATGTTTTGCTTCTTCTTTGCTAACTTTGTTGTGCATACCTTCAAAAAATATGTTCAAGAATGTAGCATCGGAATTTAGGAAAAAAAAGGTGAAAAGTTTGATGTTAGTGATTTATCAGATTTCCAAACCCATTCCATACAGCAAGTGGCTGAGTTGCATCTCTTCCATCTGTGGCAAGACAGGATGTCATTTAAATATTTTTTCTTTCTTCTTGAGCTATACAGAAAGGTGTAGTCAATTGTCTCCAGTCACTGGTAGACTGACATAAGGCAATAGGAAACTCTAAAACCTCAGAGGTGCAGTATTGATTTGATTCCTAACTGCAAATCCTTCATATCATTGCTCCAAATATCTAACTTTACACCAATATTACCCATTCTTTTTATAGTGACACCATGCTTAGTAAAAAACTTCTAAGCACTGAGGTCAGGTGTTGAGATTGGATTCTAGTTTATTTTTTATGAATCAGATAAAGATTTCTGTGCATGAGACTGTATGTGAAGATGAGAGAACAAGAACATTTCCATATCAAAGGCAATATATCTGAGGCTGCATAGTAATTAAAATGCAGTGGTTTGGACTCTGTGCACTAGCACTTACGCAGAGCGTTGTTGGGACCTTGTGCAGCATGCAGGCGGTTGTCTCTTGCATACTTCTAGAAATATACTTATAATTTTGTACAAACATTTATGCCAGTCCACACTTTTCTGTGGATAATTTGTATTTCATCCAAACCATTCAAAGTAGAAGTTATTTTTTGAGCAACCCCCTCATTATGGCTTTTGTGCATCAACTATTTTTATTCTGGTTGTTTGTATTTCCTCTTACCAGAATGATGGCTTGTTTATAGTCATATTTTTTTGTGTATTTCGCTAAGACCCCCTCCATATACCACTGAAATTTTACGACTTGCATAAAATATCTTGTATTAGAAACAAAAATGCTAATATCTTTTCAGATTTATTGCAAATGGTGTGATTTCTTACATACCATACTTTATGGCAAATTAAATGCATGTGCTGGAACATAATATTTTTAATGAAACAATATGTGTTTACTAATTCCAACTAACTGTTACACAGCATAAGGAGAATTTATATATTACTCCAAGGACCTGCCATTGTGGGAAAATCGACATAAAATACTGCAGGGCGCTCCCTATCTGGAAACTCTTTTCTGGAATAAATGTGACTTTAATTCCTGACTGCATCACCCTGAGCTGCTCCGGAAGGGCTGCTGTTGAATTGTTTACTTCACAAACCCTGTTGGTCAGTGTCCCAGTGCGGAGGAGGCAGAGAGTTCTGCGAGTTTCCTCATTACTCAGAGATGCTCATTCCACAGAGGGTCTGTCCATTAATGCTCCAGAACTACTGAGGTGAAGCTTTTAGGAAGCCTTTGTGCTTTAAACAGATGTTTGCACCCTGGTTGTACTGCAGCAATCTTGCAGCCTTGCTTAGTTTTGTCCAGTTTTAGGTGATGATTGATGGATGTATCCATGGGTCCTTTGAGCTGGAGTCCCACCCTTCCAGAGACTGTTCTGCTGCTTCTTACATCTGAGAGGTTGCTGTGGACGGGCTCGTTCCACCAAGCTCCTGACCATTTGTGGTTAGTGAAACCCCATGGTATTTTTGCACTAGTGGGGGGGTTAACCTCAGTGTCATGGCCTGATTCCAGCTGAGATAGATGGGCAACTCCATCCTACATTCTGACAGTTTTAACTGGCTCAGTGAACTCTCACTTCCTTTCCTCAGTGTAGTAGCTGTGCTAAGGGCACGCACAGCATTTTACCTCAGGAGGGCCAAATCCACCTGTTGAAGTAATAGGTGGAACTAGATGAGGACTCAGATTTTGGGAGCTTCTGGAGAAGAGCAGTGTCATATAAGCCAGTCTGACTGGCTTATTGTTATTAGAGTGAGCGTTTTGAAGGATGCGATATATATGGAATTTGAATGTTGAGCTATTTCAGAGGAATATTTTGGTATAATTTGGTATTTGACAGATTCTCAGCTGGTATAAGCCAGTGTAACTGTTTACTTAAGCAGGAGGGTGCCTTTTTACTCTAGCCACAATCACATTCCTTAGGCCAGGATGCAGTTCCTTCTGGGTTCAATGGAAAGAAGTTTTTGTGACTGTGTGGGATGGGGCTGGTGTGTCAAGGCCCTGTTTGCATTGGATTGACTGTAGAGAATAATTTTGTGTCAATCACGGTGGAATCAGGTTTGCTTACATGATGTTTTTTTATGGCTTTAGGATGATATTAACAGGAATTCACCTCATATAAACTACATGTTAGACCAACTGTCCCTCCATATCTACCCTCCAGCAGGTCTTCTGGTGCGGTATATTATGCAGCATGTGGGGATTATGACTGCTGGCTTGCCAGCTTCCTGTAATTGTGGGGACTGTGTCTGTGTGTTTTTCTTTTTTTTTTTGTTTTTCTTTCATTCATACCTGATCTGCTGAGGGCAAACTAGCTTCTTGCAAGTCCTTTAATATTTTTCTTCTGCTAAGGGATTCATGTAGGTCACTGCAGTGGGAATATACTTTGTTCAACCTTTAGTCCAAATATATGTAGATATGCACATGGCATTTTTTTTCACGTCCCTAAGTAGTTGTGTTTCAATATATATTTAGTAGTGATTGTGTTGTGGTAGTCCCTGTGAGTGAAATTGAGTATTCACCTCTGGTTTACATGCACGTATTCTTACATTCTGCTATCTGTATCTGGTTTACATGAATGCATTCTTGCATTCTGCTGTCTGTATCTGTATCTCATTGCTTAGCCAAAAGGTCTAAGATGAATTCCAGGAAAATCCTTCCATGCTTTCTGGTTGCCTTCTATAGGCCCTAGCTCCCTTTATGCTACCCGTTCTTTGGACATGGTGCCCACGGTGTTTCTCTTTGGAAGTAACAATGGAATCTTCATTTATTTCAAGGCATGTTAGATATGTTTGGCTTTTCACCTTGATTTCATGATTTAGAAGATAGTGGATTGGTGTTGGGATGGGATGATGGCTACACAGACTGTGAGGAGTCAGTTTGGAGAAGAGTAGTGAGATGGAAAAATGTGAAACAGAAGAGACCAAGAAAGAAAGGTATTGCCACATAATGCTCTAGAGAAATAAGTAAGACAAACCATATTCTTATTCTCATGCGTGTCTGTGCTTACCCTCAACACTCACCCTGAACTTTAAGGAGCCAAGTCTTCTGTGTATTCAAGCAGTTGCCTGCTTCAAAGATCTTCCCTCAACCTTTGGTGAAAGCCAAAAGGCTTTTCTTTCCTTGCTGGTCCACACAGTCTTTCCTCCTGGTTTGTGTTTTTCTTCAGTCAGTGAAAATTCTCATTATTTTGAACTTCTCTACCCCCTCTAGACAAGAAAGGTTCAATCTGTGATGTTTAAGAGTGTAACAAAAGCTCTGATTAGCAGGGTGGTGCGGCTACACCGGTGTGTATTTTACTGCAGCCACGCTGCCATGTGTTTTAGGGCTGCATGGGTGTGCCCACTAAAGGTTGATTTGAAAACACCATTGCAAAACACTCTGTGATGGAATGGGATCAAATTACAAACACAAACTCTTCACAATGGTGTAAAAGTGAAAGACTTTGAATGCTGTGAGTGTTGTATCGTCTTTTCAGAGAAAGAGAAAATGTGTATGGGAGAGTAAAATTTACCTAAAGAGTTATTACTGAGAATTAGCTGGAGTTTCTAATTTGTGATGTCTTCCCTTGGACGGGTTGAATCAATTCTTCACAATATGAGTGTAACATAACCAAACCCAAAAGGAGCAGGAAGAAACTGTTTTGCTGAATTGTTTGTATGGGCAATTTCCATTAGAAGTGCAAACATCAAGGTTTAAGCTGACTGATGACTCTACCCCCTCTGCCCCAGTCAAAGTGGCACAGAAATACCTAGGATAACCAATAAACCACTAAGCGTCAAATCCATCCCCAAACTGGTTTTGATTGCCCTGTTCCTGCTGTGGAAGACTTTTCTATTTCAGTAATTCTGCTTGGGATTATTAGATAGGGAAGGTGAAGGCTCGTTTCCCCTCACACTGGTGAAGCGTGTCTCCCACATGATACTTCCTGTCTTTCACATATTGTCCCTTTAGTATCAATAGCAACTGGATGCAAATCAGGGTGGCATCTGCTGGTTTGTTTTCGGCTGACCGGGCTAAACAGCACATACGGAATTTACCGCCAGGAGGCTGTGACCTCACCACAGACAAGTGACATTCCCACAAGTAGGTAATGAAGCACCCCTATCGAGTGCAGCTAAAGTCCAAATCCTCGGCAGAGTTTTACATATTCAGTTTAAACAGCTCTCCCAAACTTTAAAGCTGTCCCTTGTTTTTTTTTTTTTTTTAAATCCACTCACTGTTGTAGCTGGAACGGCAGCTGTCGCTGGTCTCTGCTGATGCCACACTGCGCTGAATTGGGCCTTCTTAAAAGTGTGTGGGAGAAAAGAAGGGATGAAAAAACAAAGGGAGAGGAAGAGGAGGGGAAGGGCTATGAATGGACAAAGATGGGAGGGAAGAGTGAATGAATATATAATTGAACTGAGTAGCAACTGGAATGCTTGTATTGCTGTTGAACATGCATAGAGATTTTCTGTAGACACACAGTATTTGGATATAGCTTGATATATGAAGATTTTTAAAACTTCTCTATATAGGTGGTGTAATGCTATCTTCTGAAGAAGATGACATGCAGTTGTTGAAGAAGTCCCTTTAGTGCTTATTCATTTTCTGTTGCTCATCAAGTTATTCACATTCACTTCTTTGGGAAACAAGTTATCTGTCCTTGCTGTCTGAGAAAATGTAGGTTTTTGGGAAAGGTTTGAGGGGACCAGTTTGGTCATATCAGTATTTTTTAGAAGTGTACATAAATATTATTTATATGATCAGTCTGTGAATGGTTAGCATGAATCATAAACACTTTCTGTTTTACCGATCATTCTGACAGTGGGTTGATAGCAAATATTTTTGAAAGGATTAATAGATTCTAGATGATCAATGTAAACTATTAATCCCAATACACTTGCACACCAGTTTGTGGTCTGTGTTGGATGTGAAATGAGATTTTATTTTATGTCCTTTTGATCTTGCTCGTGATGAAGTTTTGAGACTAGCTAAAAGCAAAGCAGAAATTAAATAGGTACTTTAGAATCTGAAGTAGTTTCTGGGGATGGAAAGGGAAGGAGAATATTTGAATGAGAGGAAACAAAAGGAAGAAAGGGGATAGGATGAGAAGCAGACAGGAAAAAACCCTAGGATGTGCGGGGGCAAGTAAGCATTAGTGGTTGCAGCCTTTCAAGGCATACCTAATTACTTTATTCTCCTTCTTTGCTAGGCTCTTCCAAGAACTTTCCAAGAACTGAGGATGAGATATCAAAATCAGCACTTTTGTCAGTCACAATCAAATGGGATATTAATTGAGGTTAGAGGGGGAGTAATGATTGAACAGCTGTTGATAACTGGGATGTAACAACCTCCAGAACTGTGAATATTGTGTTATGTAAAAGGGAAAAAGTTTTTCCATATTCTCAGCTTTCTGGAAAATAGTGAAGTTCTTGTACTTTCAGCAATAAGTTTTTTTGGACTTCCTGTGGTAGACAGTTCTTTTAGAAGAGCTGGACCACGGCCTGCAGCCTTCCAGCTGTGTGTGGTAGGCTGGGCTGGGCCCATGTTTCAGTAACTGAGATGCAGAGGTAACAAACAGGGAGCCACTCCAAAACCACAAGAAATGTGATGCTTTATCACAGAAGACACTGAGCCACTGGAACTTCCAGAGAAGGATCTGTATATCCTCAATGTTTCTTCTCAGGGTGCCCAGGGTTAGCTGGATTGTTCATTATTGTGGCTTCATTGGAATTCTTAAGCATGTAAAAAAATGCCATGGAGCATATTAGTGCTTTTTCTTGGTGAATGCTGGGGACCAGCAAATGGATCCCCACAGCAATGTTCCATCTAGTTAAAGCTGCTAGATCGTAGCAGCCGACTGTCTGATTATTTTAGGATCACTCTATGACTGGTTGTGCATGTTCACTATTTCATTTCTGTGCCACAGTGTAATACAGTTGTCCAAATGAGGCACAGCAGCCACTGCACAAAATAGCCATCCACAATTTGTTTCAAATTTTGTTTCTGACATAAAGGTGCATGTGGTTCATTCTATTCCTTCTAAGTTGCTCCATGCAAGTGCTCACTTGATGAATGGGTCAGGATCTTACAAAGCTTTTATAAAGTTCAGATTCTAATAAAATGGCTTTACTTGTGTTTAAAAATATTTCAATTCATAGCTTTTTTTTTTTTCTTTTGCAATGAATAGGGCCCTGAAATTAAAAAAAAAAAAAAAAAGGCAGTACATTAAACAAACAACCCCTTTTGCATGCAGATAAAAGGCTGTTTAATATTAGCCATGATTTGTTTGATGTGCAAAATTAATTTATTTGCATTTTGCTCTTCTGGTATTTTGCTTGTCCAAAAGCAGACTCAGTGTCACACTTGGGCCTCCCTCTCCTCGTGGTGAATTCCAGAGTTGTGGTGAAGGCAATTGCTGGGTAAAGAGATTCTCATTTGCCAGAAGCCATTGACAGCCACAGGCTGCCTGTTGTCTGGTGTTGCAGACATAATGACTACAATCATAAGCGTGAAGAGCAGTTTGCCTCTTCTCACCATTTCTGTATTAAAATAAATAGCAATGATGAATTAGAGAGCTGGAATTTATTCCCAGAATTGATTCTTACAGCTGAACTGGGCAAAACATGTGTTTTCTCAGAGAGAGGAGTTGATGGGTTTTGGTTCTTTGTCTAGACCTAGGAGAGAGCATGTAGGTATGTATTTATTTATTTTGGGGTGTCAAATCCTGAACTCATAGTTTCTGTGTGATTCACATCTTTAGAGTGAAATTCAGTGTTATTGACTAAGACAGGTAGGAATCTCATATGCTTGAGGCTCTTCCAGGTCCAGCTCCTAACACTCAAGGGCTCAAGTCCTCGAAGATACCAAGTGCTCTGGTCCTAGTTCAAAAAACTATCCAAGCACATAGTGAGCTTTAAAGCCCAGGAATAATCTCAGTGGGAATGAGACTATGTATGTGCTTAAAATTCAGCATGTAGTTAAGTACTTCATTGGATTGGGGCCAATGTGCTTAGCACTTTGGAGGGCTGAATCCTTATTCACTAGTGGTGGTTTATATATTTTTTTGGCTTATGAATTTCCTCACTGACCTGCTCCTTTGTTTAATGGGCAGCCCGCTACATGGTCAGGATTAAAAACTTCTGGGGCTTGTTTTGTCTAGAAGCCTATGGATAATCTCCAGAGGGAATGGCTCATTTTACATAATTACTGATGCTAAATAAATATGTTCTTTATAATCAACTTACGTTCAATGTGAAATTGCTAAGATTTTTGATCAGGAGACCAACATTTGACCCAGATTTTATTTCTTCTTTTTTTGAACTATGTTGTTTATCTGCAGAAATTAATAATGCCTGTCTACTGTTAGTATATAGAATTCTGAAAATAAACTGTATTTGTTTATATTGACTTTTCAGTTTCCAAGGTCTCTCTGCTTCTAACGACCATTTTTTTTAGCTTGTTCCAAATGAGCATTCTTCAGATGATTATTAGTAGTGAGCTTTATCTGAGCTGAGATCTCTAGGCAGTACTGTCAGATATCTGGTCTTGGCTCAAAATGTCTTGGCCATGTAAGGTAATGGTTCTAATTGTTTTCCACTTCCTCCTCTCACCTGTTCAGTTAAGAAGCATAATCTTGGCACTATCTCAGTTGTGGTACAGAAGCCAGAAAATCTTTTTCTGTAATTGTATGGTTTCTATTGCTATCAATTATATATGAATTTTAAATAAATATTTGTCCATTATTCCTCAAATTCCTGACCAAGCATCACAAAGGCTCAATTGAACAAACTGAATTAAAAAAAAAGAAAAAAGGAAGCTGGGGGAAAATCCTAGATGTCTCCAGCAAAGGTAATGGATGCCATTTCTCCTCAGCAGGAGCAAACCTTGATCTTTCCAAATCTCTGAAGGAAAAGACTTCCATTGTCTCTGTCAGAGTTTTTGCTTGCTCCCACCAGGATGGAATAGGGGTACAGTTAAGTGCTAGCTTAAATCTTGACTGTTTGTCTTTCCTTTTATGCTCTGTCTTTAAAATAGCTGAGGAAAAGTATTTATATAGCCTAGATTAGAGTGTAGACAGGCATGTTGTTGCACGTCTAGCTGGAGGGACAGAAGAAATCATACGTTTGGCTCCTCTTTCCTGCCTCTCAGCTGAGGTGCAGTAAATGGCTGTGGGATCGCTTCAATGGCCCGGTGCGGTGAAGGGAGCTGCTGAAACCACAGCTCAGCCCATGCAGAGTCTGAGCAGAGGGACAGCCAGTCCTGGCAGGGACAGCAGTTCTGGTTGCACTCCTAGCAGAGGAGCAGCACACACCTCTGATGCAGCCTGAGGAGCAGTGGGCGAGGGAGGAGAACTTGGCGTTATCGATTGTTTTGATGCGCCACAGACCGTGATTACTGACATGTTACCTTACTCACAGAACCCTTCTCTCCTCTTGTGCAATCTGCTGCCGCTACAAGACATAAAGAATGTCTCCAGCTCAGTGTCTGTGCCGGGGTTAGTGTGTTTAAGTGTGCTCTTGGAACAAATGCTGAGAGCTGCAAATGTATGAGCAGATAAATTTAATGCTGCTCTATGGACATGTGCTCTGAATACACCAGAAGAATGTAATTTCCTATTCGGTGTCAGTAAGGTCCTTCATGCTTGAGCCACTGTGACTTTTTTTTTTTTGCCAACTACCAGAGATCCATTGAAGGAAGAGAGTGAAGCATAGATACTTTTGAAAACATTTATCACCTTACAACTTTTAAAATCAGATAGCCCAAGAATGCTTTAAAGAAATTTAAATGGTAAAAGTGTTCCCAGTTCTATGAGTAGTGCCAAATGTGCCAAAAATTGTGCCACTGACATTTTTATCTCAATCTGAGTTCAATTTTCTTTTCGTGATGACTATTTTTTTAGTATTTTTACTATTATTCTAAAGGTTTATTCAGCTTGACAGTTGTAGGATTAAGCCTTACAAACAAAAGGATAATATATCCTATGTTTACAAGTTAGCCAGAGGCCAGGTTTTATAAACTTTAAAAATACAGCTATCGCTAGTTTATAAAATAGGCTAGTCAGCTTTCCAAGAGAGAAAATAAATCCAGCAATGGAACTGATTTCCATGTCAGCCTGGTACTCTCATATGTAGTAATACATTTTCACCTAAAGCAATGTTACACGTGAATCTTAAAAATGTTTTGAAAGAGGTAAAAATATGGAGCACAAAGCAGACACATATGGGACTTGATTGTGTGAGTATCTCATCCCTCCTCTGGGACCCTTTAGCTCCCTGGAAAGGGGCACTGAGCAAGAGACATTTGGTGCCATTTAGAACAGGGGGCACTCAAGATTTTGGAATCTGATCCTTCCAGTGCTTTCTGACAATGGGTGCAATGGTTTTCATTAGTCAAAAATCTGATAATAAGTTCATAGGTGGACCTGTAAGCACCTATGTTAGCAACAGAGGAAAGTATCTTCTGTTTTCTGCCAACTAGCAATACTTTTAGTTGTAAAATTTCAATTCAAAATCTAAAGAGATATAATGATCATAGCGAGAAAACAATAAATTCTGGAAAAGAATTTAAGATGCGTAGGGCAGCACAAGGATCTTTATTTACAAGCATGAAATGTAAAGAAATTCCACATAAAACCAGATTCCTGTTTTATAATTTTCAGCATGGAAATAATTCATCTTCACATCAGCTGTATTTGCAATAGGTGGAGAGAACATCTATGGCTGCAGGGCTGGACGTTTTTATTTAGTGTGGTTTTTTGTTTGTTTGTTTTTAACAATGTTGCTCTGTGGGATTTGCCAGTGACTCTGGTGCACAGGTCTCCTGTAGCACCGAGGAGGTGCTGCCCTGTTAGTTCTCAATCTTGTCACTTCTGGGGAACAGCAGTGAAACTGTTTGTTCCTGACAGCAGACAGCCCCACTGCAGGGCCCTGGTTTCATGTTACATTAAGTATTAGCGCTGTTCTTTCAGGAGCTATTATGCTGTGACATCAAAGATTTTCTGACAGGGCAGTTGTAGGTTAGCACTGAAGTTGTCTACTGAAATTTTTAAGAATGGAATTAAATATATATGATCAGATTTAATATGAGAGATCGGAAACTGCATATAAAATGGAGTTAGTGGTTAAAGAAAGCTGCAAGAATAATTATTTGGTTTGGCCTATTTGTCCTTTCTTGTCCAAAGCAATTTTTATTGCCTTTAATTTCTACAGCAGTTCCAAAAATACTGCCATATGTTAACATTTTTGTGCGACTGCTTATTTTCTGAAAAATGTTGTGTGAAACAGGAGGAAAAGGTCTTTTATAAAATAAGTGTTCAGTATAGCCCCTGCCGTGCTTATATAAATTAACCCTTGAACAATAATTGTAATAGCCCAAATTATTTTTTTTTACTGATTGCCTAATTACTTAAAAGGATTGAGATACACATTTTAAATGGTAAGAAAGCAATGTAAATGGTGAGCAACTGCTTAATAGTGATCACTTAGACTTCCATCTTTTTATAAGAGAGGAGCTACAGCTGTAGCTGTAGATTGCAATATCAACTGCTGCCCTTTGGAAATTCTGAAGCCAGTTTCTGTGTGACTTACTGGGAAGATGGTAGGAATTTGAAACTTGCTGTCTGTGTAGCTGTTCAGGACAAAAAAAAAAGAAATCTTGAACATGCGCAACTTGAAATGTTTCTTTAGATTCTTATGTGGTGAAATCAGCGTTGCTGCAACTATAAAATTACTATTATGCTCTGATGAGGCAAGTTCAGTGACAGGAAATATCAAAATTAATTTTGGAAACACATGCCTGCATATTTTTGATTACGTTACTAAGGCATTTCTTCCATTTAGTATCAAGCAAGTGAATCATCCATTAAAAATGAAAATGTGTACAATGGAGTAGTACTTCCCCAGTGGAGGGGAAAAAAAACTAACCAAAAAATTACAACTAAGAAGTAGAACAATGCTGTGTAGTCATAAGACAGAAGACACCAGTGTAATTTTTGCTATATATGTAATACTTTCAGGCATGAGAAAAATTACATAAAGAATGTACTTCTTTCTTTGTAGTGGGGTCTTTCTCTCTCTCTCTTTCTCTCTCTCTCTCTTTCTCTCATTTTTTGTGTATGATTATGAAGTCCTTGCTCAGGTAATTTGATTATTTTGGCATTGTTCTGCTCACTGAAAGCTTGCAGGATGAATTCTGAAGTTTTTCTTGCAGTAGAATATGCTATTTGTGCTATGCTGATTGACCAAAACTGGCTGTATGGTAGCTTTGATCAGGCATAATGATTTTAGTTTATTTAGATAACATTGCTTGACTTCTCCTTTGGTTTTGCTGTATTGCAACACTCTTATCAGCAAATCAAAATCTTTATGGCTGAACATTCAGAACCAGATAGTTCAGAATGAAAGCTCAGCCCTTTATATGGATGTGTGAAGCTCTGGGAATAGTGGCACTACCCTTAGGAAATACTCACTGACAGGTGGCAACAGTGGAATACAAAATTATCCTTTAGCTCTGTAATATCAAATCACAACATTTAAAGTGTATATATAGATATATTAAAAGAAAATGTGGATAGGAGAGCTGGGTCTTTCAGGGAGTTTTTAAAGTGATTATAAAGGTACATGACAAAATCTGATTAGCTACTGAGGCCAAAATATTTGTTGAGTAGTTCTAATGCCCTAAAGAGCGTAAGATTGTAGGAAGATTCCTCTATGATGTAAAGCTGTGTTTTAAAACAGATTTTTAATGAACAGGATGTGCTATCAGGAATCCATTTGACTTTTACGATTTTGGATAGAGTATCCTTTCACTTTGGCTGTAATTGCAGAGCCTAAGGACTGTTACCCTGGCAAGCATCATTATGTGAATGTGTCTGCACTGTGTCTGCCCTGACTACATTTTTCTTCTTCCAGCTTTGTTACATTTTTTTTTCCCCTTTGACTATTAGAGATGTTACTGTACTTCAGAATAGGAAACTGTTTAGGGAAGGCTTGTCAAAAATTCCCTCCATATAACAATGTCTAGAGTCCTCTCAATTTCCTGCCCAGAATGCCTGGAGTTTGTTGAACAGCTAATATTTCAATTTCTATTTAAATAAACAGCAGTAGAACTGACTTGATAAGTGTGCCACTAAATAGATCATGTTACCACTTGGAGCTAATGCTTAACAGTCTGTTTTGCTCCATTTTGGTGGCAACAGTCATGTAATTCCAGGCAGTTCTAGGAAAGAAACAAACAGTAGTATTATATTGTATTACAGCAGTAATTATATTTGGTTATCTGCAAGTGAAAAATTGAAAAAATATCTAGTGTGTGAATGGACATTAAGCAATTTTTTTGAATTATCTAGAGGAAAAAAAGGCTAATTCTGTTCTAAATCTAAAAGATGTTTTAAAATCTGTGGTTGTATAGAATTCATATAACAAACCCTAGGAAATCTGACCTTCTGTTAGGTCAGTCTAGCAGTAGCTTTTTTTTTCTTATAGAATGAAAGAGAATTGCCAAGTCATTAAAGGTATAGGATGTACACACACAGACAGTAAGACAGTATTCCTTGGCAGCTTCAGATTGATAGCTCTAGATTTCCCTGGCTTTTGTTAGGCTCCAAAGCACTTAAAACACTTCTGAGAAGTTGTCTTTGTCTCTCCTTGCATGTTTAAAATGTATAAATACAATCAGGGGAGTATCAGTAGAAGGTGATAAAGTTTCTTCTCTCAGCCATTCAGTTTTGCTTTGGTAAATAGATAATGAATCAGGATGTTAAACCTGTATTATATTTTCTGGGGTCACTTGGGCTTTGAGTGTAAACAGAATCAAATTCCTTGAGCCTGATTCTGTAGTTGCAAGGTGTTTGAATATCTGTTGTGCATGAGCTGGACTCATGTGCTTGGGCTGTTCATAAGGTGGTTTTTGGAAGACAAACCTCATGAGTTACAGTTAAAATACCAATGGGGAGGTATTTTTATAATTCAAATGAAGGACAACAAAGGTCCTTTTCCCCCCTTTTCCTTTTCCTCCTTTTATTTTCACAATGGTCATTTAGATGCAACAGAAGTCTTAGATGTTTTAGCTTCTCATTATTTTGAGCATCTTACCTGTGCTCACAGAGTCAGGACTCACTTCCCTTCTCACAGTACTGTTTCAGAGCTGTTTGCCAGAAATAAAGTCAATAGAGAATGGCCCATGTTTGGAGATGCCAGCAGTGCTGGAGATACTATAGGCAGGTCCTGGAAGGAAGCTGTGAAAGCCTGTGAAAGCCTTCCTTACTGAGGCTGAACAGAACCTTTCTCTGTGTCATGGTATGGGAGAAAGGGTGGGTGATTCAGGTCTTACACTTTAAATGCCTGCTGAGTAACCTAAACAGTTCAGCCCTGATAGAATCATGATAAGTCAAAAGTTGCTATCTGATAATACATTATTTTTATAACTGAACAGAACTTTGCCTCTTTCAGCTGATTTAAAAGTCCAAAGAACTGGGAAAGCAGCTGCTTAGAATATGTGTTAGACAAGAAGGCACCACTATCACCTTTGGGCCAGCATGGCTTGCCATGTAATCTATAAGAACAAAATGCAGAGACAGTAAAAAACCTGGCTTATGTCACTCTGTTGGGAGAGAAAAAACCCTCTTTCACTTTCCCTTGGTATCCAGTTCCAGGTTACTTGTCATTTGCTGGCTTTGGTGAGAGAAACCTGAGGGTTTCTGATGACAGGCATTTTCCTCCAGGTTTAGAGAAGGTTAATGCTTTTATAAGAGTAAGACTCAAAGGAAAGTAAATATGGACCTTGGAGGAGCTTTTGATTCTGTATGCCCTTTCCATGCAGTTTTCTTTCAGTCTCTCTTTTTCTCTGAACAGGCTAAATAACCTATGTAACCATGATTAAGCTCTCTTGCATGTTAGAAAGTATGCAAGAGAGAAGATGAACAATTGCAAGCTGTCTTTTACATTTGTTTAGAGGTGATAAGGGGTGTTGCAGCTTCCAAATAGACAAGATACTAGTACCCTCTGTTTAATTATTCCTCCACTCTTGAGAGAGAAATACCGTAGGCAAGTATGTTTATTCTCACTTTTCCAGTTGGGAAACTGAAGCAGGAAGGTTTCAAGATGGTTTGGGTCCTAGCCAGAATTTGAACTTGGAAGATATGGCTCATTTCCAGGCCTATGCTTAAATGGCAGACCATCTCTCCTTCTTATGCAATATTTTTTAATAAAGATAAGACTTTATGTACCCTTACATGTGTGGTTAGAAATGGTTCTTTAATGTACTTGGAGATGCCTTTTCTCCATGGCTTTTGATGGACCACAAGTCTGCTTGATCCACGCTCTAGGGAGGATGCAGTGTTCATGACAAATCTGCCATTTATTCCTCTTTTCTTCCTGCTTGAAGGAGTCTGTTCCCTTATGCAGTGGACCATTCAACTTTAGGGCCTCAGTAGTTCTGTCACAGTGAATTCAAGATTGCAGCAGGCTCTAGCGGGGTGTGGAGTTCACTCATCTTGCTCTTAGCTAAGTAGCCACGAGCTTCCACCCCGTGTGTGACTGAACATCCATCTCTCCCGTTTGTGGCTGCGCAAGCAGGGCCTGAAATACAAACCCACTCCTGCAGAGCACGGCAGAGAGCGAAGCTCAGTTAAATCTCCAGCAACTTTCTTTCAATTAATCCTGTCCTTGCATTCTTTTCCTGCGCGCGTTTCATCCCGTCTCTCTGTTTTACAACTCAGCAATATATTCTGTCTTGAAAACAGCATTAAGTGTAGTTACATGCACACACACTGAGAGGAGAATATCCCCCCACAGTGTTTACAGCAACACCTCTAGGTGACGGCAGGCAGTAAGCTTTCTTTTTATAGAGCTCCAGACTACAGATCATTAGCTTGATATGGAAGCTCAGTGGTGCAAAGTCATTTGAATATTTATTACCCTTCTTAAGACTTTCGCTTTTCAAGTGGGAAATAAATGTGATAAGACCCCCTTTCTGTCCTCTTGCCTGACATGCTAAGGCACAAATATGTGAAATGGATTTTAATTGTATTTCCTTGAACTTCCGTATTAGGGACCAGCAGCTTGGATGCTTTTGAGCAAAAACATGTGTTGAACAACTGCAAAGTTTGTTAGGCCCTTTTACAACCTTCCCTCAAAGTTAGATAGGAAGTTCAGCTCCAAAAGCGAGTTGAATTTTCAAAATTTAATATATAAATATTCATGTATAATATACAAAAAGGCAGCTTTATAAACGTATATTTGAATGAGGCACTGTTTCTTAAGTGAGGTACAAATTTAAAGGCCCCTTAAAACTGGACTTTGCCAACAGTCATAGATTTTTGAGAAATTGTAACAAACCAAACATTGTGTAAATGAAGGCTTGTGGGGGGAAAAAAGCCAAGCCTATTACAATACGATCAGCAAGACATGAAAGCCAGCAGCAGGCAACAGAAAGGCAGAGGCAGGCTCTTGAATATATTTTAAAGGTAGAATGTTGTCAGTGTGTTTTCATTTAGCTATTTTAAGATGTCTGTGTTTCACTTGCTACAGTCACAAATTCTAACTGTGAATAATAGGAATCATTATATGGGTGTAAATGGTATATTGACTACATTTTTCAGGCTCAAACACACCTTCCTTGTTGGCAGTGGAAGGCAATGAATGAGGCATTTTATTAAAACTGGTGCTTGTGGTTCTAATCAAAGGTCACTGGTTAGCTCTCACTTTTCAGTCTCAGATTTGTCTAGATGTTTGATCAGGGGGCTGCAATGAAATTATTATGACAAAGACTTTGTACTAGGCGGTATCTGTCTGCTGAAACTTGAAAGTCTTTGCCACAGTGATGCTGACAGCATGTGAATGCTGAAAGAATGTGCAAGAAATGTTATGTCTTAAAGAAACCTTTACCAAGTATCATCTTCCCTTTGTGTTACGTTTGAAATCATTTCAGTTGCTATTAAGGTACGAATGAAAAGGTGTTTCATTGATTAAAGGTGGCGTGTTTTTTTTTTTAAAGTGTACTGTGTGCTTTAAGACAGTCTTCCCATTACTTACTCTGTTCAGTCCCTGCTGCACACAGCAAGTTCATTAACATGCAGATATGCAGTGATTGAAGTCGGTCTGCCTTTTACATTGGAGTTGTCTTGATATAATGAGTTTCTCTTTAATGTTCAAAAAACTGTTGTTACTTTCTAAAAGGGGTTTGTTTGTGAATTTCATTAAATTTAATTCTGTCTTCAAACCATTTCAGTATTGTTCATTTTACCACAATTAACACGCTTGCTGATATTAAAAACTAATTTTTTTCTTTTTAAAGAGATGCATTTTAACTTTCAGGCTATGTGTGGTGTGGGGTTGTCCTTGATGTTGAATGAGACACCTCCTGTTTAACTCACAGATTCAAAATTTTAATTGGTGCCCATGTGCAAAAGTAGTGGAGAAAAGTAGGTTAGGGTTACTCCAGCTGCTTTTTCTCTGGGACTGGCATAGACAGCATTTAGTCAAGGAGAGTGAAAAAATACTCACTTCGCTAACTTTATTTTCTTTGTTAGAATGGACTGGACAAATGGAGAAGGAAACCTGTCTGTCAGATAATCTGTGTTTGGTAAAGAGAGCAGAATCCAGGACGTGAACCAGAAAAGGATTATTTTAATTTTCTGCTCAATATTTCTAACCTAGAACTGTTTGTTCACCTGGGAAGCTTGAGGTAGATCTTCCTTGCTGTGAGGTCAGCAGACAGCGAACACCCAGCTGCTGAGTTGTTCAGTCTGAGTCCTCAGTGTTGTTTCACAGCTCCTTGGATGCCAGAGACTCTTGGAAACTGCCTGGAAGAGAAAATGAGGTGTAGCATTTAGGAAGTGGTTGGCTTGGTCTGAAAGAATAAATGAAGGTGATATCAGACTGAAGGTGGGGTAGGAAGAAAAATGATGCTGGAAATACTTTTGCCTTTCAACAAATGCAAGTCCAGCACTGTAAGATGCACTATTACTGCCCTGGAGGTCTCTCATAGATTAGAAATATTGTGATATTATGTATTTTCAGGAGGGATTATGGTAGGGAACAGAAGCAAAATCTTTAACTTGAACAAACACAGTGGAGAACTAGGGAGTAAGTTTACATCTTGCCATATTAAGATTTTTTTTAAAAAAGGCACAGTTTCTGAAACTGTGATTCTGAAACAGTTCTGTGTGAATGGTGCCCACTTATAAAGGTGGTGGCATTGACAACTGGCCTTGATATGAAGGTAATATTACCATCTTAATTTTAATTTTCATGTCTACATAAAGATGGATTATTTACAGATATCCCAGGTTGCTGTGGGGTAGTTTTGTGGTCTTGAGAAGAATGCAGAGATACCAAAGTGTCAAATGGAAGCTCCAGTGCTCCCTTCAGGACTACTAGCTCTGAATCTTTAGATTCATTTCTGGACACAGCTGGCAGAAAGTCTGGTGCAAATTACAAATATTTTCTTCATTTGTGCTACCATACCAAATTGAAGTTAGTAAAACACTGTACAGCTAATAATACAAATATTTCTTAGTTATTGCAATCCCTATATATTTTTTTAAATTACCTTTAATATATTATTAAATGATCCACACACTTCTTAGACTTTTACTGCTATGTCTGGGAAAACATTCCTTGTGTTGATGGTTTTATTATCAGAATCCGTTTAATCAGTATTGGATTAATTTCCTTTACCTAACTTTTTTCTCCAGTGATGAATCTTCAGTATTAATCAGAACATCCTGTGATGAAAATCTGCATTTAAAAACTTACTGAAACTGCCAAGTCTAACTTCTCTCAAAGTGTAATTCCTAGACATCTCCTGAACTCTGTTCATGGGCTGGATTTTCTTCTTGTAAAAATATTCCATTGATTTAACCTGAGATATATTTCTTTGTTTCCCCTGGAGAAACTTTCTTGTCTTCCAAAAGAAAATGTTCTCTGTGTAGTATGGAGAGTTTATCTAACTTCAAGCAGAGTAGAGAAAGGCATCTTATTCATGTTGCTTTTATGATTCTGGGAATGTTGGTGACTCTATGGAAAGCCTTAGCTCCTCTTTTAGGTATTTGCACAAGATATCTGACATGGTGTGAATAGTCCCTGATAAGAATTACCATTTTATCTGATTTATCAGTTTCTTGGTAATGATAGAGTGTGAGAGTATCTTTATTCTGCTGCCAATGATGTTGGTGAAAATTTCCAGGCAAATAAGAGTAGCAATCTGGGCATCTTAGTTGTAGAAATTTAATTTCAGTGAAGATGTCTGTTGAAAATGAAGGATTCAATCCTAATGAATGTCCTGCTTATAGTTACAGTCTCTTAGGCACATGATAGAGTTCCATTAAAGTCACATAAGACTTCTTTGGGGGCTTCAATTGTAGTTTAGCTCCAGTTGTAAAATCAGATTGTTAATTGATCATACCTCCAGCGATTTCTGGTTTTCTGTTTTTATTTTCTTTCCTTTCCCTCTTTTTCTTTTTTTTTTTCTCTAGTTGCATCCTTTGAAAACCATTGTTAATACATTCCTCAGATCAGTTTTGTTTTGCCTTTCTAGATTATCAACTTACTGTTTAAGTATTCTTTTTTTTAAAGTAATAAAAATGTTTAAATGCTTGCATATGAAAATTTTGTAGAAATAAACTAGAGACTCCAAGTAGACCGGTAGCAGCAAGGATATACAGTGCCTGCCTGAAATGACTTTAGAGTTTGTTAAAATCAAATGACATTCAGTACGGATACTATGAAGAGAAAAATCAAAATAGACACCTAATTATAATTACTTTTTTTCCTGTCATTATATCCGTACGTGCAGAACAACTGATTTGAAATCACAACAGCTCAATTCGGTAGGTACAAAGGTTTTTCCTTCCTTTTTTTCATCACCCACAGGATGTAATATAATTTCTTATACTGACCAAAGTCTGAAATTTCCTCAAGTCGATGGAAATGCTACCTGAATTAGGGAAATTAATTAATAGCACATGACTGCTATCAAGGTTGTAGACACTACATGTTAATCAAAGAAGAAAATTAAAAGGTTAAGCTGCTGATTTGGTCTCATGGATGGTTTTTTCAGCTGGACAAAGTTGTTGTGTTTGCATATACTTTTACTGCTTTTGAAGAAAAGTATTGGAGACCTAAGAACAAAACTTAAGTGAGAGGGAGGAAGATACATTTGTTAGAGGGCTTTGCAGTTTTGGAGTGTGGAATGCATTGGCTTTCTTCCAGACTTTCATGACCTTTTGGAGATTTTAGTCTAAACTGCCAGTTCCCTTTGTTAGATGAAAAATAATGTTTATTTCTGAAGTAACCATTCGTGCCTGTAGCTTTCAGCATGATGTGGGCAAATAGGAGCAAAACAGAAGCACTTCAGTCTGTATCTTATATGCTACAGAAGGACTGAATGCAACAGGTGCCTGTCATCTGTTTTCATATATTTTTGGAGGGAGCTTGCCTTTCTCCCTACAAAGGGGTATATATACATCGGAAATATCTGCATGGGTGCATGCACATTTGTCTGATCCTGAAGGAAGGAAGTGCTATGTTTGTTGTTAGACAATATCTTGATTCAAAACTAAGCCAAGAAAGCCAATTAGTGTCAGATCAGAAACATGCTAAATACAGGAATGTTTAAACGCCTGTATGAAATTAGGGGATGTTGGGATGGTGGCAGAAATGAGACTGCCATGATATGTATTGTTCAGGGAAGGTCTCAGAGGGGGAAAAACAATCATATGCTGCAAATTCTGGTTAGGGAAGTCTTACTGAAATCATAGAATCAGTAAGGTTGGGAAAGACCTGCAAGCTGAAGCCCAGCTCTGACCAAATGCATGATCCTGAGGACACTGGGATAATGTTTTCAGTAGGAATGTCTAAAGTTAGAGTTCTGATTCACTCCAGCACTTCAAAGTGTAGGTGGGATAGACTTCTGAAAGTTGCCTGATGCTGGAATGAGAGATGTTTGCCAAGAGCCTCCAAAATCTGGCCACCTTTGACTCAGTGGCTACAATATCAATTTAGGATTGGGAATCTTGCTTTAGGTGCTCCTGTTTCAACTGCCTTAACAGTTACATTTTAGAAATGGCTCCCATGGGTCTCAGTCTTATCGTGGCAGAATCTTTAATTTGCTGTGCACTTATGACAAAACTGGTCACTCATGGATTCCCAGAGGAATGCTCCATGTCCACGAGGACCATCCCTGATTAAAAGCTGGTCCCCATTTTATCTATAACACATATAATGCCTTGATATGAGCCCTGATTAAGTTCAATTTAGTGTGCCAATACCATGAAAGATGTAGGAATAGCTGAATTGTATATATTGCAAATCTTTCAAAGACTGTCCAGAAATTACTGGCTTTTTGTAAATCGTATCAAACAGGTTATTGACATTGACAATTTCCCTCCAATATTTTTATTTTTTGCAGCAAGATTTTGTTAAATAAAGTCTGCTACATAACAAGTTTTAGATTAGTTTCCTTTAGCTTCACAATTTTTTAGGATATGGAAGGTAGAAACTCTATTTACCACTTAATCAGATTTGGCTTTAGATGATCTGTCAAAAAGTACAAATTTTTCTAAAATACAAAGATAAAATCAGAGGAGTTTTTTGTTTTATTTTGAATTATATTTCTTTTTGAAAACTGCATTCAGTACATTGCCCACAGAAATGCAAGCAAAAAATGAAATACAAATTTGGCTATCTAAATTGATTGGAATAATTCCAATAACTCCTTGGAATTTTCAGCTTAAGCAGAAAGATAATAAAATACATTCTTTTTTGACAAACTATGCTTTCAAGATTCACTTTTTTCACATCTAAATTATTTACCTGCCACTACTTTTAAAAGATAAAGGTTTTGGCACAGTCTGTAAGCTGGAGAATACTACACAGTGTGTCTGTATCAGTTAGACGGTAACTGAGGAGACTTTTTCCCCTGACCTAAAATGCTTGGGATGCTCTGCACCCTTGCCTCACCCGACATGGAAATATCCCTACTGATTTATGTTCTAGGATTTTTAATATTAGCACATCAAGCTGCGATGGGGGAGGAGGAAAGGCGTGAAATAGCGTGAAGTCGCGGCTCCGTATTTTCGAATCGTGAGAAAGATTTTTGCAAACCTCTTAAGGAAGCACGTGACGGAATAGTTGGTCAGAAGTGGCAGCAGGTGTGGCTCTGAAAAGAAAGGCATTGTTGTCCCACTGGTGGGACTGGGGGGCTGTGGGGAGGGAGGCCCTGCGCTGCCGGAATGCTGGGCGCTCCGCAGACACAACATGCCCCAGGATGAGCTTTGTGCAGTTGGGTGGCAGACTGATAAGCAGCTCGTTTTTTTGGAAGCAGACTCTAAAGTCATTCTCCCAGGGGTGCTTTGCGTGTGCAGATATCCATACATTGTTCCATACATTTGCTGTTTCCAATAACACATGTTGCTCTCTGATAACGAGTTGCTGCTTTCAGGGACAGGCTGTCTCTTTGTTGCTGCAGTATCAGCGGGGAGGCACTGGACTGTTAACACTGATGCCTATATCCCATGTTATTTTGGGAAGTAATGTTTTAGGCAAATACAAATTATTTGGTACTTTTTGGTTTCAATTCTATGTAATGTCCAGTTACATTCATCATGAGGCGGGGATGCACAGCAGCAAAACATGGCATCAGAGAATAGTCAAATTAGGAAAAAGCAGGAGAAAAAAGCCAGTGTACTGATTATTGTTCAGCCTAGAGATAATCAGGCATCATTTAAAAAGAAATAAAAGTGAAATTTCAGTTAAAAATGTATATATAAGCAGAAAACATAAACCATTTTCTCTGATATAGATGCTAAATGTGACTAACTGATGTTTTAAACGCAGGCCTTCTAGAATTTGTACTGAAATTTATTTAAGATGGATGATATCCACAAGAGATACCTAAATGACAAAAAGGAAGTACGCTTTCAATGGGTGCAGCAATATGTTACATTGCCTTTGAGCTGTAAACCTTTGCTGCCCATGCTGGTTCACTGATGTGTTTGTGTTCATCAACGTGTGCCATGAGCAGAGCTGCTCAATCCATTTGTCCTGAGGACTCTTGTGAAAAGATCTAACATGTTCTGACTTTTTTACATCATGCCTGAGTTATGACTTTACTATAACTTCCCATCAGGATTTAAACAAGGTGCCTGACTGCTTCTAGAAACCATGATTTGCTATTACACTAATGACAGGAATTACTAAAAATCTTTGCTGCCTTATTGACCACTTACAGTAATTAATATTTCTGAGCAAGCTCATGCTTTTGAGGAGTTTTGTCCAGAAAAACATTTCAATAAGCAATTCAAAAGAACAGTGTGGAAATTTTCAAGTCAAACTATGATTTATAATATTATTTTTCTAAGTAGCAACCACAAAAATAATCATGCTGCTGGAGCCAACAACAGTATTTTGAAATGGTAGGATCTAATGTATGAGGTTATTGCATATGAATGGAGAGATATGTTATTGCAATGATATATTTTATTACTTGCTTCTGTTTTTATTAAGGATAATGAAAACCTTCTGTTTGGCCCTGTGAACAAAACTAATGTGACCTTTCATGTGACCCACCTGTTGTGCTTTCACAATTGATAATAGTTACCTCATGTTAGGGTGATCTGGAAAATAGCAGTGTGCCAGCACCACAGAAAACAACATTTGTGTTTCTGTACTTTGAATTTGTGTTTGCCTCAGAACTGAAATTAAGAAAAATATAGGTTATCTAAGAAACTGCTTTAAAGGCAAAATATTATTGTAAGAGCATTGTCCATGTTACTAGCAGATATGTTTTCAAAGCCATTCAGCTGCTGAATTATAGCTGTAAATCTGCAGAATTGGCTTAAAATCTGTGATTTTTAATAGTATCAAAGATTGTGGGGAAGTCCAATTAGATCTTTTGAAAGTTACAAGAGTACATAAATTTAAAAAGTCAGTATATATAGATGCAATTTTCCCACTTTTAAATTAAAAAAATTTCTTCTCCCCCCCCGCCCCCCCCTTCCCGTTTCATGTAGTCCATAGTATTTATTTACTTTGAGTGGAAAACCTTGAAGGGGTGATTTATTCTAGACATTATTTTTCTGATTGTATTTAGGTCTTGATTCTGGATACAAACATTTAACCTGAGTAGTGCAGTGTTATTTTTCTAGGGGTTCATGATAAATGTATCAGGGTTCCATTGGGGTGACTTCTAGGTAATGGGATAAGGATTTGCAGGATCAAGACCCTAATTTCAAAGAGGTTTTCACATGTGGGTTTGGAGTACGTGTGCTACTGCTGAATTTGCTCGACAGACCAGAAAGGCTCTTTCCCTTTGGAGCCCTTATGGTTTATCTGGTCAATGACTTGCAAGCTAAGAAGGATTTACACATTGGATCAATGATCCATGAAATAAGGGGGATTTCCACAACGTCTGTTAGTGACAAGTTACAGTGTGGCCACACAGTATGCATTTTCAGAATTAATATGTATGTAGAAATATGGAACTCTATAAATGATTATTATGTGATACTGCCTAATGGTCAGGGAAGGATGTAAATAATGTATTATGTGTATTAGTGGGAACTTGGTGATTCCTCTGTTTCTTTTGTTTGGATTAAGAAATGTGTGTGTACATTCTGTGGAAATATTCTTGCGGCTGTACAAACATCAAGAAAAATTAGACCCAGTGAGCACAGGAGGTCTCTCAGTGCTACCCCCTTCCCTCAGGTTAATAATTTTTTTTTTTCTCTTCTTACCCAGTGAATGTCTCAGGTACTGAAGATCAGCAACTGATGAAAGTTACAGAAGGGGGTCAAAAGTCTTCAAATGAAAGTGTCCTCCCAGCAGCACCTTTGTGTTGCACCACGAGGCTGTCAGTCTGAGTCCCTCCTGATGGCAAATGCTAAGTTATGACACAGGGAGAGAGGTATCCTACTAAGTAGGCAGGACTTGATCAAAAGCCTCTTTGAAGTCAATAGAAAGATTCCTGTTGACTTAAACAGGCTTTGGAACAAGTCCTTGATTATGAGGGCATGTAATAATCTTCTTATTGCCTCATTATGCACAATGGTAACTTTAGACTTGTGACCCTTATGGAGCTTGGACTCCTTATCTTCCAAAACATCCACATCCCAAAGTGACCCACTAGCAAGAGTAACACCCCACGTCCTTTTCCTCAGTACCTTCTCTTGTCTTAAGGGTCTAAGCCTAAAGTGCAGCTCATCTCTCCTGCTCTGAGTCTGCCAGCAGGCTCACAACTTGCATTTCCCATTATCCTACTGCAGTGAAGATGCAGGGACCATGCTGTACATTCTACCTCAAATCTTCTCCATAAACCTGGCAAAGTTCTTGGGACCAGCAGCAGACTGAGCATAGCCATGCAGATCTGTGTCTGGATCTGATCTCTGTCAGTGTGCCTCCAATAGCAGGAACAGTTTGGTTTCTGTGAGACTGTTTCATGACAGAGTAGGCTAAAAGTGCAAATGGTGCAGTCTGGAGTTGTATCGGCTTTTGTAAAGAGTCTCCATGGATACATCCTCCAGGGAGGTGAAATGAGCCTCTCTTGGCCTTCTCCTACTTCTTGAGTCCATTTGTTGACTGCTTGGTGTGTACAAGAAGCCTTCAGGAGGTACATTGCTACAGAAGGCAAATGTCCTTAAGGAAGACAAATGATTCTTGCAGTAGGCACTTGACAACCAGAGCTTTACTACAGCTCACCTTGAGCAATGTGTAAAGGACCACTGGATTTCCTTGGAAATAAGGGTGCTAGCTGCAGGGTGATCAAGTTATATGGGCTGAAAAGACAGATTATAAGATGTCTCACACAGCTTTTAAGTCACTCAGGTTTCAGTATTCCTGGTTATTCTTTTGAGATTTCTCTTCTAAAACATTTGCTGTTGAGATAACTAAAGTCATGAACTGGCAAACATGTCATATACTACAAAAAAGCCCTCAAATATGTAGTGGGATGTCTTGCACCTGTGTTTCAGTAATGCTGTAGTTTTGTGACTTCATATTAGAATTTTCCATGTCTGCTGGCAGTACTGTTCTTAATCACACTGTTAAACAACTATGAGTGTAGAGACAGCCTGGAAGAGGGGAATATATGAAACAATTCTTTCCACAAGTTTTTTTGGGTATC
The DNA here is from genome assembly GCF_015832195.1 of Motacilla alba alba. NCBI lineage: Eukaryota > Metazoa > Chordata > Aves > Passeriformes > Motacillidae > Motacilla > Motacilla alba. The sequence continues at coordinate 12,994,271 of NC_052020.1, read as the reverse complement.
TGTTTGGTTATGTTCTGTCTGTCTGTGAGGTTTGAGGTTAGGGTCAGAATAAACAGAGAATGCCATATATTGGTGTTTTTAATATCTTTCTTTGCTTTTTGTCACTACTTGTCGTATCAAAATCTGATTTAGGTTCTGAATTGCATAAATTCCAAGCAATCTGTAGTAGGACTTGTGTCTTAGATTGTTGACAAACAAACCATTTTCACTCTGCCCTGTGTCTGGTTACTTAAGGTCAAGATACCCAAAAAAGATTCATTTTTACATGGTGAATGGGCAGGGTTTTCTGACACTGGTATCTTGAAGGTATCTTTGTACCACTGGTGGGATTTTTTGAATGCTGAAAAGACCTACGTGTTTAATTTTATTTTGATATGCTCACTACAATTTGAAGATAATTCAAGAGAAGAGTGCAGATTGGCATTTTTTATTTAGGATAGATAAGCAGGATTAGCTTTTCTGCTTTGGAAAAATAATGCTGTTATTTGGTTAAAAAAACACCAGTGGTTTTTACATACTAGAAATATTTCTGTCAGCCATTCATCTAACACGTGTTATTCTCTTCCCAGATCTTTTCCCTGTTGTGTCCTTATTGCAATCATCAAAACCATTTGAAGAGTTTAATTTAGACTGAAATGATTCTCCATAGAATAAACAGAATATCTCACCTGTGAAGGATGATTACATTTTCTAAATTTGTTTAAAAAGGAAGGACCTTCATAATTCACAAGTGTTCTACTTGCAGTTTTTATGTGGCAATATTCACAAGTTCTACTTGCAAGAGAAGTCTTGCATACTTTAAGTCTGAAAATAAAACATTTCTGTGTTTGACTACTGTCAGCAATTGTGTCTTTAATTTTATTGGCACTGAGAGATTAAGCATCAGTATTTTGATTTCAGATGTCACCTGGCTTGATATTAGTGGTCTTCCACTGTGAAAATATATTTTTTCCTGGTTATTTGAGTACTGATGATGTTCTGTGTAAACTAAGGAGGTTTTAGATGTCTTTCAAATTAGGCATTAAGAGAGAGTTGTGGTACAGCTTTAGGTAACACTGGACAGAAGCAGAGGTGCCTTGTGAAAGTATTAACTTGGAGTTCTGGTGCATCTTGCACATGTGTGGGTAACTCTCATCTGTTGCATAGTGGGAAGGTGATGGACTTGCTGTCGAAGCTCAGTTTGGTGAGCAATTCATTCAGGTACCTCAATGGCACAAGTCACAGTCGAGTGCAATTTAGGATGGGAAGTCAAATTCTTCACCTGTACATAATTCCATTTCTTCCCAGCAGCAATGGTGGCACAGATTTGCTTTGCAAATAAGAGTAGGCTTGCCAGGAGCTGTACAAATGAATTTCCATGGCATTCCTGGCAAGAACAGGATCGACGGATGGACTGTGGTGTGTCTCAATGTCTCTTGCAGCCTGTACAGCAGCTCTATGGCTTTGCTAGCTACCAAAGCTGCAGGTCCTCAGCGATGGGCTCTCATCAGGGCTGTGGCCCTACCAGCCCTGTTACTCTGCCAGACCATCCCCAACGTGCAGCATACACAAACAGCTAATCCATTTATGCAGCAGCATCTGGCTACTCCAGATTTCCACTAAGAACAGGGTCTTTCAATAAGATTTCGATCTCTCCGATTTGTTAAGTACCCTTTGCTCTCTCCTCCATAATTAAATAGATATTTAGATACTGTATTCCCTATATCTGCATCTGTGAAAAGATATATAGAATAGATGTTATCTCTGCCTGAATGTGTGAATTTCCATTCATTTTTTTAGAGGATGAAAACTTTTTGCTGTGGGCCTAAAGCAGGCCAAATATGCTACTATATGTTGTTATTTCTTAGGCTTATTACATAACCCAGTTTATTTTTAGAGTCAGTTATATGGGTTTTTACCTCCTTTTATAAGAGAATTTTACATTTTTCTCTCTTTAAAGCTCTGTTAAAGTTGCTTGAATTCATTTGATAGTGGATGATTGTTCCTTATACCTATTACCTAGCTTTAAAGTTCAAGGCATTTGTTCAGGATATTTCCAGCAACTCACAAGCTATGAAATGTCAATATTTTCAACACAAAAGCAGCTGCGAGTGCTTTTGTTTTCAGAGTTGAACTTGAGACTCTGTTGAACCAGTTTTTGGCACCATCTTTAGAAAAATCAGGGTCATCTCAAGATGGAGTCTTACAAAATTAGTAACTACTTTAAGAGCAGATTCATTTTAAGTACCCTTAAATAGCTGCTGCAGTTTGGTTAAGTTATGTATAATTTGATTTCAGCTTTCTATTCCTTGAAAGACTTGGATATCTTTTCCTTTTCCATATTCAGGATTCCCCACGTCCCTGTTTCCTCTGCATTGTCTTCCACTGTTTCACAGGAGCAGACTTCTGTTCATCCTGTTTTTCCATATTTGTTCTGCACAAGAAAAAAATATCTGAAAGCCAGAGGGGAATTTTGCATTCAGCAGTCTAACCAAAAGCATATCAGTATGGCAGAATTTCTGTTAATAAAGAGGAGGGTAAAAAAAGAAAAAAAAAAGAAAGGGGCAATCCCTCTTTAGACACCCCCACCCTCACCCTCCAGGTTATAGATTCCTGTAGGATTTTAAAAGTTGAAGAAAGGTAAACAGCTATGTTCTCAGTTTTCTTGAATATCTCTCAATTCAGGAGTATTCTGTGTGCATCTGGCTGGCTGTGACTGTAAATACATGTGTATAAACATGTTTTATAATTTGAAGTTATACTGTCTGTTAACTAAAATAATAGCCCCAAAAGCAGTTGGCCTGTCATAGATGATATAGATCAGCTTTTATATCTGCTGTTCATCAAAAGAACCAATGAAAATTTCATTCTAACTGGCAGCCAAGTAGCTAGAAAAATAAAGTAAAGGCTGCTGATGCCAGAATATGAGCAACACAATAATTTGCTAAGACTAATACGTCTGGCTGTAACCTGATCATATATGGATCAATTGATGATATTTTAAATTAATTTGTTATGTGACTGACTTGCAGTTCTAAATTCCAGGAAAATATCACTGCTGAGTTCGGTGAAAAATAGCATTGTTTGTTTAATACAGACGTTTTTCAGCCAGACAGTGATCAGACAGTGATGAAAGTGCTTGCTAATAAGTACACAGGAAGCTGAGAAACACATATTAGAATAGAATAAATGTATTTTTACTGGCAAATTTCTGCTTTTTTTATTTTCTTAGAAAAAAAAGTAAAGGTGTTATTTTTGTCCCACATAATCTTGTATTATAATTATTTATTAGGAGGCACAAGGACAGGGAGGAACTTGCTTTAGGAATTAAACAGTATGGAATAATTTCTGACCAGACCCTGAAAAAATTTTTTTCTTGCTGGTTATACTGTTAAGGATTTATTTCTTTGTCCTTCATTTATTTTTTTCCTCCTTCCCTGTTCCTTGCCATTAAATGGCAGGATTGTTTTAATTGTTTAAAGGAGAGGGGATTGTGGACTCTGCTGGAGTGTCAGCTTCTCTACCTAAGCCTTGCTGGCTTACTGAGCTTTTCCAGTTCACTGGTGCAAGTGCAAGCATCAAATGGTTCATATCCAGCTCTAATTCCAACTTACTTGGCAGTTATTTCTTGAATGGCCCAATTTTACATGTGATTAGTTTTTAATTCTTAAATGATGACATAAACTGTGTGTATTATATTACTGTGAAAGTCTGTTAATACGTAGGAGATGATTAACTTGAAGTGCAAGTTCTGTTTTTCCTGGTACATGAGTGTGCAACCACTGTGGCTTCTGTGGGGACTCCTGGTTTGCAGCTGAAGGCAGAATTCATCCCAAAGTGGAAAAAAAAGTGATGCAGATTTTTAGGATGTGACAAGAATAACATTACAAGATAGATAACTATAGCAAGGCATAACAAGAAAACTGTGTTTCTGTGAAAAGCAGACTGCAGTTATTTCTGGTCTGATCCTGGTTTCTGATTCACAGTTTTGAAGGCCAAAACATATAGAAATGAATATATTTGTGCATGGGAAGGACTTGGGAAATCTCTGCTGGTCTTGTTCCTATTTGGGTAGGCAAGAATAGGGCCAGATGAAATATCTTGCTCTGTTTATATGCACCAGCTTCTCAGTTGCATTAGAACATAATTGTAGGAACAGCGATGCACTGGGCTCATGATGAGCTCATCTGCTTAGCAAAATGTCCATTTTTTTACAGCTGGAAACTCATTCTCGATATGTTCAAGGAAATTAGGCCTACTGCTATCTCATGTCATTGCTTGTACAGAATTTGCATCAAAAATATGCCAGAATATGTCACTTTTATGAATGGTTAACTGCTAGTTTTATTAGAATAGGTAAAGTAAGGACCTGTTGTAGGCCTATATATTTTACTTTCAAAGTGAGATGGAGATATTAGGTTGTCTTTTTTTTATAATGCAGACTCTATATTTAATTACTGTGTATCAAAGGAAATGAGGCTCCACTGTTTCTGAGAAATAATAAAACTGAAGTAACACATTGGTGAATTGGGTTGTCTTGTCTATTGGGTTTGGCCTTTTCCAGATGCTGTGAAATTTAAACCAAAATATTAATATATTAATTCCAGTGGCCTGAAAGCGCCAGCATCTTCCCCCTGCAGTTTTTCTCATGTTGTAGCAGTTGCTCAAGATTCTGAGGTGTAATGATTTCTCTCTTCATTGTTATGCATTTTCTCTCTTAGTTGTTATGCATTTTGATTGGATTGATCCTTTTGGGGTTGGTGTATTATTATCACCACATTGTGGTTGTTACACGTCACTGTGACGAAATAGCTGGAATAACAGGGACACCCCATAATGCTTTTGTAAGGTGGCAGTGATCTGATTAGTCTTTCTGGACACTAAATACTTTTGACCTTTTCACTTTTTGGTAGAGACTTCAGAAAGTCATGCTGGCACTCAAAAAATACAGGCCCATGACTTGATGGCAATTTACTACTTGTTACAATATTGTTGGCCGTGATAAAATTAAAGGGGAAAAAAAGCTGGGGGAAATAAAGAAACTGTATTTGTTTTTTTAAATCTCTAATGTTAGGAAATCTGCTCTGAGATCCTGTATAAAAATAAGGATGTAATGCGCAGTTTGTTTTTGCCAAGAGGGAGATATAGACTCTTTGGAGTGTCACCAATGAGGGTGACACTCTATGTAGTCAAATGTTTATTTTCTTGCTCATACATTACATTTTGTCTGTCTGATGGCTTGACTAATAAGGATGAATGTGGTTGTGATGCCTCAGATTGCCTTGTGTACCCATAGATCTCTTCACCAAATTGACTGTTTCTAATTTCTCACTCATACTCTTTTGCAGATATATTTTTGTGTTACTACATATTTTATAGAATATTTTTTTTTGCATTTTGCCATTATAATTTCATGGAACTTGTTCCTTTATAATGATGCTTTGTTGAGGGACTATCCTCTTAATGTTACTTACAATAATAGCTTCTTTAATTTCAATCCAAATTTTTTTACATAATTTTCTTACTACTTTTTAAAATAAATATTTGTTCAGTTCTCTGTGTGTACAATTATTCAATTTTTTTTTTATCCTTTTACCTGTCAATTATCCAACTTTTAGCTGTTATTTCTATTTCTTTAACTTCCCAATTTACATGTGTGGATACTTTGATGGGTGGAAATCCATGTTTTGGTATGACAATTGAATTTGAAATCCTGTATTTTATAGTACATATATTTTTACGGTTTCCATGCCATATGCAGTGCAACACTTATTTGTTTACTCTGGAACTTGTAGTTGGCATTTGGGATGTATTTCTATGCTGCATTATTTAAAAACAAACTATTTGCTTGGCTTTTTTAGTATGATTTCACTAATTGGGGAGCAGTTGATCCATTTTTATACCAAGCAGGTTAATAATTTGTGTAGTCAATAAACAGAAGTCTTTGAGAGAAGCATTTATTTCTACCAGGGATAATATATAAATTCCTTAGAGTATATGTTGCAATAGGTTTGCAAAAATTTGTGTTCTTTCTTATGGGATGCTTGTAGGTGAGGGACATTAAATGTAGACCTATCCTCAGAATTCCTAAGAGTAACCAAAATGTTAAAATTTGAGAATCACTTCAGTATTGAGTTCTCTGATTTTTGTTTTTCCATTCTATTGATGCTGTCTGGAGAAAGCTGAGAACAACATCATTATTGCACAGAAATTTTCAACTTCTGATACACATTTTTCTGGCAGAGATGACTAAAACAAGTGAATTAAAGGCAATCTGCAAAAGACTCTTATTAGTGCTTTGGAAGTATGTTCCATGTTCTCGTCATGTTTTCTTTTTTGTGGAAAATCTTGGAAACTAAGACCCCAAAAAGAAGTCTAGTATCACTCAAGTTTAGCCCAAGTTCCCTAGATCTCCCGTTGTTTTTCAGGCTTTCCTACATTTAGAGCTGTGCTCATACTATTGCAGTTTGTGCAGACACTGAAAAAAAAATGTGGAGGGAGAGTCTAATGTGAAATATTCATGGTAGTGTTCTTCATTGTGAAGTACTTTTGGTTCCTTTAGCTTCTAATAATTTGATTTCTGGTGGATCTTTAGTTTGATTTCAGAGCCAAGGATCTTCAAAAAAAGTGATTTCCAAACCAGAGGCAGTTCACTTTATCCCTAACAGCCTAGACAATGCTTTGAATAATCAACATAGGGAGGTAATGCAGAGAAATGAGTTTGGTAGGAGGTATTTTGTAGGTGAACGTGAAGACATTACCCAGAGGTGAAGACGTTCCTTTTTTCTACCCTGGTAGAACTTCCTAGGATAGAAGTCAGATTCTGGTGTGTTGAAATTTCCTTTTGAGGCCGTGCTTTGGCAAGATGCTGCCTTGTTGCTTATAAAATGACTAAAGTGTCTACCAAATACAAGTGCCAAGTCAAAATATGTTCTGTATTTTGGTAATTGTGCAGAAAGAGCACCAGATGGTTCTGATGATGAAGCGCTTTGGGTGGGATCATCAAGTTTTAATGGATGGCAAACTCCAAAAGCTTAATTATCAACCTCTCTAGCAGCATCCTTTTTATTGGAGTGGACAAGTTATTTTCAGAGACAGAAAAGAAATAACTCTATATTTCTTTGCACGTAGCTGAATAAAACCCACTTAGCTTCTTTGTAGGAGTATCTGAAGCTCAGAATACTTGGGCCTAATAGAGAGGGTGCCAAGTTATGTTCCAAAGTGGAAAAACTATGTTATGAATAATACTGTTTTTGTTTGAATAGTTTGATATTTTCCCAGCATGCCCAGTTTTCATGGTGTGCTGCTAATGTGTAACTCCCCTACAATATCAATACCCTACATTTTGGGTTCAGGTGTATAGCAGGGTTGTTTATTTTCCACATTTAGTCTGAAATGGCTCAAGAGTGGTCTGTTCTTTGAGAAAATTTTCCTATTGGAGGAATTTGGACAGGCCACATTTAGAGCAAGGAAACGAAAAGATTAAATAGCAGATCTCATAGCACACTTTTAAATTCCTGCAATGTTGCTTGATTTCATAAAGTGAGTCCATTCAAGCTGGAAGTGTTGATTGATTTGTTTCTGTAGTGGTACAATTTGGCTTTTAATTTTAATACCTTCCATTCGAGACTGGTAACAGCATAGCAGTAACTTATGTGCTGTAATCACAGAGGGCTTTGTATGTATTTGAATAAAATGTTCTGAGTGTGAATTTTTTTTTTCTTTTTCCATTTGTATATGTTTGCTAAATCCTAGTGATGGTAGCGTGGTAGCATTTGCTTCCAGTTTTTCCACAGGAATACTATTACCCTTGCCTGAAACTCGTGTTGTTATTGTCACTGAAATAGTGGAAAGTTTCACCATTGACTGCAGTGGGATTACAGGGTCAGTTTGTTGAAATATATCTTGGATAAGGAATATTTGAGCTCATGACACCAAGTACAGCCATCACTCACACCATGCAAGTACTTCTGTAGGATAGGACTGGATCTTCAAAATACTGTAAAATTTCAATTTTCTAGGATGTGACAATCCTGCAGCTTATCCTGCCACATAACAGCAAGCAAAACCAGACGGGCCTAACTGGTTATGTTTTCAGACCATCTTATTTTGTCTGCAGGAATCAGGTTTTAAAAATTGTTGGGACTTGCTACAGAGCACAGCTGCTTCTCCATGTAGGGAGAGATATCAAGAAGACTATCATATATGATTGATGGGAGACTGTCGTGTTGGCATTGAGCCACCTTGCAAATTTTTTTACATAATTGTCTGTTAATTTTTGTACGTGCACTTCAGCAACTTGCGATGAGTTAATCTCGGAATCAGAGTCAGCATAGATTGATCTGACTTTTGAGAGTAATGTAACTGTTTTAAACTTAAAACATTAAAAATATTTTAATAGTATTTTTACTGAGTTTTGCATCTCTACGTGGCTCAGACTGGGATTCTGTTGTTTCTCATCTCCTTAAGTAGAATCTTGTTCTCTGATTTTCAAGGAGCTGACTTGTTATTTCACCAACTATAGGGCACCAGAATTAGGAACGTGTTCCTAGATCTTCAAATTATGGCTTGAAAGTTCAACAAACTTTATGTTGGCATTCTGTGCAGAGGGAAATGTCATCCAACTCTAGTATTTTCAAATATTTATCTTGTAAGGTACTTTAAAATTTCTTTAGGAAGTGTTATAAAGTTGCAAAATATATTCTTGTGGTGATTTACCATAGTAATTTCTGACTTAACAGCAAATTTCCAGGTAATTATAATTCAGTCAGGTTTTAGAAATTTCGAAGAGGTTAATTACCTCTTTGGGAGGAAAGAATAAAGGGCAAAATCCCAGATCCATTAAAATATTTGTTGTTCTGTGATAAAACAAGTACAGGAGGGTTTTAACCCTGTGTCCCCAAAATAGCCACACTTCCCTGTGAAGTTGGAGGAATTCCTAGCATTTGCTATATTTCTTTGAGGGACCATATTTATGCACACTGAATAGTGTGTCTGCTGGTATTTTGAAAGTCCCTGTCCTCTGAGAACTGCAGGCTTTTCAGTCTCTCTGTGACAATTTACACAGCAATGAGAACAATGGGATCTTGGACATAACCGTGATCTGCAGCATCACCCTGATGCCCTTAGTTGGAAAAAAAGTGGATTAAGTTATTTGGAATTAAGGAGTAGTCAGCAATAAAATAACTGAAAGTGTAAATGTGACCATTGGAACTCCAGCTGGCACTTTACAGTTTCTGTAATGAAGAAAAAGGGGAATAAGGAAGAGAAGAATAAGGATTAAAAGTCAGAGAGATCTCCTAAGAACATGATCTTGGTTCTTGAAAGTGGAATTTCAACATTTTCTCTTTTCTTGATGTCCCAGAAATTTTTCTTATAAGTTTACTTATACATAAGTAGTTAACTTTGCAGTGCATTCCAAAGAGTTCAAATGCCCGAAAAAGAAGGCAGGGTCACCTGGAAAAAGAGAAATTTCTAGCCCAAAGAAGGAAAATGTGTTGACTTAAAGTAAAATAGAGAACTAGAAAATTTTTCAATAATAATAAAGAATAAAAAATAAGACAACCTACATACTTTATGGCTGCCAGGGATTAGTTATAACTTGTGCTCTAATGATTTCTGGTGGATGTTGCTCCAGTGTTCACTCTGGTGTTTGTTATAAAAGAAAACGGGTAAAATTCCACAACAGAACCTGCCTCATGTAGCACAAGACAGAAACACATTTGAAGTACTTCCTATAGAAGTTTATTTTTAGAGAAATATAAGTTATTCTCTGTATATTTTTCTTTTCTTCCTTCCTTTCTTTTGTTTAGTTAAGGCAGTGATAAGATCTTGTAATGAGACATGTCAGGCTGATGAGTTAATTTGGTGAAACTTTTAGGTTTGCCAACTTCTTGACTGTGAGTACTTTTTTTTTTAAATTTTCTTTTTTTTTTCCTTTTTTTTAAAAGTAAGATCAGTATTCCACTCTACATTTTTGAAATATCACTTGCAAAACACCTAGTAACCACCCCTCTAGCCATCAACTTTTCATTGCTGCCTGTCAGTATCTTGCTGAGGGCAGGTGCAGATAGCCTGGGGCTCAGAGATGTCAAGCAATGCTGGTAAATGCCTGGAGATATGGTTTTATATGACTGTCTAAAGAGGCTGTGACTATCTAAATCATTTTCAGCACATGAGAAACTTAGCCTTTCCCCCAAACTTGCCTTTAAATTTGTGGCTTGGGACATTCTGTCCTAAAGGGCAGGGTAACTCTGCTCTGAGTTTACTAATATGTGATTCCTTTAAACAGTACAAAAACTAGGCAATGAACAAAACCCTCATCTTTTTGGACTGATAGAAAATGGTGATTTAGCATTTTAACCCCTTTGACTTTAATACCCAGGACTGTGCTTAAAATAAATTGGAGTAAGGGGTCATATTATAATTTTTTTGATGGGCAGTGTTGCCTGCAAGCATTTCTATCTGTGGTGGACATAGTTCTGGTTTCAAAATATACCTGTGAATTTTGCAGAAAAAATAGGAAGTCCAAATCTTTAGATGATAGGCAACAAGTATTTGTCAAAATCTCCATTCAGATTTTGACAGAGATGTCATAAGTGAAAAAATCCAAGGAAACTAGGGCTACACCTGGTAAAGACTCCAAAAGGTAAAATGTTGCCAAACTGATAGTTTTACCATTGAAAGCAAATATCTGTTTCAAGGTGTACTTAATTAGCTCAATTTTTTCTTGCTTTTTTAACTAATGAGGTAGTCATCCTTTAGGAGACACTGAAAGGAGGCCAAAATGTTTTTATTTTGAGGGCTTGATGAGATAATGTGATTGATTTTTTTTTTTTTTTTTTTTTTTGGTTGTGATCTCTTTGTCCAGCAGGTGAGAGTTAATTATCTTCAGGACTGATGATTGTAGATAATCACAAATAGAAGGGTCCTTTGGGCAGAACACAAAGCAATATCTTTGCTGGGGCACTCTGTGCCCACATACTTGGAAAGAGTTTTCCCACAGAGGATGCATCTATAAGGTGGGATCCTGACTGAATGGATACTGGAAGAAAGAAATTTTATTTAATTATTTTTCTAAAGCGAAATAAAAATTAGAGCACCTGGATTTCCTTTTCTCTGATTGTAGTGTCAGGATAAATGAATTTCAAAAATGGGAGCTGAGAGGGGAAGTTAGAGTATGACTAACTGAAAAAACAGATTTTAGCTATAATTATTATGTTTCAGGGTTTCAGGGAAAGAAAACTCTGAGATATGTATTAAGGAGGTTTTGTCCCTCAGGGAATCCAGGAAAGTAGACCTGAAGGCAGACATTCTTTAGGCCTTCTAATTGATTTTTATGTCCTACTTAACTAGCTTTGAAAAATCTTAGCTTCAGTTACATGGGACTCTCCAACAGAGAACCCCAATATTTTGTCAGGATTAATATTCATTTCAGTTGGAATAAATGGCACAATTGTAATTTTACAAAATAATTGTGTCAGAAAAATAGTCTGTGTGCAGCTGACTTATCTCCTTTTCCCTTTTTCTATTCTCTTTTCCTCCTTTAAAATAATTTAATTGAAACTAGCAATCTTTTTGTTGTTGTTGTTGTTTAAGTACACCACAGTCAGGGGAGGTTGAATCTCCAATTGTCAGGGAAGCATCAAATCCATGTGCCATATGGGATAATTATGCTGGAATTTTAAATATGGTGATAAGTTCCCATGCACTAGTATTATTGTTGATATCTCTAAAATATCAGCTCAACATTTCAGCTATCTTACCATTTTTAACTCGTGTAAAATGGTAAAACTGGGCTTTCAGAATTACCACTCCCCCTGCCCCCCCCATATATAGATATATATAATATATCTTTGCTCAAGGGTTTGAGTTTCCTGTTACTATTCCAAGCCTTGTCTATGCATATGTAGGTGTTACACTATAAAAAAAAATTGTACCAAGGAGTTTGCATCTGGTAAATGTAGCACAAGTACAGTTGAGTAGGTGGTTAAGTCAAAGTGCAGTGAAAGAACCTGATGAAGATTTATCCTGAACCCTTTGTGTGGCCTGAGTGAGCCAGCATCAGGCACTGAGGGATGTTAAGTGACTCAAAGCCTCCCAAGTTATCTAAGTTTCAACTCTACGTTTTCTCAACTCTACATAATTCTTGATGCTTAGTTGGTCAAGGAAAATACAGTCACAGAATTTGTTTTTATTTTTCTTTCCAGAAAGACCTTTTCTTTTTGCTCAGAAGAGGTCACCAGTTATATATAAAATATAAAAATATATATAGGTAATAGATACAAAAAAATGGAGGATAAATAGCTACCTGTAAATATAGACAGTTGATTTGCAGATTTGCACCACAAATCGATGCAATTCCATTCTGTTATGTAACTGAATTTCAGTTTGGTCCAAACTAGAGCTCATGGAGCTAATGAAAGAGAATTAACTGCATGGTGAATTACAGTTTGAATAATATTTTATACTCTTTATACTGTTGTTTTCAGTCATATGACTGAGCTGAAAGAGCATACCCTTTTTTAAACATAGTAAGCCAATTCTTCAGCAAAATTATTTTAAACATTGGTCTGCATGTGAAAGAGAAGGGAACCTGACACTTTATATATTCAAAAGAAAAAGGGAACTAAAAACTCCTGAAGGTATTGTTAATTTTAGTACAATTTGGCAAGAAAAATTACATCCAAGTAGTAAGCTAACAGCTCCTGGTATGTGTATTGTTGCATAAAGATAGTATTATATAATGAACAAAAATGTTATTATTTTGTGTTAAAGTTGCATCCAGAGAACCCTTATGAGACTCTATTACAGTCGTGCCTGGAGACCCTGCTGTGGTTACGAGTCCCTGTACACCTGTAGGAAGAGATTAAAAAGATATCATTCCACATGGTGAGAGTGTAGTTGAGGCCCAGGGAGAGAGAGAGAAAGAGAAAAAAAAAAAGGCCAAATATTATAATGCAGGTCAATGCCAGTACCATCTTTTTGGTCTTTGCATTGTTGATCTTCACAGGGGCTCGACAAAAGTGACTCTCTGCAAAGTGACCCTGGGAGTCTCTTCCAAGCCACATCATCTGCAGCCCACGGCTTCTCCAGGTGTAGGGACTAACTCTGGAAGTGCAGTTTGGATCAGCTGTAAAGCTCTCTCTGTACTTGTTACATCCTTCCAACAGCACCATCCTTCTAATAGCCAGGGTTTCTTATGCTTGGAATCCCATTGATGCTTCTTGGGGCTTGTAATGCTGTAACTTTTCAGTCAGGGCTTAATTGACCTGGCAGTGCCTTCAGCACATGGACGGGCACATGGAAATGCCCCAGAAACAGGCCTGTTGTGAAAGCTTTCTCTGTTTCCTTTAAGGCAGTCCTATGGATCTGGAACACCCCAGCCTGTGGCTGTGAAAACGCTGTGCAGCTCACCAGGAGTTCAGAGGTGCTTTTTGTGTCCCAGCACACCGTGTGAGTGGCAGTGGGCTGGTGCAGGAACTCCAGGGAAATTTGAGTCCCTTGATGTGGGAGCAGGCAGCCAGCAGCGTTTACCACCTTTCCCCGGGCAACAGAGGAGGCTTGTGCTGTCTGCAGCCGATGAGTTATAACTGGAGTTCCTCCTCTCCCCTCGGCCTTCCAAGCAGCGTGGTGCATGTCTTGTGGTTCTTATCTGCTCGAAAGTATGCACACAGAGCTTATCAGATCTGGAATGCTAGCACCCTGCCTTTTATATGAAGCAATAAATGCATATTTAGGTATTGCTTTCATCTGCACGGTGAATTAGATGTTTTTGGTGTTTTCAAGTGTAATTTTAGTGGTAGATATAATAATACCTTTAAATTAGTTGTCGGAGATAGGCAATACTTTTTTTCATGAAAATCCTTTTTAGGCTTCAGCTGATGCTACGTTATGAAGTGATACTACATATATTTTGTATTCTATGCTCGTGTCCTGTAATGATTGGATGCTTTACAGATCTGTAAGCAGACAGCAGAGAAACCTTCCTGAATTGCCTGTTGAAGACATTTACACCATAACACAATTATTTGTTAAAGAAGAGATGATAAGGAATTTTATAGCCAGTTATATAATGTAACACTGCCAGGTGATGTGCCACAACCGAGTGACACCCTTTTGGGAAAGACAGGGAACCACTGGCTGTGGAGTTTGGCAAAAGTGGTGATGGTTTTGGGGTTCCTTTTTTTAAGGGGTTGTTTACAGAAACACCGTCACTGTATGTGTTTGTTGACATGTTTTTTGTAGGCAGATGTGAGGTTGCTCTAAACCGGAAGTCATGTAGTTTACATAAGTGCTAACCAGAGCTAAACTGGATTAGAGTGGGTTTGTGGCCAGTCATCTCCAAGTGTGGGCAGAGTGAGCTCATATCTCCCTGCAAAGCTGTGGAGATGTAGCCTATTTTAGGTACTCCTTTAGAGCCTTGGTTCTGTAATAATGACATCACGGCTTCTGGGGTGTAGAATTGTAAAGCATCACTGCTGCAGAGGGAAGAAATACTAACTCCTTTTTGTGTATAAGGAGCTGGGCAGCACGAAGCAACTTTCTGCTGAGCAGGAAATCTGTAACAAAAGCAGCAACAGAGTACAGAGCTTTGGAGAGCAATTTTTACACTGTATGCGCTGCGGTGTGGCTCTTACCTCCCTGTGATGCAACGTGTGTTTTAAAATGACCACTTGTGGAACAGGTGGTGTGCTCTGATTCCTTCTTTGCTGGATCACTTGACTGCAATCTCTGTTAGGGAGTACAAAAATCTAAATGAAGATCACTGCAGAGAAACTATTTTAAAATGAAAAGCGATAGGGAAACAATGTTGTAGTTACTTTGGTAGGGTTTTTTGTTTGCTTATTGGTTTGGTTTTTTTTGGTTTTTTTTTTGTTTTTTGTTTTTTGTTTTTTTTGGCTATGCAAAGGATGAAGAAGAGTAAAGATTTCAAGAAAGAAGTGAGCAAAGGCAATAAAATACAATCCTTGTGTGTTTGGACAGGAGTGAAACAAAGGGAAGCTAGCAGGAATATGCTGGTAGTGGTTAATTACTGCATTTGCTTTCCTGTTTCAAAATGGTCATGTATGAAGAATATTCTGTGTGTAAGTAAAACATTTTTCATTGAACCATCTTGAAAAAGTATCCTTTACCTGAATGAAGATTTTTAGAATTCAAAGGTTTTCATTACAATCAGCCTACTGCTTCCTTCATTTTTGTGATTGTGTCTAGACACTTACACGTCATTAATGATGCTTTAATTGTGAAATATTGCACATTTAAGGGTGTGAAATTGCTAGATGATTCAGGCCCTAAATGTGTAGTTTCATTTCTGTATTATTCCTTTTTCTCATTTCACATTATGCTATAATTCTGAAAATAGGTTTTTAACAGTTTTTAAATGATACATATTCTAGTCCCAGCAGCCCACAATGATAGGCCACATTCTCAAATGATATAACATGATGCCATGCTCTTTACTAAATGACTGCTTCCATTTTTTGCTTCCAGGCTTCCTTCATGCTCACTGGTGACTGTGCACAGAAAATACAGGCTACCTGTAGAGGCTCTGTCTTAGAAGAATCAGAATATTTGAATTAAGGATTTTTAAAAAAATGATTAATTTTTTTTTCCTTTTCAAAACTGATGAATTTTTTTCTGAAGACTGAGACCTATGGGAATTACTAAGAGCTGACAGGGTGAAGAGATGACTATTTTATAACTGAAATATGGCTTTTTATGGAACTTTCTTTGATTCATAACTCATAGGGTAGACAGGGTCCTACTGTCATTTAGTGATGCTCATAATCCATTTTATGTCCAGTGTTGGGGTCAATATGTGCTTGCAAGACAAGGCAAGGCTTAGCTGTATGAAAATTGAGTTATTTTGAAGGATTTTGTTAAATTGTTGGATGACAGTGTATCATTCTTAGGTCAATGAAAAGTGGTTACCTTTACTAATTCTTTAGCAAGGGTGCCTGAAATCAGAGTGTCAGCTGCTCTTACAGCTGTTTCCCCCCCCTTTCATAGTGGCATTGGGAGAGCAAGTCTTTAATAAGGATGGTAGCAAGCTTCTAAACATGCAGAAATTGCAGGTATTCAGAATGTTTTGAAAGCATTTCAACCGCAAAATATCGGAGTAAAATTTCTGGTGGGATTTGCACCAATTAAAACTACAGAATACTTTTAAGACAATTTTGTCCTTGTATATGTTATGCAACAGATCTTCACCTGTGTGGTCACCTGGAGTTCAACTCGAGACTTCTTAAGTGAAAATGTAAACAGTTTGAGCTAATAGAACATTTTTTTATTAATGTTGTGATGTTAGTATCTGATGGACAGAAAGTTTTCTATGTGGATAAGAAAAAAAGGGTTTATTTTCAGTATAAGAAAAAGTACTTGGAGATCTAAAAATAATAAATATGACAGCTATGTAATAGAGGAATACAGGTGTAAGAGAAGGAAAAGTAGTTAGCAACCACTCATTCTAATTAGGTCTTGTGGTTCATGTGTCTCTGTGTTAGCTATATTCTCTTTCTTTTGGGCAGGGAACTGGGCAAGGTAAAATGAATCCAGGCAGTAAAAAAAAGGTATTTTCTTCCATATAAACTCTAGATACCTCATACCTGAAATGTCACTGTGAATAACTATTTCTGGTAGATTAGTCTGTTTTCAGCATTTTCCTAGCACTCTGCTTGTGTTAGTAGACCATGGATATTACTGAACCCTTCCTGGACTGCGCTGTTTTATTAAATTTACTAAGGGAAAGTGGTTGAAGGAGAAGTTGGTTTTGTACAGGCTGATGAATACAACAGACACCTCTGCTCTGATGAGTTAATTTTAAACAGACCGGGCTCTTCAGGGCTGGGCTTTTTTCCCCCACCCTGCCCAGCTCCACAATGGATAAGCCTGCAGCTGATTCACAGTTCTGAGGTGTTATCTGAGCTACAAGCCTTCATTGGCTGGGGATCACTGGGTTCACCCAGCCCTCTCCTGCCTTCTCCCTCACTTGCGCTGTAAGAATTAAAGCTTCACATACCTATTGTTCTGCAGGATGTTTGACCAAACTGAACTTCTTCCCTGGTAGTTTACCAGAGTGCTAAAGCTAAGTTTAAAATTTTGTATCTTTAACCTTTCCCCCTAATTGCTTGCCCAGAATAAAGATTTGGTGCTTTGTTCCTAAATTCTCAACATGAGGTGGTGTGCATTAAAGTGTATTTATACTTTCAGATTAATTAACTCTGACCTTATGAACCACTGTCCTCGTTTAATTGGTGGCTCCAAAGCACACTAATGGCATAAATCAGCTGATAATGAGATTCAGACTTGCTTTAAAAATATATAATAACAACACTGCATTGATAGAGCAAATGAGATTTGTTGACTCTCTGTTGGTATTACAGGAGAGAAGACACAATTAAATGTGTACTTTCAGGATGGGGGAGGGCTTGGTTGGAATGAATAATATGCACTTCAGGGTGGGTGTATGAAATAAGGAGGATATTCTGCATCAAGATAAGTTTGGTATTCTCTCCTTGTCTCTAGGCACTGTGCAGTACTGGCTGGTGCACTTTAGGATACAGAAATGTTGTGGGAAGGTGTTTCTTAAAGATTACTGGGGGCTAAGAAAAATGACAATTTCGTCTTTAAATATAGTTACATGTTTTTAAACTGAGCTTACACCCACTGTTTTATGAACTGCAAATTAATCAGATAGCTCCCAGAGAACAAAAAGGTTTTGACCTAAACTAGTTGCCCAGGCTCCATTACTATTTTCAGTTTAATGTTACCCATATCCATCCTCACATTTTGGAAAGAAAACAAGAGCTGTGCAACAAAGTTTCTTTGTTTTGCTAAGAACTAAAAATGTGCTGTATGTAGACCAAACAATAAAAATAAACTACTGAACTACCTTCTAATGCATGGGGGTTCTGGAGAGAGGAAACCATGGATATTTAGAGGCATAAAGTGAGTCATTGTGCTAGTTAAAGAATTTTATAAGGCGAGCTCTGTGGGTTTGAGTTGCATCTGTTACCTTTCCAACTAGAACTGAGGGGTATGCAGGAAAAAGAATGTTGGATTTAATCATGCCTTATAGTGACTGCATTGTACTTAGGCTAAGCTTCTAACTGGAATCTAGACCATAAGAGAACAAAATCGTTAGTCTTTCTTCTTTGTATAAGTTTTGCCTTAGATGGGCTGCAATTAAATGACCCAAACAATAATTTTACACCAGGTAAGCTGCAAAATGCTGTTAACAAACTACTTAAATTAAAAAAAAAAAAGTAATAAGTGTTCTGTAACACTTGAGAACATAAAAAAAGAAAAATCTCCAAGCCAGAAACCCCCTCACAGCTATTTTCCTTATTAAAAGATAACCATGCTTGCATTTATGACAGTTCTTAGAAGCCATAATGGACTGGGTTGCTATGGTGTGAGATGCAGAACAATGAAATAATTGTTTCTCTTGGTATTGGCTTCCTGGAAACAAATTCTGTGTAAATTACTTGGCTGAAAGTGTGACAACAGTCTTGTGTTCTGTTTCTTTCGGTTCATGGTTAAAAGTCGTAACTATTTTATAACAATAAAAAAGTAACATTTATCAGTTCTGGGCTTTTTTTTTGTTTAAACTTTTTTTTTTTTTCCCTTTTATATTTTCAGGTCAGTTTCATGAATTCAAAAGCAACTTACCAGTGATTTCTGGGAGCTGGGGCTGATTTTCTTGTGTATTTGTAAGTATTTATTATTTTTCCCTTTTATGTGCATCTTTCTAGTTCTCTTTTGACATGGGGAATAGAAGAAATTTTGAAATGTCACTGTCGTATTGTAGTTTTAGCATGTTCATTTAGCAAGAATTTGAATTCACTACTTTTAAAATTTTGGTGGATTTTTTTTTTACTACCAACTTAAGCTTCTGCTATTCAGAGGAGCTACAAATACTGAATTAACAGTAAATATTATTATTTCAAGCTTTATTTTGGTTTTTTAATGATAATAACAATGATGGGAGAACAGCTTACAGTAACACATCAATGGTGGCGCTTGCTAATGACATCACTGCACCGTGTTTTTGCAATGAAAATAATTTCTAGAAAAGAACGGGGGCTGTAACTCAAGACAGACAGGACTTTTAGGGGAAATGCTGTGGGGTGTTATTGAGGAAACACTAAGATGACCAGCATCTGCTGAACTAGGAATACATTTTTACATCCCTTGGAGAAATCTGGCCTTTATGGTTTCAGCAAAACCATGGTCATTGAGGCCACAGCTCGGGAACATGCTTCACAGTATGCCCAAATTCAGATACATCAAATGGGGCTACACCCAAACAGAAACGCTTTGAGAAAGGGAAAGCCAGAGGAGAGGATCAGGAGGAAGATAGTTATTCATGAAACAAATAGAAAGCTTTCAGAATTGCTCTTTTGGATGGTCCTCAGCTTTAGTCAAGTATAATAAGGAAAATCTAATGGGCCCTAGACTTGACATGATATAAATTATTTCAAAACCTCATGTATGATGTAGTATAAATAAAACCAATCTATGCAGCTTGTTCTCTTAAGTCACAAATATAGTTTATGAATAAATATTTATTCAATCATTTGTGGAAAAAGATGTTCACAAAATTGCATTCATCAGGGAAAAAATATGGCTGGTTCTTCTCTCAATATGGAAATGTGTTCAATTTGTACTAACCCTTCCTCTTTACAAATGTTCATTTTCACATATGGTTTTGCTATTCTATTTGCACTTTCCTTCATTTACAGGTCAGCATTTTTTTAATGAACATTTTCAGTCAGAGATAAAGAAAATATTATCAAATAAGATAAACAGTTTAAAACCAAGTATTACCACTGAAAAATAGTTTTGAGAAGGCAATATAAAGTGATTACTGAATTGAGACTGAGGAATTTATGTTCTTCCTGGCTTTGCTACTGCTTATTTTTTTAAGCAATCAGTTTCTTTCCTTCATTTTTCTCTTTTATAAATGGAAATAGTAATATATTAATCTATACAAAGAGTAGCTCTTTATATATCAATACAGAGCGGGAATATTTCCAAAGAGTAAATTCAGTGGTAGTTTCATGGTGAAATTTTTGTGTACCAAGCTAATTGGGTGAGAAGTTGTAAGTATTGTTCGGTTCATGTTCATGTAGTATTACAAACATAGAAAGGGTTTTAGTAATCATATTCTGGGCTGCTGGTCTGAGTCCTGCTCTTCTTGACTGACATCAACAAAGAGCTGCAGTAAACAAAAGTGATGTAAAAATGTACTTTGAAAACCATCCTTGTGTTTAGGTCAATCCAGTAAGTATCTAAACCTCCAGGAGAGGTATGGGCTGCTTGGACCACACCCCTGCACTCTGGCTGCTACAGGGAAGGTTGTCAGCACAGCTGAGACACCTGACATACTGTGGCCATCAGAGCTGGGACGTGGTTCAGCAGCCTGAGCCACAAAGCTGAGGTGGTGGCTGCATGAAAGGATGAGCCGCAGCCTGGCCTGTCACTGGTGTCCTCTGCCACCAGGACCTCAATCACACTGACTTGAATATTGGGAGAAGCCAACACTGTGCTGACTGTTCTTCTCTGCTTAAATGACTCATTCTAGTGTTTAGCACTATATATCTAGAAACATATGCTAACCTTAAGTTCACATAAACTGAAAATAAAATGAAATGTAGGAGGTACAACTGATGGATTCAGCCCTGTGTTTCCTCACATACTGAGAAAAGCTTCTGCAGTAATACAGGCTTAGATCTTTAATCATCTCTATTGTACCTCTCCAAACTTACAGATACTCTGTACATGATTTAGGCAGATACAGACCCTCACTATGCAGCAACAGGACTGTGCACAATGTCATAAATGAGACTGATAAAATAGACTAATAGGACAGCTTGTACCTTTTGAGGTACCTTTCCATTTAAAGACTTGATTTCTGCAAATACTTATGCCTGTGAGCTGACCAGGGAAGCTGATGGACTCAGGATCAGGGCCTGAGGCTGAACAAACAGGCCCCAAGCAAAGGAGGAGGTGGGAGCTTTGGGGCTTGCTGTGGAAGACAAGAAGTTTGCTCGTATAAGGGGTTTTGAGAATAAATTCTAAGCAGTATTTTAAAAATGCTAATGAGAAGTGTATACCTTTTTCATGTTATGCTGTAATATTTGGGCATGTTTTCATGGCGTGTTTGTTTGATCTGTACTCCAAAGGGAAGGAGTGCAGATCAGTGCTGGGAAGATTGATCTTTGAAACTCTGCAGATTTTTTTAATGGGAATACAGCAAGATCAGCTAAATGCTGCTATAGGTCTATACCAAAGCTATTTCAACCAGGGGCTATAATAGCTTTTTCCTCAAATTTTTGAAAGTTTTGTCATAGATGCATTCTGCTGTAACATGTAATTACTTGGATCATCCAGTTCAGGCAACTTTGGGATTTTTTGGTCATATTTGGCTAGTTTTGTTCAGGGGAAAACAGGATTGATGATTCATACAAAAGTAAATTTCATGGAAAATGTGACATTTGTGCTTTTGTTTTATGCCCACAGAGTAATTGTCCTAACTAAAGGTTACCTTTTTTTCAAGAATGTGGTTTTAACGTGGTTTAATTTATTTAATTGTTCTTCTCAAGTAGGTTTGTCCAGTAGTAAACTGTAATAGTTATTTAAAGATATAAATGGCAAAATAAATGCCATTTAATAACACAGCATTTAAACCCAATTTTGCTTGTACATCAGCAATTAGATACATCTTGCTACTAGCAGTTCAGTTTCTGTGTAAACATTTTATTGTGGCTTGGCTACAATGTGAAAACACTGACAGAGTGAAAAACCTGAAATGAGGGGTGTTAAAGCCCATGAAACTTCAGTGTCTTGAGCTCTGTAGTGAAAATCTATAGTGAAAAATCTGTGTTGAAACATGGCAAAAAATATAATTGTGTTTGGGAATAAAATATAATTTCTTTGAAAAAGAACAACAGGATTCTTATTTTAAGAAGGTTTGAGAACAGAACCAGAAACACTTAGGGAACACACACATGCACAGACACTGTGAAACTGACATTGTGGATAGGTAAATTTTATCTTTTCAAATGCTTACTCTAATCAGCATATTAACAGAAGCATGCTTTGCTTCAAACTCAATATTTGATATTTTTCCCCAGTTTTATTTTTAAGGCAACATTTATACTTTTTTTTTTTTTTTTTGTTTAGTTTGGACTGTTTGTATTTATACCATGGAGCATCTGACCAAACAGATTTGTGTTTTGTATTTCTACCAGCTTATTTAAAAGGAGAAAATTATTTAATTGTGAATGTTTTATAACAAAGTCAAAGCACAGCTTCTTTGGAGCAAATGAAGACATATGCCTTTGGTACTATTACCTTATGGGTTTAATTGATAACACGTGATGTTCTGCTGAATTACAGTTAATGTATTTGGGAAAATATATGGTCTCTACTTTCCACAAAAACAATATACTGAACCCAAGTCTCAAAAAAATGATCTCCATTTTTCTCTTCTTCTCTTTTTGTAGGTAATACCCTACAAGACAGGGTATTAATCAGCATTTTGGTCAAAGAGATGTTTGCCAGCTTATCACATACCTCTTTCTATAATGAGCTGAGAGTCTCAAAGTTCCTATTAAGATAGCAGAGTGATGCCTAACTAGAATCTCTGCTTGCTGCAGCATCCATACCCTTTTTGGCACGTGTGTGCTGCAGGCTTTTATGCTCTTCTGCATCCTTTCCAACTGACATTGTGACACGCTAATGTAAAATAATCTGATTGAACTATCATTTAACTAGACCTTCAGCAATTTGAAGCTCTGTTTTCCTGGGTTTACTTTAAAAATGGTGAATATAAAATTGATTTCTTGTGGAACCCTATCTTGCTGTTTTTACATAAGGGTTGCAACACACGAAATTTCTAGAAAGAAACAAATATCCAGTATAAAGCATGTGGTGTAAATAAATGAAAAGAAGACACCTGCCTTGAAGAATTTTTTGTCTGAGAATAATTTCCTAAATGCACATATTTTAGATGTTCTTAAGAGACAGTAAGTTGAGTTGAAAGAAAGTGGAAGTGGTAAAAGCATGTCTTTATCCTCAGCTAAAACCTGGTGCCCAGACACATTTGCCAGTGAGGATCTGATGCATTGTTGCATCCATCTGGGGCTTTGTGGCTGTACCTGAAGAGAGGAAGGTGTGGGGAAAGGACTCGAGGGGAGGGAAAGGTGGCTGAGCCACTCCTTTGCTAAGAACAGGACTGAACTCAAATACCAGAAGTTCTGTTTGTTTTTCAGTATCTGAAGTTCTCTCCCCAGCCTGTGCTTCCAACTGGGATGTCTGATGGACTCCCCTGTGTGATTTTATCCCAAGCTGTTTGGTTGTGGGAGGTCACCTAGGGACTTCTAGTTCTAATAGAAGGAAAGTCTGTTGCCTGATGCTGGCACAGAAACCTGCTCCTATCTGAGTGCCCCTTTACCTTCCGAGTGCAGCAGACATTATTTTGGCTGCTTCTCTGCTGACCATGCAGGCTGTTTCTTGGTAATAAGTAAACAAATAAATGGGTACACAGAATACTTGTATTGTGAAAGCATTGTATTCATTTTTGACAGTTTTTCTTCATCATAAACAAATAATGCACTTAAGCTCCTTTTGGGATTTTGATATTTTGCACAGCACAAAAATCTCCTTCAGTTCTTTATGAAGAAAGAAATGTATGGCACAAGAGAAAATACACAAAATACCAGTTTTAATTCACACAAACACAAGGGGTTTCAGGCTATAAGACTCTTTAGCAGTTACTGGAATGAGGACACCAGTGTGGGCAAGAGCACCATCCAACCAGCTCCTGACACACTGCATAAAGACAGGGCCACACATCATTGCTTACCTTCTGATGAAAGCTGAACCATTTAGTGGAGCTGCTGCTAGAAATGCTTTTTCTTTTCCAAAGGGCTGTCATGCTCTGTATGTAAGCGGGGCTTCCTCACTCTGCTGCTGCTCCATATGTGTGCTGGATGAGATCCGTGCAATGCACTAGATCCATCTGCTGTCTAAAAACTCCTTTGCAAAAGTGCTAAGCAAGAAAATGCAAATCCTCATCCAACCAATTCTATATGCTGGTGAAATTGTGTGCAATGCCTGGGAGAGTGGAATAGGAAGTATTTCTGTTAAGAAGCCCAAGTAAGAATGCAGAAGCAAAGTACTTACACAAGTCCATACCTGGGCAGGTTTTCAGCAAGGGATTGGTATTTACAGAGACCAAAAATTTCTGGCAGAAATATTCTGGTTGTTCATCACAAACCCAAAGTTTCCAGTAATTTAATAACTACAATGCAGCATCTCAGGAAAGCTGTAAAGAGAATTTTCTTTAAGCCATGCTGTGAGTAATAAATTATATACAGTATTTCTCATTTTACATAAATACGACAAAGAATGTCTTATTCTACAGTATAGATGAACAATACCAACAGTTGATGTCAGCATTAACTTTTCAAATCATATTACTTACAAGGGAGAGGGTTATAAAGTGTCCCCAGACAGCTTCATTTTCTCTCTGTCTTCCTAATGCCCATATACCAATGGCTGTTTGATTCATTTATTGACATAAAACAGAATTGCTTAGAACTAACCACTCATTCATCATAATCACAGTTACAAGAGAGAGCAGGGTAAGAGGTTAACTGCTTGCTAGATGTATCAAGATCTTTGGTATATACCAAAGCCTGACTCGATAGGAATCTGATAATGGTCTGCTGAAGGTAAAACATAAATGTTAACAGCTAAATAAAAAAATTGATAAAGACTGTGCTGTAAAACACTCACATTTCTTAAGTTAATTAAAAAATGCTGATCAAAGTGAAGCCCACATTAAAAATGTTACTTTAAGATATTAAAGATAAGATAAAGTATAAAGGTCAGTTTTAAAAATAAGTGCATTTAAAAAATAATTTTCCATAATTTTCCTTTATTCTTAGTAATGCTTTAATTAACAACTAAAGTACAAATAATTTGAAAGTATAAATTTTTTACTTTTAGTATTTTAAGTTCATGCACAATGATGAGGAATTTGTATTTTTTGTGTGTCTACCTTAACAAGACATTGAACAAAATCAATTTGAAGTAAGTGGGAGCAACTCTTGTTCTTAATACATGCATGTGATGGATTCAGTAGTGTGCATCATAAAATATTCAAAGGCTACACTTAATTGTGTAAATATAATCCTGGCTCTGAAACTTGGTCTCAGAGATGCTCCCTGCAGGGTCCAAAAAGCCCCAGGGAGTAATTAATCCAATTCTCCAAAGCTAAAACAAAGCAGGTTACATGAGTTTTATCACTCACTTCAGCCTTTCCCCTGAAACAGTTCACAAAGTGTAAAACTTCACTTGAAGTTGTTGTTTTCAGGAGCTGACACACGGTCTTGCAGAAAGACCTGAAGTCTTGTAGGGCAGCAGAGTAAAGAGGAATGAGTAGCTGGCAAGCTGGCTGTGTATAGGAAATTCCTACTTTAGTATATCTTTTCTTCTCAAATGCTTTCCTAGTTTGGGATGTAACAGTTTTTTTAAAAAGAATTGGTCACTGATGTGACACAACTACAGTTAGATCTGCTGAAATGATCAAACTAAAGCTCAGGAATCTGAAACCAAGCATAATAAGGTGAAAGTGAAGTAAAAGCTCCCCCCCACAACTCTCATAATTAACTACCTAAAACTTGGGAGGTGTTTTTACAGCAGGTACAGAGGATGAGAAATGTGTTTAACTTCAGAGTGTAGGATATTAATTCTTGATTCTATTTCAGCAACACTTTTATGAACATCACATCAGGCAGCCCTTTGCCTTTCAGAGACAGGAAAAAATGTTCCAGAATTTATCTGGTTTAGTAAAAAATTCTGTGATGTCCATTAATTCATTCTTGCTTCAGCTGTATTTCTGAGATGTGTTTTAGACTAGACCACCCTACCTAACAGAACACACACCATCTATTTGTTTAAAATAGGACATTTTCTCTTTTCTTTGTATGTCTTTTGGGTTTGTTTGTACTCTTGACATTGTGTTTCTTTGTTTTATCTTTACCAAGTGATTACAGTTTGTGTAAAATCCAGCCATGAATTTAAATAGCTGAAATTATTCTTTCTAAGATGCAAACTCTTATTTGTTGACACAAGGTTTCATGTCACTTGGCAGCTTCTTAAACAATATTTTTAAAGTATTGTTACAAAGTCCTAATTTTATGGAACATTTCCTCCTCCAAATCAAGATACAGATATTAATATTAATTTTTGAAAAGCCATTTACCCTACAACCATATTGAATCTCACCCACATCCTCCATCCACTGAAGAGCAGTGATTAGAACTCTCTGATCCCATCTTGCTTGGGCAACTTTTTAACATTGCTTGGGCAGGTTATTGGACTTTTAATTGATTATACATTAAGGTAGCAGCCCACCCTAGCAAACAGTCTATATATTTCCTTATTGTATTCACTAAAGCTTGAAAATATATCTGTGTTGGTAAATGTATTTGTGTTGAAAGGAACCTTTCCCCCAAAGATTTGCTTGATGCAAACTCTGGTATATTCACTCACCTCAGAAATATCAGATATTGTTGTCCACGCCAAGATTTTTCTGATTCGTTACGGGAACCTAATATGTTCTTGGGTCTTGAAATGTGATAAAGAATCAAACAAACTGCATTTCTCATCCTTTGCAGCCTTATTCTTAAATAATCCCACCTGAGAGTTGGCTATTACCATCATCATGTCTGTGTGGAATTTTTCTGTTAGTTGCTTGGTTTTTGATGTCTTGTTTTTAAAAGATGTTTTTCTATGGACATAAATGAAACTTTTAGAGGACGATGAGGGAATCATAACCACACACATTCAATTATCTTTTTTGCTGAATTCCTCAAAACAGTTTTAAGGCCTTTATGCTCTTACTCCGGATTCCAGATTTGTACATTAGGAAACACATATGTGTCCTCCTCGCAGGTCAACTTGAATAATTATGTAATTATGGAAAAGTAGTAATTTCTTTTCCTGTAATTTTTAAACCGAATTTGTACATTCTGATTTCCACCGTTTGCATTATGGTTTTGTTTCATATTGTGCAATATTGAGCAGTAAGTTTTAACAATAATCAGTGTTGTGCACTGTTTTAAACATTTAGGCAGAGTTCACACATTCAAAGAGAGCTGTTTTTTAAGATCTCATAGATTCTTGTACTTCACCCCAGAAACATGCTAACCTAGCCCTTTTTCAAAAATCTATTTTCCTCCCTTCTCTTTTTCATTCTGGTGTTTTGTTTCTGTGTGTGAATAAACTCCTTCATTCCTCCAAAACAGCCATCCCTTCGAGATGTCTGTTGTTCATGGGTTTTTCCTCATCCACCCACCTGCCATTAACTATTTGGTTACCACTTGAAATACTTCATCATCCAGATTCAAACTCATTGTCCCATGGCCATTGTTGCTTAGCAGAACACCCATGCTTGCTTTCTACACAAACACACACACAAATTAATAACTGAGTGGAACTCCTCCTCCTCTGTGCTCCAGAAGGAGCTGCTCCAAAAAGAAGCCATTTATAGTATCAATAAGCTGCTTCTCCAAACCATGTACAGATGTGTTATTCAACCAGTTAATATTGGGGTAGTTAAAATCACCCATTATTATTTTTCTGGCAGATTTTGCCACTTCATTAATATCTTTCAACATACTGAGTTGCTTGGCTGTTCCTTCTTTTACATGGCTTATATCATATCATGCCATCACAGCATATTCTGTAGTTTCGAGTTAATTGCCCAATTAACAGTGGTATTCATGAAGTGCTAGGAAAATTCCACAACTAATGATTTGGACAATTTCAAAATAGGTTGGTATTTCATAGTTTAAAATGTCAAACATGCCAATAGCTGCAAGCTTAAGACTGTGCAGGCTTAGAACCCAATAGCTCAAAAATTCTGCATCCCAAAAATCGTAATCCAGCCCTCAGAAACATGTTTCCCAGACCCAAGTATATCACTGTAGGGAAGTTCTGCACTACATTAATTTCTTCCTAGACCAGTGAGGTGGAAGCATGAAATGGAGCCTCCTTGGCTTCTCTGTATTTTGTGAGAATATGGAATAAATACCTCCTGGCAGCAGTGAATGCACCCTCACCCCCAGCCTGGCCCCAGATGATGTTTATGGCAGCACTGGGGACACTGCTGCTATAATGGTTGTTTATATGCTTACCAGAGCCAGGAAAATGAAGATGTGAATGAGTTGGAAGGTTGGAGGATTTGCTAGGGCACTTTGTACTTTTCTTTCCCATTGCCTGGATTAGGTAGGGATATTAACAATGCGTAGTTAGCTTTGATGGGTCATTGTTCCCAGATGCAACTGAGAGTTGCCAATAGACTCTCTAGGCAGTGATCTGATTTTTTTTGTTTTGTCTCACCAGCTGCCACGCAGAGATGCCAGGGGATACAGTGCCTCTCCTTTCTGCCTTTTCTCCGTACCTTCTGTGCCATTTGGGAGTTGTAGGGCTGAGGTCATGCCATGGAATTAGTTTACAGAGTCTGGGGAAGGGCTGGGGCTGTAAAATAATTTCATTATCGCTACTGAAGAAAGACAGTATTCATTTTCAGTCTCAGGGTCAGAGACATGGGTGTGATAAAGGAGACAAGCCACTGCCTCAAAACTAAAGGATCACAGGCTCAGGGGGCATTTCTAACATTTGACACGGAATCATAGAATATTCTGAGTCGGGAAAGACCCACAAGGATCATTGAGTCCCACTCCTGGGCCTGCACAGGACAAATCACACCCACAAATATCACACTATGTGCCTGAGAGCATTGTCCAAATGCTTCTCTCTGGCAGGCTTGGTGCTGTGACCACAGCACAGGGGAGCTGTTCCAGTGCCCAGGCACCCTCTGGAAGTCAGGAAAACAACCTTTTCCTGATATACAACCTAAACTTCCTCTGACACTATTAGAGCATTTTGAATTTCCCATCTTATCCAGTCTATTGAGACTGTATTGGTGATCTAATGCAAACTGCTTGGAGGTATATGATACATATGTGATTAAGGCCTTAATTCAGCAAGGTGCTTTAAGTACTTTGAGGTCCTTCGCTGCAATAGACAGGACTTTGCAGGAGTTAAAATCCTGTGAATACTGAGGTCCTTGCTGTGATTGTACTGATTATGTGAGTATGGCTGCTGGATAGCTCTTTTTAAAAATTAAATTACTGAAATACTGCGTTGTTTAGATCTTCCTTTTAGTCCTCCTTGGAGTTGTGGCAGATTCTTTAGGATGTTATAATTTACATTTTATAACAAAAATGTAGTGAATTGTCTTGTCTCATTTCTCTTGGCAACTCAGCAAACTATCATTAACATTTTTCATCAGTATTCTGTTTAGAGTTTTCTAAACTGAACAGTATAGTGGCAACAGCTCATTTTTAGATGCCGTTACAGTTCTTTCACATCTTTATAGTACTGTAGTAAAGCTGAATTTACTGGCTACCTTGCAAGTGGAGTAAGGCAGCATTAGAATCTACATTAAAGTGATTCAATACTCTTTAGAGAAAAGCCTTCTTAACATGAGATCAGACACAGTATGTGTTTTGGGGGTAGTTTCGTAAGGATTGCCAATAAACTTGAATGCTACCAACAACAGCTGCTTCTTGAAATATTGCTCTGTCCAGCCCGATGAAATTTAGGGGATTTTTCTTTGCCTTGTAAGCACATGTGATCTACAGTAGCATTCAGGGGAGCAGCACCTGCAAATGGAAGGGAGGCTGTATCCTGGAGACTAATTGGGTGGTGTAACTTGGTGAAGATGGGAGGGATCAGCTTCCATGCACTTGTTTCTCCTTGAGAGTTAGTGCCAGTCTCCAGTCTCTGGGGTAAGTACCATGCTCTGATATATTTTTCCTAGATGTTCTTCTTGATGGCTGTTTGGATTCATTCCAGTTTGGGTGTAGAGAGAGGATATTTTTTGTAAGTTTTCATGAGCTAAGAAAATGCAAGCTCTTCAAGGTCATTCAGTGTTTGTGTCCAGGCAGGTTGACCTGTGGTTGTTGTTCCTGGTTTTATGGCTATGAGCAGCTCATTTCATTTCTGTTTCCTTTCTTTATCTTTCATAATTTAACAATTGTTTTAAACTATCATCATAGAAGGGATGGCAAATTCTGGTGCCCAAAAGAGGAGTTAGCCACAAATGGCAGTAACACTGCTTTCAATTATTACAATTATAAATACAGGAGTTGTAGTAATGACTGCTACTACTTGCATTACCATTCAGTAGGGGCAATTTTAAACTACTGTGTTAATAACTCTCAAGCTACCCACACTCACTAGGAAATATCTTACTGCTTTTAAATGGTATATGGTTCTCCATGTTCTACTTGCTGTAGGAATTATACATGTTCCTTCCCTTTTTTTAGCATTTTTCAACAAATGTGTGCCAAAGGCTTGTTTTCCGATTAGGCTACAGTTGTAAAAATATTCCCTTCAACCAATCTTAATTTTAAAGAATATTATGTCAATATAGCTACGGGATAAAATTTGGGGGTTTTTTGTATAAGATATGTTCATGCAGTTCCCATATAGCACAATAGAGCATTTAGTGTTCATCAAAGAAATACTTTCACTGCCTTGAATGCAGTAGTTTGATGTTATTTCTTTCAAAATGTGACAGGTTTTAAATTTTTTAGGTCAGATTTTGTAAGTTAATTACATTGGAGCCTTAATAAATTTTGAGACTATGACAAATGAATGTTATAATCAAACAGAAACATATCAATAAGAAAATTAAGTGGTTTTTTAAAAATTATTGTCTCTGATTCAATTAAAGCTTTTGTTTTACTCCCAAGTAGGAACTATAAAACTAAGTGAACACCAAAATAAGTTCCTTCTGTTATTAACCACTTGCACTAATTCTACAAACTGAAAAACAGCAAGGATGTAAAAAAGTAATTGACCATTCATTGTTAATATAATCACAATATTGCCAGTAATGACTATAGTGAAAAAATGCAGTATTGCAAACTAGACAGAATAAAAGAGAACTATTTTTGCAGTTAAAAAGTAGAATTGGCAATTAAGAGTTAACTAATTAAATTAAAATGGACTGTGACAGAACATAGATACAAGTAGTATAAGTTCCAAGTTCTAGACATATTTTGTGTTTTATCCAGCTGCAAACTAAAGTTTTATTTTGCAGAAAAGGGTATTTATAATAAAATATTAAACTTTGTCTTTATAATTTAATATTAATTGTTGATAGTGCTAAAATGTTTTGAGAACTGTGTTTAACATTCAGGTTAGGAGTTCCCAAATAATTGGCTAGCGCCATTAAAACAGGTACTTTTACTCTTCCAGTAATGCATTTGAGAAGTCACTGAAATATGTTGCAAATGTAATTTTGTCCAGGAAAGGTATAAGTGATATTACTAAAGGGAACAGTTATAGCCTTTAACTCTTAGCACTGAAAACTAGATTAGTTAGCTGAGTCAAACTTGCTTTCTGATTTCTCTGCCAAATTTGACCAAAGATTCCTTGGGCGGTGTTGCAAAAGACTGTGAGCAAAACTGCTTTCTAAGCCTAACAAAGGTGAAAGAAGTGTTGAATTCTGCTGTCCTAAAGTGTCCTTTCTCTCTTCAAAGATGGGGATTACAATTTTGGGTATTTTTGTGAGTGGGAGAGGTTATCTGGTGTTAGGGAAAGCAGCATTTTTTTTGAGACTTTTTTTTTTTTTTAAAGAAAGCAAAGGCATGTCTGACCATAACAACCTCCTAGATTAACCCCTTATGCAGTGTTTAAGGCCAGTTTATTTGAAACAACAGTTCTAAAAACAGGGAGACAAGAAATAAAAGGATGATTCCTAATTAAAGCTATTTCCTGGACCATTTCTCTGTTATGCTGTCAAGATTCTAAAAATCCTAAGAGTTTACAAACTTTAAACTCTAAAGGTGATCCTAGACACATCCTGTTCTTGGTTAAAGGTTCTGCTATATCACTGCTAGGACAAAAAAGTGAAGTGGCTCTCCACCAGCTGCAGAGAAAGAAGGTGATTTGAATGTTAATGAAGGACAGAAGTTTCATAGTAACAGAAAAACAGAGGCTCTATAGATAAGAGAATATTTTCCCAGGACGTCTCAGTCTGCAGTTGTTGTAACCGGAGGAAGTAATATTACTAAGGAAGTATTTAAATGTCTTTAACAGATATTAGATGATGAAGTGGAGTAGTCATTATATTCCTATCCAAACTCCAGTGCATGAGAGGTCTATTGAAACACAGTCCTTTGAGAATATCCACTTAGTCCTGTTTCTAGACTCCCAGATTAGTTAGGGCATCCAATATAATCTACAGAGTTCTAACACAGAAGATTTGTCAGAGAAGTTACTATAGTTTCTGTTTAATATGGCAACAAAGATCACAAGGTTCCGTGTTTTTATAAATTTAAATGCCAACACTCCCCTCCTGCCCTTCTGTCTCAGCTGGAAAAAAAATCCCTGACCCAACAGCATTGAAATTCTTTCCTGATATTTCCACATGAGTTTTTTTAAATGTCTTGTACCTGACTGTGCCCTTGAATTGCTCATGGCTCTCGATGCAAACATGAGAATTCCTTTTTACTGCTACTTTCTGTTTGGTTCTGGTCATTCATTGTTTCAGGAGCCCTGTGACATGATCCATTCTTTTTAACTGTCTGATACATTCATGTTGGTAGTCATACAAACACAAACTGGCATTCAGGGCCTTCTGTGCCATTCCCCCTTTTAGTGTTTGAGTCAACCTACTTATACTTTGAGGTATTCAAATCACAGAATGGCCTGAGTTGGAAGGAACCTTAAAGATCATTTCATTCCAACCCCCTGCCATGGTAAGGACATCTCCCACTAGACCAGATTGCCCAGTGTCCCATTCAACCTGGCCTTGAACACTTCCAGGGATGGAGCATCCACAGCTTCTGGGGCAACCTGTTCCAGTGCCTTGCCAGCCTCACAGTGAAATTTCTTCCCAACATCTAATCTACACCTCTCCTGTTTCAGTTTAAAGTCATTCCTCTGTGCCCTATGACTACATGCCCCTGTAAAAACTCCCTAGCTGGCTTTCTTGTAGTGCCCATTTAGACACTAGAAGGCTGCTCTAAGGTTTCTGCATAAGGTTTGGTTATTATTAAAGGCATTATTATTGGTGTTCTCAGCAGCTGTTGAGGTTTTTTTAAACAGATTAACAGGAAAGTAGCAGTGAGTTCACAATAGCACCACAGAATTGCTCAGAAAATGGCTGTGAGCCTATAGAGGTACTGCATTTGTCATTCTGATGGATGATTTTTCCTGCCCATGAAATAAGGGAAGTAATCCTTCCTCATTCTTCTTCGTTCTCCCTAAGCAGAGGCATATATTTGGTTGCCAGACTCTCCTTTCCATTCTTCAACTAATCCCAGGGAAAGATGGAAATATGTTGAAAAGCCCATGACACATGGTAGATGAGCAGTTCTTTGCTCCCAGAGCACTCATCTGTGCTGCTTGACAACCCTACCCTTGCTCTTATTTAGTATCTTGATGGAATTGCTGTGGGATCCATTAAGATTAAATTTCTGCTATACATAGGAGATGTGTGGCTTTCTGTAATAATAAAGCCCAATTCTGGCTCTCTGAATACCCAGTAGAGAGCAGAATGAAGATCAAACTGGCTAAAGTTAAAATTGAGGAACATGCAACAAGTGGTGTCCTATCAAAATGTCTTTCTCTGTTGACTGTGTCTCACATTGACCTGATAGATTTCAGATAAATATGAATAATTCTCACTTTGCAGGAGAAAAAAGGGAGTTCCGTAACCAAGTGTTATTTCAAAATGTTGATTTGTTAGGACAATGGAACAATGAGCTCTCTTTTCCCCTTCGATTCTGGTTTTTTGCTTCTTTTTTCCACGTCCCCACCCTGTAATTTCTTCTATGTGAGATGACAAAACTCTGAAAAGCACTTATGTAATAGTCAATAAGCCTGTTTAATTTTCTTGCTATCTTTGAGTACCCACTGTTGTCACCATGACCATGGTATCTGAGTATCTTCCAATGATTTTTATTTAAAAGAAATGAGAGCTTTCCTCACAGTTTCCAGTCAGGATTGGAAACTCATATACAGAATTTTGAGAATCCTCTCTTTTATCTTATAGTGACATTGGTTAAAGATAGAGAAATTAGAAGTTAGGGTTTTTTTGTTTGTTTGTTTTGTTTGTCTTGTTTTGTTTTTTAGTTTTTCTTTTTTTTCAGCAGGATACACCTGTATTCAACAAAGAGAGTGAATTAGCCTCTGCTGGAGGGTTTGGTATTGCCAGTACAAGGTCAATAGAATTATTTTGATTTGCCTAATCTAAGTTAGCTTTATACCTCTCAACTATATCAAAGTGACCTTTGTGAAGTCACCCCTCTCATTTATTCATCTCATAAAATTAGTAAAATGTCAGTGGTGTCATGGGATCAAATATGCAGATGCTCCTTCTTTTTCCTATTTTTACACTTGTACAGGGAGACACTCAATGTTAATTTTGGATGGACACTAGAAGCTAAGTGAGCAAGTAACATGAAGAGCGCTGGGAGCTTAGACATGTCACCCTGGTTCTTGTCTTTAAATATAATGCAATGTGTTGTCATGTGCTGGTAACGTCAAATGTCATCTGAGCATTCTTTGGACTATTTGTCTCCACGTGCTACTGGCACATGCACATATTTCTGTCCCTTTTTTATTCGTCCACGCTGGACTTTTCCTGTGTTAACATCCATTCCTGAATGCAAACCAACTCTGCCAGCAGGAGAAATTTCTATCTGTTCCATGAATTAGTACAATCATGACTTAAAAGGCCACTCCTTAATTCCTTCCAGCTAAAGTTTCTTCTTATGCTATATTGGAGTGTGAAGGTGTCTCCTTTTGAAGCAATTAATTTCAAACTGTTTTACATCTCTTATTTGTTCTATCAAGTGGTATTGGACACAAAAAAGCCAGAATTTTCCCTGGTGTAGCCTTTAGCAATGTTTCTATGCAATTACTGAAGTAGGAAAAAAAAAGTGAAAGGGTAATAATTCTCAATGCTTGTTTTCTTACAATAGAAGGTATGTGTGTAAATCAGATATGGACTATAAATCAGAGTTGTTTTCATTAATTCTCTGGTTAATGTTTTGTTCATATTTACATGTTGGAAAGATGATTCTGGAGAACAGCTGAGTAGGAGGATTCTTCTCTGTAGTCAGCCCTGACTGATAGCTTTGAAGCAATCTCCTTTTCTGTCTGTGAGAACATATCATTCTATAGTAGATGGGATCTGCTGGACATGCTCTTGAAGAAACAGACAAGTTAGCAACATTTTCCACTGGCAAATCTCCAGGGAAAAATATTTTTTATAGTTCATGTATATCTTTAAACTTCATCTGCATGCTTAATTTTTGTGTCTCAGTAATGTGCTTACAGGGTAGAAGTAGCTGCAGAGTTAAGTGGTCTCAGCTTTTGACCACAAAATATTTAATTCCAGACCACTTCTAAAGTAAGTGAAGACTTAATAACCACAGTATCAGTTTCAAAATGCCAGTTTCACTGTGCCTATCTAGGGAATGCTTCAGATACCTGCCTCAGACAACCTTGACAACAGACCCTACCAGGACCTCTGTGACCAGTAATTTCTGCCAGAAATCCTAGCAGATTTCTGTCAGAGTTTTGCTTTAGGTTTGAAAAAAGTTTGAAGACAGCCTGGTAGTTATAATAAGTTTTACAGAATGCTGGAATATGTGAAAAATTCCTCTCAGCTCAATTCAAGAGTCTAAATCCTTTTGCAAGTTTAAAGTAGCAATGCTTATAACTGTCCAAGCCACTTGTTTGAAAACTTGAGTGAGAATTCACATTTGTTGTTAAATTTGAATTTTCTTCTTTAGGATCCTTTAAAATACATTTAAACAAGTTTGCTGTTGAAAACAGGATGAGCAGAGTTTTGCTAACAGACTAATTAAAAGTTTAATCAGCTAATTGTACTTTTTTAGTATTTCTGAAGCCTAGAGCTTCAGTGGAAATCAGATTGCTCTTTAAAAATGCCTTTGTGCAATGATTCTATTTCCTCCTTTTAACTGTTTTGAGTACAGCTTCAATGTGCTATGGTGACAGGGTGAGGAGTGGAGCTGCCTCACCCTCTGAGCAAATAGCTGAATCCAGGAAATGTAGTCCTTGGTGGTAAGCTTATGGAAAGGGATCAAAAGCGTTCTGTTGGGTAAAAAAGTTGGGGACAGCTAATATAGTCTTTAATTTTTGAGTTTTTTGAGAGTTCCCTTTTCAATACTTGCTCCTTTGAACTCTGAGCTGCATGGCAAGTTGCCATTTGTTTGTTTGTCCTGTACTTTGGTGTGTTCTTAATACCTTTGGGATATTAGCTTCTGAAGATTTTATGTGCTACTCTGTCTTATTGCATCTACACACTAAGTTCCTTTCAGTAGAATACATTGAATGGATATGACAGGGAAGCACAAAAATACACGGAAAAAGTGAACTGGATAATGAAATTCATTGCAGTTAGACAATTTTTGAATAAGTAAGAACACGTGTTTGCTATCTGCTATCAAATATTGACTTATGGTGAGATTTTTTTTCCAATAAATATCAAAGATAGAAAAACACCCACAACCTACCTTGTGCCATTACCATGGATTTGCCATTGACTTGCATTTATTGACTCCAGCAAAGTCATTTTATTTGACTGCAAACTTATTTTTTCACTTGAGGTAAATGAAAAAATCATTTTTGATCATGAGTATGTTCAGCACGCTATGAAGAAAACTTCTTTCAGCTCATACTTCATTGCTTCTAGTTTGTTCTGCAGTTTAGTGAGATTTTTATATTAGGAGTGTGTTCAGAGTGTGATGTAATTGACCTAGACTGGAAAGCACAGATGTCTCAGAATTTTGGAAGTTGAATGTAAAACAGACCAATCCCTTAACTTACAAGTAAAATCTACTATATTTTAGTAAATTTATGCCTTTATATGACTGTAACCCGCTACGTTACAAAGCCAGAGCATGGTTAATGAAACAAGCAGTGTCTTCTGAAGCCAGAGAACCTGGCAGACAGCACTAAAATGCATAGGTAGAAGTAGAGTTGTTTAGCAAATGGGAGGTACCTTTTCTAAGAAGTAATTATCACATTACATACACAATAAGGATTATTATTTAGTTATTTATTAGTAAAGATACTTTCAAATATATTAATTATTATAAAGTAGTTGTATATGAAAAGCTTAAACTCAATTAGAAAATAGAACAAGACTGATTCTATGGATGCAGGACAGGCCTGACCCTAAATGACACAATCACTACCTTCTTTTAATAAATCAGATGAGGCTTGTAGTCCTAGGGCAGTAAATATGATCTTGGAGCATCACTCTGCACAGAATAGGTAGAAACTGGCAGTTGTGGTGCTCTGAATGATACACTGATGTGCACCAGTCCAGCTGAAGGTTGATAATTAACTTATGCTAAAGTGTTGTAGTGAATCAGTAAGAAGTCAAAGTATTCAAGGCATGTGCTCTGCTGTAGAGCTCTAAATAAAGGCATTGTACTTCTGTTGGTACGCATGCTTAGAAAAAAATGAGCATACCTTAGTGACCTGGAGTTAATATTTTTCATGAGCAATTTGTGCTGAATGCACCTTTTTGGTTCTTGTTGTCCGTGATTTTTGTTGGCTAGACCTTTGACGTTTTGAAGTTAGGATGTAAATTGGTAGGACACATCTAGGACAAGGAAGTGGATTCTTATCCAAATTTTCAAAAAAGAACTGTATGGTTTAAAAGTAGCCAGCCACCTCAGATGAGTCTGAGGTCTGAGTCTGAGTCTCCTCTGCAGGAGTCATTTGATGCAGTAGAAGAGGAAAGTTTTACAAATGACATAAGCATACAGACAAGTCAATAATTTCAGTTTCAGCATCCTGTACAAAGCAAAGCACATCTGTATGAGTGATCTGATTTGCTTTTGCCCTGCAAAGCCATGAAGTCCAATTTGGCTTTCTGATGCAGACCGAGCTGGGTGGAATAGGTATAGATGTTCTTAAAAGAGGAAAAATGGACACTTGGCAAACCTAGCAGATAATTTTACACACTCTTGGAGCTGATAAGAATAATCACATATTTAAACGTTACCTTGCCTTGCACAGAAAGCAGATTTAATAAATGGCTTTGAATTTTTCATGAATCACTGAGCACCCGGTTTCACTAATATGACCAAGGTTTTTTGGTGGGGGAATTGGGAGGAACAGGACTATGAAAGATGCTGTAAGGCTACTGATGGAGTGTCATATAATTTTACTAGTTGCATAACTGCTTTTAACTACTAAATTCTCTCTGATTAAAATAACAATCGAGCTTGTAATTTTTCTGAACAGCTGCTGCTACAGGGGGTCATTACCTTGGAGAGCTTTGAAATAATCGTACTCCTAATACATGAGTTATGTAGTCTCATGTTTTACAGCAATGCACAAAGTTTAAAGTCTATAGTAGAATGTTATTTGAAAGCTGTCAAACCATGTTAAAAAAGACTGCATCGTCAAAGGCCCTTGTGGCCAGGATTCAACATGTAGCCTTGTCTTACTCATTATAAAATGCATGTTTATAAAGTTCCACAGAGCATCCAATTCCCAATTCACTTATATCAGCAAGACTTAACTTGCTCATTAATCTAAATTCTTTTGCAACTTTAATCTACATGTTTAATTAATCATAAAATGAGGCGGTAAGTAATTTCAGCAATGTGTGGCTTGTTATCAGATGCATTTAATCACTCTTCTGTGAGCTCATTTGGAAACACCTGAAGATGTCGAGAGCAGTTTGAATAAGCATAAATTATTCTTTGTCAGTGTACTTCACTCAACTAATAAGACATTAATTTAAAAGGCACTGTTCGTCATTTTTAGATCTTCACCAATATTTTTAGCTTAGCAGTATAAATCTAATTGTACATACTGTATGATTCCCAACATAGAGCCCAACATTGAAAAGAGTAAGAGTTATATTGAATTCATTTTTCTTATTTACATGTAATTATATCATGTAATTGTAATTTGAATGAGGATTAACCATAGGTATCAAATCTGTTAACTGTTCAAATGTTTTTGGAATAAGCTGCTAATTACTTGAAATGCTGAAGAATATCAGATGGTACAAAGAGTTATAGATTCAGTTTTTTCTTTACAGATAATAGCTCTTGTCATGTTTGGAACACTTGTCACATAGTAACTTGCTGTAGATATATCTGAGTAGCTCAAATGTAGGTAGGATTAGCTTTCAAAAATATGGAAACAAAGACTGCAATATTGCTGGGCCCATTACATGAATAGCTGCTCTTTCATGTGCTTATGCAGGATTACATTGAATGGAAAATAATATTCCCACTTTTCCTAGTCACCTAACTATTATGTAGTTGGTGATGGCATTCTAAAAAAAAAAAAAGACATGACCTCAGAGCATGTATTTCAAAGGAGCTGAGTAAGTCATACATCTCTTCATGTCAAGAAAATGGGAATAAAAATCACATTTTATTGAATGCCATCACCTGTCTCTCTCTGCTGTAAGAGAAGATGACATTCTGTAAGAATAATTATTCCACTGGAAGCAAATTTATTTGCTTGCCATGGAGCATCTCAGTTAATCTTGTGTTAGAACAGTGGACTACATTCAATAGTTGACTGGTATGTTCCAGTGTGGATCAAAACAGGAAAGGGGAGGATATACCATTTTGCCATGAAGTACAAATCACTTCCCTGAATTTTTTTTCTGCTGTATTTAATGTCTGTGAATGAACTCTTGTTTTCTCTGACAGAGCAGTGCTCTAACAAGAATAATATTGCTGTAAGTGCCCTGCCATGTTAAAGTTGCCGCACCATTTATACTATAGCAATAAATTGTGGCAGTTGATCCTTTTCCCCTGCTGCCTACGTGTTCCTTTCTACTACAATTTAGGTTTTATTTTTATTCAGCTGCCTTTTGCAGATGGAACTGATTGTTTGTTTCTAGAGTGCTGAGAGTTTGAGAACAGTAAACCTTTTGCAGCATCGTATAGTACCTATCACCAGGCTGGACAGTTTAACAACGTTTTATGAAACCACAAAAAACTATGTACAGATTACATTTAGGGTCTGACTAAAACACATACAAACAAGGAAATATGAGCTCCTTCTAGGCCTTGCTCCATGTAAACGTTTATTCCAGCTTATTTACTCCATAGACCATAATGAATCCTTCACACGCGTTACTTTGGCCTGTTTTTGTCTGCAAAATGTCTCTTGAAACACCTGTGGTCGAGTTCCAAGATAAAAAAGAAAAAGTCTTAGTTCAGTAAACCGAAAAATAACCAGTTCAATTTTTCTGTAATTGCTCCTAAGTTAGAGAGTTATCAATGCCTGACTGTAAATAATTCAGTATGTGTGGATGGAGGATTTTCAGCAATCTTTCAGCTTGTTGCTGTGTCTATAATTTGAAATATTGTTACCTGTGTTCAAGTGGCTAATTTTTTTTTTCTATGGGTACCCCAAGATGAAGACTCATTCTTTTTTCTTTCTCCTTTTATTTTTTTATTTAAAAAAAATTCTAGATCATGGACAACGAGAGCTAAAATGTGAGAGT
This sequence comes from Motacilla alba alba, assembly GCF_015832195.1. Lineage (NCBI taxonomy): Eukaryota > Metazoa > Chordata > Aves > Passeriformes > Motacillidae > Motacilla > Motacilla alba. The sequence goes on along the minus strand of NC_052020.1, from coordinate 12,953,668 downwards.
GTTATAAGAGATCTTAGAACAAAAGGCATCATTCTAATCTTTGCTTTGATAGATAGCTGATATACAACTTGTGATAACCCTAAGGAAAAAAACCACATGTACTTCATTAGGCAGTAAGGGAATTTGTGAAGTTTTTCTGCTAATCACATTGGCCTTTGAAGGGAACCTTCTAATCACTTGTTTATATAGAAATTGCAGAGAGTTCATGCTAAATACATCTGATTTGCATAATATATTTTGGCCTTTTCTAATTGTTTGAATGTATCTGTTATCTGCTTCAAGCCAAAAATATTTATTGACTTTATGGGCTCATATGGGATGTTTTAAATGGAAATTCTTCATAAAGATACAGCTTTTACATTTGCAAAAGCCCATGTTTTCCTTTTGCAAGTGAGAATCCTGTCTTTGACAGGGAAAACTTGCATTAAATTCCAGGGTTTAAGACTTGAATGAACAGTCCTCCCTCAAAGAAGGGAAACAAACCAAAAAAATAATTTTTGCCTTGTCAAATTTGTGACTTTAAAGTTTGCATTTCCAAATGTTTCTGTTTCTATGACTCTTAAATGTAAGATGTAAGACTCTTGAAAATGTACAGAAAAGAGATGAGATTCTTCTGCTTATATTATTCTGTCATGGCTTGAACAAAAAATCCTCTCCCAAACCCCAAAAATCCTACGTTTGTAAGAGGTCTCTAAGAGGTGGCATCATGGTGTTCTGCCATAAAGCTAAACTTCTAGAAACAGAGAGACACCATAACAGCAGAGGTGCTTGTATTAGAGCACCTGATTCATTGTACTTAAATATTCCAAGGCAGAGAATAAAGTTCTCCCAGAAAAAGATACAATTGCTCAGCCCTGGTTGCCTCGTATCATTTTAGCTCATAGTACAAATTCAAGTAGCTACATGGAAGAATCATGCCTGAAAGCCATACATGCCAGCAAGCAAGTGAAATATTGTTTAGTTTTCCCCAGAAATGGAGAAATAGTCCGTAGAATCCATAGAAATTAGACTGAATCTGTGGAATGGTATGCTACAAGGCCACACCTACAATGGACAAAGAATTGAAAAGCTAGCAATTGAAAAGCTAGCAATGGCTTGAAAAACAAGTATGTTTATTGGCTAAACACTCTCCTAAAAGGGAGGAAACACAGTAACAATTCTCTCAAAACTTTATTTGCTCGGATAAATATGCCTGTGAAATATTTCATTTTGAAAATGTCCAACTGGAGGGAAGTGCTAATCTATGGTTTGCAGAAATGTACTTGCAGTTTTTCAGCTACCTTTGAGTGGTTAGGCCTCATTATTGTTAGAAAGCAAAGGATCTGGCAGCCAAGCACAACTTCAGTTTTGAAACAAAATTTCAAAAGGTAAATATCAGCTGAGGGCTGTGAATCTTACATTTTTTTACTATAGTTACATGTGTTTGAGAGACTGTTGCCTTTTTTACCAAAAGGTGAATCTGACTCTTCTGCTTGTGCCAAATTATGAATTTGAATTAATGACCTTTTCCTGTTTCTAAAGAAACTCTGTGCTTCAACTTTGTTCTTTGTGGGATGTGAAACTTCTGCCTGTTGCATAAAAACCAGATCTTGTGCTGATTCATTTGTATGTGAATTTACGAGATTTTTTGACACTTGAAATTGCTCACTTGGGCCAAAATGCAAGTGCAGTAATGGTGGTGTACTACATCTTGTCCCAGTCTTATTTAGTGTATAATTATTCATTAATTCAAAATTGTTGATGATTCTCATGTTGCAAAGGATCCCCATAAATGAGTAATGGTCTAAGGTATGAAGAGAGTCCTGAGTTATGTGAGGCGTTGAATTTGGCCAGTAGTTGTTCTTTTTGGTGACAAATTAGTTTAGTGTGAGAAGAATTTTTGCTTCACAAAATGCAGCTTGTGAACATTGCATTCTGCAGGATGTCCCGAAAAGGGAAATACAGCAGATTATCAAAGGAAATTATAAACTTCCTGCAATTTCCTAGACATTAAATGGGAGAATTCTTAGTACTATCACACCAGGCTTTATTACATTTAGGTGATTGAAAAGCTTAAAACTTGCACAGAGAAAGTTAAAAAAAAGATATTTAATTATTTTTAGATGCGTAAAGGAACCTCCAGAGACATCTACTTAATGCTGTGGGAGTTCTGAAACAGGCAGTATCTTTCTAACAAACATGTGACAGCCCTCGAGTTTGCTTCAGAGACTATGTCTTACAAAAAGAAATCATTGAGAGTAGTAAACTTTTAAAAGTCGTACTATTTACCCTTGAGGACATCATTAGTCACCAGTGATGTGGCTACTTTGGGAAGGAAGAAATCTTGAAAAGCCCAGGAAAATATTTTTGTGCATTTTAGGCCAGACTTTTTAGGGTAGTGCAGCAATCTAAAGTTGATTTACATGTTCTCCTGTAAATAAACTCTATACAAGACCCATTGCTTGATTCAGTCAGGCCTGTGTTTGGGAGAAACTTGACACAATAAATAATTGTACCAAAGAAAATTTTTGTACCATGAAAATTAAAAGATTAATAGAACTCTTTGTATTATAGATGTAATTAATTTCACACATGCCTATAAAATATAGGAACAAAACAATTTAGAAAAATCCACAAACATCACAAGCCCCAAAATACAATAGGGAATAATCAAAAGAGGAGGGGGAAATGAATTTTTGGAAAAAATAACCTGCACTTGTGTTACAAATTGCAGGTCAGTTTTGTAGCAATAATAAACTTTTAAATATAATATCTTTTTTGAAAACAGAGTCTTCCCTGAAGTTAAAGAAATCTTTGTACTTCAGGACCTATTTTTCCATTTAAAACTCAGTTTGGCAAACTTTTCAACAAGTCCATGGTAGAACATGTCTAAAAGTTTCTCAAAGAGAAGGTGGGACCCTAATACCTCATACCAGTGAATGATCTATTAATGATTTAATTATTCTGTAGTTATTAACACACTTCTAATAATCAGTAATACCTGCCAAATGCAAGGCAGGGTTCGGGAGGTATGAAACCCACAGGCAAGGGTGCAGGTCTTGTTTTTCATGGCCCACAGGTATCTGTAGAGGGACCCTGGCACAACAAGGAATTTGCTGCTCAAGGACAGGTCAGCAGGGCTGGAGAGCCCTCCCATACTGGTGTTTCTCGACCAGCTAGATAAATGCCTTTACAGTTTTCCCTGGATGTTTTTCTTAGGAGTTGAAAATGAATGCAAATTTGGTCTCTGGCTTGCTGATATGCTCTATGTTTCTGATATTCTTACTGCTTGGACAACTGGCTACTGACCATTACATTCTGTGATAAAAGCCATGGAGAAGTAGGTGTTTTTTGTTGTTGTTGTTTTTTTTTTTTTTCCGAGCAGTCTTTGTTAAAATTGTCCTTTCATCTCCATGGTATCAAAAGGGCACTTTGTAACAAATAAGGGAACACACCACCTTTAAAATAATCTTGACTTTTAATTAACCAAGTGTAGCCATTGTGACTTTTATTCCTTTATTACTGAGTTCTGAGGTAACTGAGAGCCTGTTCTCTATGACACAGATTTTTTTTTTTTTTTGTTGTGGTGCCTTAATGAAGTGTGCCAAATTATAATGTGTCTTGTTAGAAGTGGAAATTGCATTCTGAGTTATAGCCTGCTCCCCACATCATCCTCATTTTGTAAGGAAGGGTGCCTGCTTGGCCTAAATCTTTCTCAAAGGGAAAATTTCAGACCCAAAAGGCTGAGAGTGGTTGATAGAACTGCCTATATGTTAATCTATATAATGCTGAAAGAAAGCAAAGTCTACTTAAAAAGAAGATTGTGAAGGTTCATTGGTGCCATGGATATTAAAAGAAATGTAAAATCATATGAGATAAAAGAAAAATGGACAACATAAAAAGGACATGAGAACTTGTGGGAGGAACTTTGTTTTGCTGAATAAGATTAAGGCCCAGCAATAATTCCTGGAATTTGTAAAGTGCTGCTATATTTTAGTTATAAAATATATTCTAAATTAGTTACCTGGTGTAAGAAAGATACTAAACACTGCTTTAAAATAAAAAACCCCACAAAATTGGTGTGGTCTATTTAGAATCAAAGCAAAGCCACAACAAAAAGCTCCTCCCCCTCAATTTCTCTAAACTTTCATGGAGTAGGAGTACAACTTTGATCCTCACAAGAAATTCAAAAGACCTTGGTGGGAGTAAGGAAAACAAATGCCTGAACTAGCCTTGCTGTTTAGGCACTGATTTGGAGCTGAGTGTAGGGGATGGCAAACAGTACTCCTTGAAGCTTGATGACAACACACAAAGCTGTAGCAGACCTTATGTGAAAGGCAGGTTGGTTGTTCTGATGGGAGAATGTTTGAGGATAGTGTGCTGACTGAACAAGATACACATTAAATGCCTCTGGAAAACTGCGGCTGGCTTTTCAAGTAAATATTGGCAAACATTTGTGATCCATACTGGAATGGGAAGTGCCATCTCCCAGTCCCTTAAAGCTGCTGCAACTCAGCTGGATTTCTCATCTGCCAAGAGAGAGAAGATGCACAAGCAAAGATCTGTGGTAGGGGCTCCATCCAGCAAAGAGAGAAGGAGGGTGGTAAGTGAGAGATTCCTCTTCAGCTTTGACAGTACCAGGCCTTCCCAGTATCTCTGGCAGTTCAGCTATTTAATTTGGAGCCATGCACATACTTCCAGGAGCTGGAACATTTGGACACTTACACAGCCAATCAGAGAGTTAATTGTAAAGCATAGCGAACCATTTCTTCGTGTCTTTTTTTCCCCCATCTGCTGTGGACCTCCAGCTCAGGAGGGATCCACCATTTGAGTTCAAATACTGGAATACCTGCCCTTTTGTCTCTGAAGGCTGCTGTTTGACTGAAATTGTACTTGTACTTTGGATTTTAAGAGAGTCTTCTGTGTTGGCAGGAATTCTTGTTGCATAGCTCATTACTTTCCAAGATGGTTGAGATCCCCATCCTGCTTATCTTAATGCTGCAAGTTGCTTAATTCTCTCCAGGGATGATTAAGCAACCAGCAGTGTTCACTGTTGTTTCAGGAAAGAGCAATCTAGGCTTTTGGAAGCAGAAATATGAGGTCTGCTCACTTCTGCTTGGATTTGAAACTGTCATAAAGCTGCATAGATATGGATTCGAGTCAGACCAAAATACAGTTGCTCATGTTCAAATATATACTTAATGCTCTTAATAGGGCCCTGAGAGATGATCTGATGAGTACTTAGCAATGGATTCACAACATTACCATTCCATATGAATCACCAAAAGGGTATCAGATTCACATAATATTTTCTACTCCCTGTTCTCCTTCCAGCCTGTTAGGTGGTATGTTTAGAAAGTAATTTCTTGATAAAAAGAAAACTAAGAAGGTGATGTAGGTTAAGTAATTAGGACTGCTTAATAATTTCTCTAAAATCATTGATACCCTATGGTCTGCTGAATATTTTGAACACATGCCAAATGAAAACAAAGGGTATAAAGGTATACACATGATTTTAATGTGTTAGGTCCTCTGGTTTCAGATCTTAAACATGAAAACTTAAAAATGAGTTCTTAATTATGGTAGCTTAAGCTGTAGGCAAGTACAAACCCTATATTTAAAATTTATTATTATAATTCTCAACATTTAAAAAATTATTTATTAATATCTAATTATTCCTTACCCTTCTGAAAATACTTCATTTTTGTTTAGTGTGTTTAGAATAATTTAAGTTCCTATGATAATTGAAGAAAAGGGTTTTATTTCGTGTATATATAATGAATTAAAAACTAATTGGTCTTAATTCTGAAACACAATTTGTGTCATTTGTCAAACTTTTAGGAGGCAAAGCAGTATGTTGGAAAATTGATTTCACCTGCTACAAAGAATATTTCTTATATTCTCTTAAAAAACGTACTTACTATGCTGTTTAAAATCACGTATCCTGTGTCTAGTGTACAAAAATTTGTGTGCAATGATGTTGAAATGAAACACGGGCTAAAGTGGTTTAGCAGATTTGGAAGCAGGACTTTGAAATTAGCCCCTTGTTGCCATTTGTGTGTCATTGGGTGAGGCACTTTAGCATATCTTGTCTTAGCTTCTGTATCAGTGAATGTCCATGGAATGTCCATTTCAGTGTTTCAATATAGGAGTGAAGATCAGCAAAGTGGTTTCCCTAAAGCTGCCAGACATTACTGAAATGGGCATTATTGGATTCCTATTCTTCCTATTGTATTTGTATCCCTCAGCTAAAAGTAGAGCTCCCTTGAACTGAAGGTTTCACTGCTGCTGAGTTCACTTTCTAAATAGCCACTGCACATAAGGGTTAGAGGACTGAAAATATTTCATCCCTGTGCACTGATAGTAAATTTAGGTCAAAATCATCCAGACTGATTGCTGTATTAAATCAGTCTCTGCAGTTATTAAAAACTGTGGGCTTTTAAAAGTTTAGGTGTCTGTCCTTCAGGACAAACTAATCAAAGGAGCTTTGAGTATCTCAGTATGGGCCAGAGATTAATTGCGGTGTTTCCCTGAGTGCTTGCATGAAAGTCCAGTGGTGAGAGCCCACATACATCTTTCAAAACTCCAACTTTAAGAGGTTGATCACTTTTAAGGCTATAGGGTCCACAGTAATTATTTAGTCTGACTTGCATTATGCAGTCATAGAACTGTCCCTAAAGTCCCCTAGCTATGGCTGGAGGGATATATCTTTGTGGGATGCAGCCTGACTGGAAAAATTTACAGTGACAGCAGATGTACCAGAATCTTTTGTTAAGTTGTTTCAGTGTTTAATTTATCTCCCTTATTAAGCTGTGTGCCACAGTTCTAGTTTGAATTGGTTTAATCTGAGTTTACAGCCATGCTTGTCTGTATGGTTGAAAAATCCCCTGTTATCATGTTTTCTTTCCCCTGTGCATACTGCTAGTTTCTGATCTAAAGATTTTCTTTTTTTCCTTCAACAAATTTGATGGAGTAAGCCACTTGGCTGCCGTGCTGCAGAATGTGTTTTCCATTATTTTAATCTTTCTCATGATTCTGTATTAGTCTTTCATAATTGTGAGGGAATTCTGTGGAGAGGTAGTAGTACTTCTGCTGTCACCAAGTCGATTCTACTGAAAACTTCCTCTCTTTGCAAATGCTTCTCTTCCTATAAATCTGATGCATTTCTCATGTAAGTGCTGCAGCTTTCTTATATATTGCTTATTAGCTAAGTTAAAAGGAAGAAAATTCAATAAAATGAGTCAATCGTTCGAGGTCCCAGTTATGTTTGTTTTCCCCAGTTATGTTTGTTTTCCATGTAAAACATGTTTGATCCTCTTTTAAATAGAATTATTTTTATTTTCTGTTAAATCCAAAGGAATTCAGGCTACTGTATTATATCTGGTGTGGCAAAATTTATTCTTCCTCACAGTATCTGAGTTTTTCTTCTTGCATTAAAATGGTATATAATAATATTGAGCATTTTGAGTTTGAAATAATTATAAAAGGTTGTGAAAGTAATATGCTTCACAAACGGAAAAGTTTTCAACCAAGTAGAGAAAATTGTCAGAGGAACAACTAATTGATCTCTGCTCTTTTACAGCTGTGTAATGCTATGCATTACTAAAAGCTCCTGTTAAATTAATTAATGATTTCAATTATGAACTTTTCTCCAAAATGTTATGATTCGTATCAAGCTGATAATGCAGTGACCTGGGAGTGTGAAATCTGTGTTATGTAGAGAGTCGCCAGTTAATTGATTCACAAATTATTTAAAGTTTGTTACACCCAGGGGAGTGCTCAGATCCATGACAGCTATTTTTTAAAGTGTGCAAACTCTCTTTTCTTTTAAGATTGTGTTGAGCTAACAAGCATGATAAAATGGTTGCAAGCTGGATATTGGCAGTTTGTAGTGCACCAGTTAATGTATTCAAAAGATTTCTCTAGGGTTTTTTTTTCCCTGTATCAAGCAAATGCCTATGTGGAAAAGAAACTTTGAAGGTATCAACAAGAAAAGGTTAATGTCTTGTCCAGAAATTAACTCTAGTCTATCTTTTTGTACCAATTCCTTTTGTCATCTGTAATTTTTCTGTTAGCTTTCTTTATCACCTGTTATCACACCTGTAATTTCTGATAATTGCAGAGTAACTAGTTTCCTGTTAAGGGAAATACTATGAGCGTTCCTGAAAAATCTTCTGAGGTTTAAATATAGATTATTTCATACAATATTGTGGAAGGCTTCAGTTTCAAAATACAGATGAGTAGGAATTACACCAACCTGTATTCCGGAATTTAATGATATCAAATCCTGTGTTTCACTGACTTTGTCATGTCTTTGTACGTACAGAAGCTTGGACAGGAATTCTCTTACTTGCTACGGATGCACAGAGACAGGAGGGGATGTTCAGTGTAATTCTGTCTGATTTTAACATCTTAGTTCATGAGTTTCACAACAATTAAAAATTGAAATGTACAAAGAATAATATAGAAGGAGGTATTAAAATAAGTTAAAGTACTGTTAATATTTTATAAACCTCGATTAAATTTTTATAAATGTTATTAAAGCGCAGTTGGGTTGACTTCAGTGTTGTATAAAGTGACCATTTTCACAAATCCTCCTGTGAGTGCCAGATCTTTGCTGAAGGGACAAAAGGACTTTGAGGGGCTCCCTTGGTCCGAGGGCAGACCAGGAGTTTGAGGTGTGCTAGGAGAGGTATTTCTTACTCTGGAATTCATGTGATAGGAATATTAACAAGCAGAAGTTTTCTCTGATTATTTTTTTCTTTTGTACTATCAAAACATTTGGGATCATGTGAAAATAGAAAATTATTTTAGATAATACTGGCGGTTAAATAGCAAAAAAAATCATGGTGGTAACTGGCTATTCCCGTAGTCTTTCTCACTCTTGGAACATTCTGCTGGCCCAAAGGTTTAATTCTCTCGACTGTCAGTCACATTTCCCCTTCTTTTTCTTGGATAAACTCTCTGTTACCAAGACCAAATAAAACAATTACAAATGAATGTGCATCTTGTGTTATGAAGTTGCACATGGCTGCAGGGCCCTGAGAAGCTGCCTTGAAAGAGAGCAACTTAAAACTAATGTCTGTATTGTAGAAAAAAAATACCATTTCAAGTACTGAGTGACTGCTTCTGTTTCCTAAAATTAAGGAGCCTATAATCTCAGCACCATTAACAAGTGCTGTCATTCAGATACACAGTGTCTGGCTGATTTAAATAAAATGAAATGAAGATAGTTGTTTCTGGTCCCTTGGCTTCACTCATTGCCATAAACATATGCTCTGCGTCCCGCTTCTTTCCATCTTATTTATGACTTTAATTTGTTGTGTGGGCTGCGCTAGAAATTAAATTTAATACAATTCTCCAAGGGACCCTGTCATATAATAACATGGTAATTTCTGTGTATCCTTTTGAAAAATGAGGAAATTAATTCTTCCTGACATGTTCTAATTATTCCAGTGTGAACGGCAAATCCGTTTTTCCCAGCCCCTGAAGTGTTATAGGCAAATGGCTGCTGTTCAAAGCTGAGGTGCTAATGCTGACCAGCAGTGCGTTTAATTTGAAACATGAGCAGACACCTTTCAACACACCTTTGTAATATTGGAGTACTTTACAGAAATTAATTCACTACTTATTTGGCAGCTTAGCCTGGGGGTTATAGTTTTTATTCATCAATACTATAGTCATGTTAGCACAATGTTTCCTGCTTCCTCCAGTGCTCTGTGCCTGTGAAGCAAAATGCAGGCTGAGAAAGGAGCAACGGTTTGTTTTAATGTAGCTATTTGTAATGTGGGGACACTGGTACCATAGCAGTGACAATTCCGTGTTGCGGTGTATTTACAGTTTGGGAAGAGGTACTATAAGGCCTTCAGTGGTTCACAGTTTCAACTGAAATTACAGGGAAGAAATTATTTTAACCAACTTCCCGTGAAAGACTTCTTCCCCTCGAATGCTGGCCTCTGTTGTGACAATCCAGTGCCTGCTTCCATTTCTACTACATTGTTGAGTTCTAACTCAAACCAGAATGCATATGCTGTAAATTTAGGATTCCATAATATACTTGGCGTAGGTAGATTTTTGCCAAGGAGAAGGCAACAAATTATCAGTATAGGCGCTGAAACTCGCACAAGTGATTCTGGGCATTTATGACTTTTGATATATTGCCTTTGGGAATTTCTATTTTAGTGTGTTCATTTTTTGCAGGACTGCCAAGTGAAGTCCTTCAAGAGTCCCAGATTTGTAATACACAGATGTTGTCTTTGTTAAGTGTTCTTTCAGAATTCAGATGCGTGGAAGTATAAAAGAAATTTCAACTATTCCAAGAAACAGAATCTGACAGAAGGCACCAAGTGGAAGAGTCTGGAATAGTTAAGACTTCATTTACAGCTTTTCAGCCATAGATGTAAAGAAGAAAGGATAGTTTTCAGACATGTTGTTGAAGAACGGGAATGAGGAATTGTCTTAAAAACTTTGCTGACTGCTTAGCTACAGGGAGAAATGTGGTGGAGTTTGTGGGGGCTTTAGTTAAGGCAGTAAGGGCATGAGGTCCATCAGGCTTGGCCAAACCTGAAATCTGAGTTTCTGACAAAAGAGGGGAACGGATAGAAATAGTTGGTCTATGAGAGGTGAAAGGGAGCAGTGGTTGCCTGAAATGGGGTGGAGAGCTGTGAGAAAAGGGTATCGGCTAAGGCCAGGGAAGATCAGATCAGGTTGAAGGTCATTATGTGTTTGAGTAGAGCAGTTGCAGTAGACTAAAAGGACAGAAATGACATTTGAGGGGATCTTAGAATATAGAAGAGAGACCAAAGTTAGAGCTATGGAGAAAGCTTATAAGTATAAAGAAGATCGAGGTAATTGGTTATTCAGTCAGTGGAATCATACAGGAACAAGGAAGGCTTATTTTATGGCAATGCCAGCAAGTGATAAAGTAAAAAATTATTCTTCTTTTTACACATGGGAATAGTTTTTGTTAACAAGACAAGGAGTCAGTGTTAGAGCAATGATTAGAATTACTGGACAACACCTCAGTATGAAATTCATCATACAAAATCCTTTCTGTAATCAAGAATTAACTGAAAATGTCTTCTTCTCACTCCGAGTAGTTATTTACATTGAAATATTTGAAATATTTGAATACTAATTTCATAAAGAGAGGTTTTAAAGAATAGTTGAAATTTCTTCCTGACTAATTCATAAGAAGTTTGAATTTCTTGAGGAGATCCTATAAGTGATATACTGTCATAAATACTCCATGCATTCTTGCTCAACAGACTTCATTCAAGGAGGTTCAGAATGAAATCTAAATAGTTTGATGACTGGATCTAGTTTGAATTTGAAAAAGTAAATTTTGGCATTAGGGTTTTCACTATAAAGGCTGAGTTCTCCCTGTGGAACTCTGCAATGGAAGGAGAAATTACTTCCAAAAGGCTGGCAGTCTTGTGAATCACTCCAGTGGTAAAATATGTAAGATGGTGGTCTGAGTGCCTGAATAGCAAAATGCCAGCAAGCAAGCCCATCCAAAAAAAAAGAACGGGTACATAAACTTAGGTGCTGTTTCTCACTCAGCACCCAGTCAAGACTGTGACCCACTGAGATTTATTTTGTTACCTAAAAATTAGTATGTAGAGGGCAGAAAACATAAGGTAAAACAAACTAAGGGTAAAGAAGCATCAAAGGAGTGTTCAGAAGAGCCAGTGTGTGCACAGCAGCCGCAGGTACCAGGAGGAACATTGGCTGAGTTCTCAGGATTGTTACTGTTCTATCCTTTCCATATGCCTAAAGGAGCTAAACGTGAAGGTGCCTTCTTTTTCCAAGAACTGGAGAGATCTCCTGGATGCTGGGAGATCTTGCAATGCCACCTAGATCTCCTCTTTCCACAGCCTGCCTGAATGTAGCTGCTGCCAGCACGGCGGTGGAAGCTGTGGCCAGCTGTCTGAGATCTCCTAACATCTGTTGCTGCCTGAAAGCCTAGTTCAGATTCCAGTCTATACACCAGGATTAGCCACGTTACTCATCATTCACTGTACTCTCCTGTGTTATTCTCTACATCTTCACCAAGGCTTCAAGGCTTTAAACACTGATGGTTCTGCAATAGTATGTTTACTAGAGACTAGAGGGAATGGTAAGAGGACTAATATAAACAAACTTATTTTTTCTTTGTCCACCGTCACAGCAGTAATATCCATCTCTGTACAGAACTTCAGAATAAAAACCCTAACAATTCATGTAGTATTTAGTGCCTTGGCTGCCCTGTGTTCATATCCATCACTCTGTTGTAATGTTTTTTAGTCATGTTTTTCTAGTATTTCCCTGAAGTTCATGGGAAAAGTGAGATCAAAAGGAGAAGGTCTCTTGTCTCGTCTCTTGTCCAGCCTCCTGCTCACAGCAGGGTCAGATGTGAGGTCTGACAGGTTACTCAGGGCTTTATCCAGATGGGCTTTGCCAAACCTCTAAAGGTAGAGCCAGCACAACCTTGCCGGGGAGCCTGTCCCACTGCTCATCTCTCCTAAGGTTTTCTTGAAGAGGCACAAAGCTGGATATCTGGGTGGTAATGTACAACAGGTCTTTGAAAAATGGGTTGTCTTAGTGACTAACAATATGCAACAACTTCTCTGCTGTCCCTTCTGCCTTACCTTTTTTCATTTGATACCTCTAGGTAAAGTTGAAGTAATCTCTTTTCAGTGGGAAAACTCCTCAGCTCTAATTCTGCAGTAACCATTTTGGCTCCACTTAAAGTGTATGCTATTAAATGTAAAAAAGGCAAGCTCAGTTCCAACAGTGAGTACCAGATATTTAGCAACAAAAGTTTTCTTGTGAGTGTGGTGCAGTTGAAAAACACTGAAGGGTGATTTTCTTCCAATCATGCTTCATTGTAAGGCTTTCAGAACTGGATTACACACAAAAATAAGTATTTGTGTTTGGCCAGGGCTTATGACCTTCAGTTTTTGAGCCTTCTTCTTTCCCTGTACTAGTAAACACTGATTTCATAATTTGTTAGGGTTTTGGTTTTTTTTTCTTTCTGATTTATTTATTTATTTATTCTTTTTTTTTTCTTTTTTCCCCCCTCACTCCTGGGTTGAATTGCAAAGGAAAGATTTAATTAGAATGGAACCTGTCATCCCAAAGGCCTGTGATTTGAACCCAGCCAAGTAAATACCAGCACGTATTGGTTACATTTTGACAATTAGATTTTCTGTGTTGTGTTAACTGATGGTTCAGATCCACAGGGGTGTCCACAGGACCCATAGACACCAGCACTGCCTGAAGGCTTTTTGGCAGCTTCAGTGGATGGTATGAGGCTTGGAATGGAAACGGAACTTGATCTCTCTGCCCACTGCTGACACTGGCTCCTCCTGGGTCAGGGTCAGTGCAGACTGGTGGGGTAGTGTGAAGAGGCCAGCGTGGCCAGTGGTGTGTCTGTTCTCAGCATCAATGGAGCCCTTTCAGTTTCGGAGGCTGTCAACCTGGCGTGAGCAATAAATTTACTTGTGGGCAGAAAACAGAAAAGAAAGCAAGACTGCCACATCTGTGTTGAAAGGTCTCTTGTTCATCAGAAGAAGGAAGCAATGTAGGAAATAGAGGAGGCAAGGTCTGAATAATTGCTTTTTCTGAGCTAGAAATGCAGTAACTTCTCCAGCAGATGAATGAAGAGTTGTTTGTCGCTTTTTTCCCCCCTAATTATCTTGAGTTCATTGTAGATATTTTCTGTGGCAAACCTTTTTTCTGTTTATCCAAGAGACATCACTGACTGAATAATCAATAAGCCTTTTTCTCCTTCATCTATTCAAGCATAAGACTGGGAGTATTGAGTGAAAGAAGAGGGGGTTACCATCACAAATATTTTAGAACAATTTACAGTCTTTCTCTACTAGGTAGTTGAGGGGAAAAATTCTTGAAGGTTTTCTGATATTCTCTTGATGATTACTACTTTTCCTGTAGATTTATAAAAATGTATACCGTATAGAATTAAGGTACCCAAAGCATTAGTACTGAAATATCAGAATTAAAACTGATAATTCTAAGACATGAAGTATTCATTCATCCCTTGCTTTTTTCCTGTTTCTTAGTTATGTCCCTTTTTTATTCTACATGGTCTAGATTCCTCCTGTCTTTTTATTTGATTTGTTTAATCTCTTAAATTGAGACAAGGGATTTATATAAAAAATTTGACCAAAAAAAGTCCAATAGCAGTTTGAATCAGTGAGTTTTCTTCCTTAAAAATAAATCTACAAATTGTAGCAATGTTACAAATTCTAGAGCTGCTTTTATTCCTAAGTTGGTCCTTACATTATATTGGCAGATATTGCAAAAAGAGAAACTAAAACGTAGAAAATTCAAACAGAAAAAATTTTTGAGAGACTACTGAGAGATTTTTAAGCAGCTATCATTATTCCTATCACTTCAGTCATTGCAGTTTTTTCCCGCAAAGTATTATTTAAAGTAATACTGGCATTTTATTCTGTGAAAAGCTATGCATGTTTTGCACGTTTGCTGTATAAAAGTGTCTTACATAGAAAGTTTAAAAAAAATCAGATGGAAGTAGAAACATTACTTGCTACTTGGCAAGCTGCTTTTTCTCTTGCAGCAAGACACAGAAGTGGATACACTGGCATTTCTGATGTACTACTCTCCCTAACTTCTGTCTTGGTTCTGAGAGCTTCGTTTCCCCTGTTTTGGTGGCTGCTGTGATGCCCAGTCTGACACTGCTTTTAGCAGGCTTGTGCTGCCCTTGCTGCAGCTTTGCATTGCCCAGTCCCTGCCTCTGGATTCCCAAGTGCCCTTTCTCATCATGTAGGCTTGATGTTCCCAAGTCATCTGTCCCTTACTTTATACTGTTTTTTGCATCATTTCAGTTTGGTCACTGAGCCATACTCTTCCCTGAGTCTGAGTGGGCATGGACTTTCCTTTAATTCTGTATCATAACACGGTGTTATTTTTCTGCAACCCCGACCTTACTGATGATTGAATATGCTGAAGATGTTTTCAAAACCTCTGAAGTAGGACAAACAGAAAAAAAACCCTCTCTGAAATTATGCAGTAGAAGTATGAGCTGCAGATTACATTACTTCTCGATCGTATTTATTTGCTGAATGATAGTGCAGAAATGACTTCAAATTTCTCATTGTTGATTTAAAAGCACAGTCCTCTTGCAAAGAACTAAATAGTCACATGGATTTCACTGAGTTACTGTGGCAAGAGGTGTGAAGTGGGCAGAATAGATGTAAAATTGTTAGGCACTATAGCAAAACCTTATGCATATTAATCTTCCACGTACCTTCTTGCTAGAGAGTAACTCCTTCCACCATTTCTGAGAGAACTTTATCTTGCTGAAATAATTTTATAGCTTATGCAAATTATCCTAACAGAAATGATTGTCAGCATACATTGGATGAATGCCTATGGTTACTAGTGGTTATTGTTACTGATAAAAAAGAAGTTAATATAGAAACTGGCCAAATAACATGAGAAATTCAGGGAATTTCAGCTTGGTCCTGACCCAAGCTAGGATTGAATAAGGCTGAAGCTAGGGAAGACCTTGCAGGATGTCTTTATGGGTCTCTGCCTGGCTCAGTCTGCTCTTGAGGAATATGTCACAAAGGCAAAGAGAAAACTGTCCATGTCTCTTTTTTTTTTCCACAAGCTGCTTCAGCCTGAGTGCCCTTTCTGCCTGTCAGCTACAGTGTGGGGGAGAAGTGGCACTGATCCCGTGTGAGTTAGAGCCCGAGATCACATTTTGAATCAATAATCTACAGGAAATTGGATGCTCTTTCGAATCCAACTGAGACATAGATAGCAATGCTTTTGATAAACATTGCAGAATTGTGGCCGCTTTACATTTGTGTGCATGTGTATACACACACACACACACACACACACACCCACCCCTGAGAATGTGATATGAAACAATTTGTGACCCCTTTGGAAACATGTTAGTAATAACAGGGTCACAGTAAAACAATTTGCTTTGTTAGTAATAACAGGGTCATGGTAAAGCAAGTTGCTTAAACAGCCCAGCAGTGAGATGTGAGGATGTGTGCAGTACACACCTGAAGTGAAACTGCTTGCAAAGACGTGGGAACATGAATTAAATATCATGTACATAAAGGAGTAACCCTAGGGAGAGTATATGTGACACTGTTACAGGATTTGTTTAGCTCTGGAAACATCTATATTTGAATTGGCAGAAATTGTGCAGAGATCTCCAAACAAGTAACCTAGTCAAGAGCAATAACCTAAAAGTAAGTAGGAGGACTGTAGAATAACATGATTGTTTAGTTAATGTAGTTTTTAGTATAAATACAGTTTCAAGTCAGCATGATTTTAATGCTGACCCTCCCAGCACATGAAAAAAAGAAATATTAACACTTGAAACTAACAGCATGTTAGCAGCTAATTCGTGCATTATTTCAGTATCATTCATAAATTACTTTTGAATCCTTCGACTTAAGAAAAAGAAAATCCCATAAATCCTACTTTTGGTCAAAGCATAAGACCATAATTAACTCGGCATGTGCTTTTGAATTAAGAACACAGTGTTCTGAGCTTTCTTAAAAAGCTTTTAAAAATGTTGGGGGAATACTTTCCTAGAGCCTTATTGACTGAGTGGAGTTTAAGATTTGTCACATACAAAGTGATGTTAATTAAATATTGTTATTCCTTTCTGTCAATCAAGGAAGGTTAAGCTTTTTTTGTTACTTGAACAAAAAGAGAAGTGAAACAGGTGAAAATATTTAAAACAGCTGTGAGGAAAACAGGAGGAATAACGTAGTAGGAATTTAATTAGTCAGAATTTATGGGGATGCAGGAGGTTTAGGTGCTAATTCCAAAGCATTGCATTTCTTTGCAATACTAATACCATTTGAATATTTTTTTACTTTTTGGCTAGGTATCATTTACTTAATGAATGCAGAAAATAAATATAGTGGCAGAAGGCCAGTTTTTGACACATACATATGCTTTACTTAAAGTCATATTTGCAAACTGATATTTAATATGGCTGTCACTGAAATATTCTTTTTATTAAACCAAAATGTTGTTAATCAGAATCCCATTCAATGGGATTTTCTCAGCTCTTTCAGATGCTATGGGTATATTTTTATGCCAAATGAGTTATTGTTTGTATTAGGTATTTAAGTATTGCTGATAATGTCTCCCTCAACTGTGAAATTTAAACTGATTCATGTTTATATCTTTTTATTTCTGTCAATGTGCCTAAGCCTATGGGTGTGTAGTAGTTGGAAGAACATCTTCAGGACAAAGCTTTCTAGAACTGTCCTTTCTGGGAAAAATGAAAATTGGAGTCTAATTACACAACTTGAAATGCTGATAATTAAAATCCATCATCAGATACCATATCTTCTTCTATAGAGCTATTACAATTGACAGTTCTAAGGACAAAATTGAGAAGCACCTGCAGACCTATATAATAATACTAGCTAAGTTATATTTCATCAGTGTGTTAGGCTTGGACAGTGTATTATTGCTGTCAATATTCAAATTTTCAAGGCATGAAAAGCACACAGGAAGAAATGTGGAGCTTATTTTACAGTTTCTTCTTGTTTTCTGCTTAATGGGGGAGAAACTTCTGTGTGAACAGAATTAAATCAATGTGGGAAATTCTGCCTCCAAATCTTTTGTTTCCTGGCTCATCATGTTTTCTTGTGGGTCTTTGGAAGCAGTGTGGCCCATGATGACCTAGAATCATGAAAGGATGCCTCAAAAATTTCAATGCTTTTGAAATTGTGTAGGTACTGGGGTACTATTTCATGATGTGAATCTTTTCTTTGGAATATTGGGAAATCTGTGGCAAAATGATACCTGTAGTTAGTTTTTTAACTTCGTCTCAGATAACTGAGGAAATATGGGTGCTTTGAACTAGAATTACAGTTACTAAAAAAAACACCAAACAAGTATAAAATCCCCCCAGTTTTAATAGTACATGTTTTAAAGCAGCTTAATTTTCATAGGAAGTGTCATGTTTTAGACATTTTAGTATGGGGTTTTTTATTATTTAGGTATATTTTTCCCCTAGTACAGTATTTAAGGTTTCTTTACCTGAGCAATGTGAGCTGCTGTGAGTTGGAGCCTCCAGAGGCCTCTGCCAACCTACCTGTTTCTGTGGGGCTTTACCTCCCCGACCAAACCTTGTAGGCTGAACTGTTGAGCTTAAGTGAACAAATGTCTCCAGGCTGAATTAAAGAGCCAGGCTTTTCAAGTGAAGAGCTCTGATGGACTGGGTAGAAAGGGACATGTAGTATGTGCTGAGCATTGGCACTTCACTTTGACCTGGTTTTGCTTATAATCGGTTTTTAATTTTTTTATCATAAATTTCCCTTTCTACATCTTGTACACTCAGATAAAATGATGAAGTATTCTAGTCTTGCTGTGTTGCTAAAGAAAAATAACCAAAATATTACTCTTCTTGAACATTCTTAAGTGCTCTGAATTTTGGAACTAGGAATTCTGCACGTCCCCTTTGGGTTGGAGATATGACAGTGTTAAGTGCAGCATCTCTAGCACTTCAGAAAATCTGAGAGAGGAGAAAGCTACTCAAACCTGGAGCTGTTTTGTTCCACAGTACAAGATATCACCAATTAGCAATTAAATCAATCTATTTGACCTGCATTAGCTACTTGTTTTGATACTGACTGGTAAGTAATGTATCACACATCTTTGAAAAAGTCTGTTATACTTTGATCTGCAAATATTTTATTAACAGAGGCTATAAACCACAAAGAGTGGCTCAGTTGCGGGTGGTTTTTTCATGCTTATTTTGATGATATTGCAGTATCTTGGGATGACATACTGTAGTGAGTGAGGATAAATACGTGTTGCCAAGGTCTAAACAGCAGCAATATGGAAGTAATTCAGCAGTCAGTTTCACTCAAAGTTTGAAATCTGTGCTGTATTAGAGGTATGCATAGAAGCTGTGTTAATTGCTAGCTTGTTTTCCATATGGTTCTGTTTTAATGGAGCACATTTGTTGCAGATGGTTGGAAAGTGGGTTGGACAGTGCCTGAACTGGCTATGAGTAATTCATACAGTGATTATACTATACTTTAATGTTTAACAGTCCCCTTTGTAAACTTCTTTCATTCACAGTTCCCTTGCCATTGAAATGTGGTCCAAGATAGCTGAAAAGTATTCTTCTTTATTTAAACTTGGCCTTAGAGAAGAGCAAGAACACGGAGTGTGTAGTCATCTTTTCCCTGATTCAAATTCAAAACCACACCCCAAACTTGGTTCTTCAGATGGGTTTATCTCCATTATTATTATGGTTTGGTGTGCGTATTTCGCTGAGGTAATGGTCTCTAAGAAGAGCCACTTGAGGAACTGAAGTGACCTTAACAAATGCTAAAACTGGCTTTGTTCACACCACAGTGCTTTTACCTCTTCACTGGTTTGCAAGTAGGTGTGGACATTTTGGATACCAACAGCCATTTCTTGTTTGAAAGTTGTAAAATTGCTAGCTTGGACTTGAGGACACTGCAAATGAGCAGTGTTGAGGTGAAACTGGAGGAGCAACTGCAGCAACAGGGCCATGGAATCATTGAGGGTGATGTTGTAGATCAGCTTAATGCTGATATGCGTGACAGGCATCTTTCACATATTAACATGGTGTTTTAATGGGTTTTCTGTGAACACATGCTGAATCTAGAGAGGAAATAAAAATACAGAAGAGTGCCCAGCATTGTTGTGGTTGATTTTTATTTGTATCTCTTGTGACAAAGCTCCTACAATTGACTTTTACTTTGCTGAGGACTACAGTGAATGTCACAGTCAAACTCCAGTCAATGGTTCTTCGTAAAGGAAAAAAGAGCTCTACGGTTCAGTGGGTTTCTCTACCATTTTTACTGTTGTTTTCTCACATTGTCACTAAAATATTCTCTTTGTTATCTGAATGGGACATCTGCTGACTGGCTTAGCTTTCTTTACCTGATTGTGTGAAAAGTCTTGGTTAAATCTGTGAGGCCTTGGAGGCCCAGGAACCTGCTAAGTGCTATAGAGCCTGAAAGACATTATGTCCTTGGACTAACTTGTCTCTTTTACTTACAGCTGTATGTGATAGATAAAAAAAAAAAAAACCTTACGCATAAAAGACTGGGGTGAATGTAATTTTAATACACTTGTGGACATGTTAATGACTAGCTGGTTTTTCTTACCTGAAAGTATAAAAAAATCCAAACAAATAAGTTTTATTTTATAGTAGGGCAGAAAAATAGAGCAGGCAGTCTTTAAAAGAAAGCCTTTTTCTCTGGCTCTATCACAAACCTGCTCAATTGGAATTGATAATTTGTTTGAAGTGGTTGGAAATCCACTTAGTATGGCTAACAACGTAGAATAATGCAGACAGTTTGGCAGTTAGCACTAGGATGTCTAAACCACAGCTTTGATGCAATAATACTATAACTTGAAGATTTAGCTAATTTATAATTTTTCCCAATGCTCTTGCCTGCTCTGCGCCGCTGCTTGGCACGGTGATTTGTCTGCACTATCTGGAGTTTGGTTTGAAACACGTTTGCATTTGATTGGTGTTTTTAGATTTTGATAGCTGCTAGTTCCTCTCCACAGAAGTAACCTTTTAAAATGTCAGTTTTAATGTACAAATTTTATGAGAATAAAAAGACTTTTAAAAATACTAATTTTAGACTTCTCGCTGCTGAGCTAGTAGTCAGCTGCTGTTGTCTCAGGCTGAGTCTTGGAAAATTAAGTCAGCGCTCACTATAATAAAATGTGTACTCTGGACTTCATGGACTTTTCTTTTAAATTCTTTTTCTGTAACTGTTGCACAGTGGTCAAAGTAATCTTCTGTCCTTTTACTTGTTGATATTTACCCTCTTCCCATCCATCCTTCTGTCTGTCTGTCTACCATGCGCTGGATTTCCTGCAAGTGGGAATTCCTCTCCTCTTAGGTGATAGTTCTTCCTGAGAGGAGAAACATCAGGTGCAAAAAAATTTCGTCTTGTGGTCTGTAACAGAAAAACCTTACAAGTTAGGCTGTCTGGCTTACCAAATATGTCATGTAAAATAGATTTTAAAGCATTTTCCCCTTGAAGGTGACACAATATTTAATTGCCACTAAAAGATCTGATAATTTTCTGTAATCTTAATTGCTGCAGCTATTCTTGTAATTTGTCATATTGGCTAGGTTGCTGTGTCATGTGCTTCGTAAGAGAGGTGACACTGAAATTCAAAAGGAAGGGAAGCTTAAGCTTTTTCCCTCCTACTCCAATGTCCCTTGTTCTAAATCAGAAAAGCACCATTTGTTTTGGCTTCAGGGAGCTGTGTGTTCAAGCTCACAGCTGGAGGTATGGTGCTGCAGTGATGGTCACCAGTGATGGGAAGGGAGAGTATAATGATTAAAAAAAAATCCAGCAAAAACAATCCCATATAAAACCCCCTCGGGATTAAAGGCAAGCACTTCATTCTTTCCCTTCTCAAAGCTCCTGTATAAATTGTGAACACAGATGAAAGAATTACAGAAGGGAATATGATTCCCAGATTTTAAATATCAACAAGACATATTTGGTTGTGATATTGCCTCATATGGAAGTAGTGAGATTTGCTTTATCTGCTTCCAGGTATACGTCCTAAAATGGTGTCTTTTTTGGTCATAATTCTTTTCAAAGAAGTATCAGAGCTAAGCCATTTCATTTAATTGCACTAAAGTGTTGCCCTAAAGTGGAATAAAATATTATTTTTCTTTACTAGCTGGTGTAGAAAAGCACATAAATGTAATAATATTTTAACTATAGTTTGTTTAGATCTTGCCCATTTAAACACCATGCAAATCTTCCCTATTGCAGGGCAGACAACTGAGAGACTATAATGTGTGGTATAGCAGGCATCCACCATAAATTTGATATTCATGAGTCCTTCATATTTCATACAAAGAATCAGGGAGAATAGAAAAACAGAAGAAAACCAGCATTGAATGCAGTTATGAAATATCCATGTGTAAAAGAAATAAGGAAAGATTACCTTGGTCTCCTGTACTTGCCTGTGCTAAAACTGTGATGCCAAATGCTGATCAGATGCTGTGGGTTATAGTGGAATGTGGGGATATTATAAAATCAGGATTCCTTTCAGATGTACTCCATTATTTTTGAAGTCCTATTAATTCCCCATGTGTTCTGGCTAACAAAATAAGGAAAGGACCCTTTTAATGGGGGCAAGATGAGACTTTACTGCTCAGCTTGTACATGTTATGCAGCTGGACTGATGGGCCACTGTTCAGAGAAACATGGGTGGGAGGCTGTTTTAAAAGAAAATGAAAAAACATTTGTTTAACTGCATGGCAACACAAATATTTTACCAAGTGAAGGCTGGCTGTGCATTTCATTATGACAAAAGGTGCAGTCTTGAAGGGAAAAAAGTAAAGCAAAATGCCATCTTTCTAGGATTTAAGATATTCACTCTATACGGGAGTATCTTAAGCCTTGCTATAAATTTATGCATTTAACTCTTTAAATTCTCACATCCCTTTTCTAATTTGAAGAAGTCTGTTGGAAGGAGCTGCTTGCCAATATTTCCCATCAAATACAGATGCTAGGCAGAAGTTCCTGCAGTTTTGTAGGGAGTTCCTGGGCTCACCCAAGCTGTTGCCATTCTCATTCTCCTCTCCTTATTTCTGCTCCCTCCTCCTTTGCTGAGGCATCTGTTCCCTGAGGCTGTTCACATGCAGCCCTTGCTCTGTTCTGCACCTTGTGGTCCTCTTTTAGGTAGCAGAGCAGAGAAATGCCTTTGTATTCCATCTGCTCTAAGTGGTGAGCTTTGAAAAAAAGGCTGAAAACACAACCCAGTGATTTTGCTTAAATGTACTTATACATGTGGGTATATATACCTGCATATATATGTATGCACACACATGCATAGGTGTGCATATATATATATATATATATATATATATATATATATATATATATATATAAAATATATATATATATAATTACAGAAACTCATTTGGGATAAAAATTTCAAAACCCACTTAGGATAATCATATTTGTCACAAATGTTGAAGGAACCAGGTAGTTGTACAGTTCATTCTCTGTGGTTGCCAGCAGAACTTTTATAGATGTGTTAAGTTAGCTTGGTGGAATGTGAAATTGATTACAGTAATTAGAAAATGTAGGTGGTTTTACTTATTTGCATCACTTTGCTTACTGAACTGCTTTAGTTTCCATGAGTATGATAGTTTCCAGCTGCCTTGCAATAGACATTTTGTAAAGATTTAGATATACCAAAATGGACACTTTTTCAAAATTTATTACCCCCAGCTCTTTGACAGTGAGCTATAAATGAGTCTCAGTGCTGTGGTTTACAGTATTCTCTTTATATATATATATATATAGGTTATATTTTAATTTCAACTCTTTAGAAAGGAAATATTTAAACCACTGACAATTATAGGGGGAGAAAAAAAATGAGTGCTCAAAGACTGCATTGTGCATATCATTAAACTGTGACAGGTGTACCTTTTGAGGGGTGTTTAATGTATGAAACCTTGATATTTGGGACTTGGAGAAGTGTAGTGAAAGTGCCTGTTTGCAGCACCTTCCAGGCCTGAAACACTGTGTGGGACAGCTTCAGAAAGATTTGTCAGCCTGAAAGCTGATGCAGCTGGAGCAGGATTTCAGTCTGAACCCAAGACAGATATGGACAGGATATATCATGTAAACATAGTGCACTTGCTGTTCTGGCTTGATTAATTTTTCTGTTCTGATTTACTTTGTAATAAAACAATGTAGAGGTACAACTGGCTGATTAGATGTTGAAAGCTCCAACATCAGTGAAAGAAAATTACACAGAATCGCTAGGTTGGAAGAGACCTTTAGGATCATCAAGTCCAACCCATGCAATTAAAACCAAACAAACCCCCAAAATTTTATGTTAATTTATTTGGTTTCATTTTGAAGTGGTCCTTGTTTCATACTGCTTAGAAGTTCAGATTCTCTCATTCCTCCTTTTTCACAGGGGATCTCAAAGCAGTAGAAAAAGGTGATTTATAAAAATGTTGTTTTGCCTGTTTTACGCCAAGGTAAACACAGGCACAAAGAAATAAATAGCAGGCCAGATACTGAATCAAAACTAGGCCTTGCACTTTTGTGTGCTTCCTTCACTAGACAATACTGACTGGGATAATTTGACTAGTGGGAAAATTGTAGGCCAAATGTAAAAGTTGCCTAGTGAATCATTTTATGAGGAGATATGGAAGTTCACCACATGGTTATCTTGTGGGTGTAAGTCTGACACTGTAATTGTACAGGCATGGTGGTTTCTTCTCTAAGCTGTGCTGGCTTCAACAACAAACTGAAATATCTTAAATTATTTTTATATATATATATATATATACACACACACACATAAAATATGAAATATTTTATCAAATTAATTTCTGACATTCATTATAAAATCACTGATGAATTGCATAGATCAGTATTCTTTTGTAGAAGACAGTTTGGACTATAATAGCCTTATCAACTGAAAAAAAGTCAGAAGGATGGTGTTGACTGTGCGATTTTTTTTTTTTTTCCTTCCATGATTTACCTAGTTTATCCTCAGGATTAAAAAAAAATAGCAGATATAAAAATATGAAGGTTCCAATTGTGAAGAGTGCTTAACACATTGGGTGAGAAGTTCAATGGTAGTTCAGGGTAAAAAAACCCAATTCATAGGGTACCAAACCAAATAAGAAATTTGTAAAGGATTTGAGCACTGTTTTGTGCATTGTATCTCAACTCAGATGGGAATGGAGTTCTGGAGTGAGGTGTGATATCTAGGACTGCAAAAGAGTTAAATAGTAAAAATAATTTCTAGTGGTGAATGTGGCAATCTGACTTGAATTCAGATATCTAAGTTGCTTGGTCCTGTAGTTAGGGCTGAAAGAGAGCTAGATTGTATGGCCCAGAAGCAGTATTTTGGAAACCCAAGGAGCAGACAATTCTGCTTTCTCTCAGCTGACAGACACAAAAAGCTGTGCATACATTGATGCCAGTAGGGACTGACCAGGATGCAGAGAACCTGCAGAGAAGGACACATGGAAAAACCTGAGAGAGGTTGTGCCATAATGGGGCAAACCCAGAGAGCAGCTGCTGGTGCTCAGAGATAAGAACCATTCTTCCTTCATGGCATGTGAAGATAGAGAAAATTGCTGTTTTGTGCAAGCTGTTAATTTGGACAAGAGAACTTGGTTCCATTGTATGACTGTTATATAGGTTCCATGATGTATATGCATTTCCATACTGTACAGGTTAAATTCTATTGAGACACTTACATATATGTAACCACACATTAATCTAGGGGGCTACTTGAGTAAAGAAACATAGCAGGAACTCCCCTTTTCTTCCTCTTTTTGGGTCAAATCTCCTTAGTTATTGTGCACGAAATGTCAATTCGTGATGTTTTTTTCCTGGAGGTACATTTTATTCTGCTGTCCATCAGTGCAGAGCATATTGTGACTTTTGCTTGGCTGTGTGAAAGTGATGCCAGAAAAGTGAGGAAGCAGATTGTCGTTGCTCAGTGGACTGGCCACCAGAGTTCCCAGGGTCAATGTGACAAGAGCACTATAGTTGAGGTACAGCTTAATGGACCAGTTGAACTTGTGATGTGTCCAAGGCTACTCAATGCCTTGTTCTGCACCAAAGCAGCAGGACTGTGTAATATTGACTGCTTTACCAGTGTATCTGATGCCTTGTGAAGGCTGACCTCAAACAGAGGCTAGATGGAGTTAAAGAATAAAGTAGGGATTTATTAGAAGGCCTCAGTGGATACACCTTGGGCAGCACAAGAGCCCAGCCAGGGCTACACCCCAGATGAACCCAAAATGGTCACAAAAAGAATGACTGATCATGGGGTCTCTCACTTTTATAAGTTCTGATCCATTAGTATATTGGAGTTAATTGTCCAGTTATAGCTTTAGGTTATGAAGTCCCATCCTTCTTGTTTTTCTCTCTTTAGTCCACATTGTTTATGCTCTTGGGCCTGAAATTTGGATCAATTGTCCTTGGTCCCCAGCTAGAGAAGGAATTGTTTTGTCTCCCTGCTCTTTGAAGAGAGCTCACCATCCCCTAATATGAAGCTCAGAAATACACACTAAAGCAGTGCAGAATCTGAGAAATATAAAATCTAAAACCTGAGGCATCATTTCTACTGTGCTATGCCTCTATCTGCTGCTGTGACAACCTGACTCTTGTCAGGCTCCTGCACTGGATTCTTAGATTACTGCTGATTTTTTACATGTTTTTCTACATAACATATAGATATTCAGCAAAAACACAGGACATGAAGTCCCACATTCATGGAGGCACTGACTGTACCTGGACAGCTCTCTAGCTGCTAAATGGGAAATGATGCAGATAATTTGCTATCTAAGCAGCTCTGATCTTAAAGCATGAATTCATATTCTGTGTAGGATACTAATGCAGATTTTATTACTTACTCACTAAAAGAGTGTTGGCATACTTAATATATTTTAAGGAACAAATGGAACTTTTGGGAAACAGTGTACTTGCACTGTGCATATCAATGCAGTAGCCAGACCTAGAGGCCTCTAAAACACACTGTTAGATTGAATTCTAGAAAGGAAAATAATGAGAATTTCCTGACTGTGAGTCGTAAAGGATAGAGCCACCTATCACTATGCACAAAGTCTGCTTTTCATTACATGTTAGCTCTTTTTTTTTTCTTTATAAATAAACTTAGCAGTGTGTTTTCTGTCTCACAGAGGTGGTTTTATTCAGGAAAAAAATAACAGCTAAGAGGCAGCCAAAGAACACTAGTGGATGATACATGTGTCTGTGAAAACAGGTTCATGTATCTTAAGATGTGATTATCTTGGCTGAACAGAAGTTTAAACAAATAAATAAATGGTAGTACTGGCTGATGACAGTGATATCTCAAAGTTGTAGAAGACTACTGTGGAGTTCAGACTATTTCTAACAAGATTGAATGTAGCTATGTAGATAATTTTATTAAAATTTTGTTTGCCACTTTTTAAGCAGCTCACGTGTTTCAGTGTTAAGTAAATTGGATTTTCTATCTTTGCAAATAAGTGTAGTTTCCTTTTTTTATGTAGGCCATGTAGGTGGCTTTCGTGTAATCATGTCAGTATTTTCCAAAGCAAGTTGTATTTGTTTTTCAGAATTGGGACTACATGGTAAGGGAGTATAGTGGCAAAAATGTGGCAGAATCTGTAAAAAGAAGACAAGCAATACAGAGTGAGGACACATGTGTTTGAGATGATAATACATAAAGAACCAAGGATGTGGTGTAATTTGCTTAACCTATTCACTTGGTAGTTTATCTGGAGAGGAATTGGATTATGTTTTTCATTAAGTAGCAGTTTTGGGGACACTGGGATTTGAATTCACACAGTAACTTCCCTCCAGGCAGAGGAACTTGTAAGTAAAATATAGCGCAACAAAGGATTTAAAATTACTGAAAAGACACTTTGCAGTCAATTTTTGTCCCTTAACGGTCAGTTGGGGATTACTTGAGAAAGGCAGGAGATTTCTGGGAATGAGCAGACATGAAGGCCAGCATAGCTGTTCAACATCTTATCCAACTTCCTACTAGTGTGACCCCTGAGGAACGCTGTCAACGCTGTGCTGGTATGTCTGGAAGGGCTTGGGCCGCGATCTTTGTGACGAAGATGTCAAGTTACAGAGAAAGTAGTTTTTTCCCTCAACTGTTGGTAAAAAGCAGGTCAAGTGGGGTTAATCTTGACTGCTAATGATTCTGGCCTTTTCAGGATGGTATTATTTGTGGTGCTGAGCAGCTGCCTCTGCTGCTGCTGTTTGGACCCGGTGCTGGCACTGGAGGCAAAGCTTTGCTTCTTTGTTGGTGTCAGGTTGTGTTCCTCTGGGTGCTGGGTGACATTTCAGCTTGCCAGGGATGTGGGCTGCATGGCAGGAGGAGGATTGGGTCTGCGTACAGTTTTGGTGGCACAGAAGACTAATGAATATTTCTGCAGCTTAGAAAAAAAGGAAGTTAATTAAAGCTCCGTTTTGTCACTGGAATGTTAGGGCTCTTTTCTTTTGAAATTTTGTGTGAATTAAGTTTGGTAAAAATCCAATATTCAAAAACCTAGAGCCTCAAGTATCATGAGGTTTAAGGAAATGTTTTCTGTTTGGTTTGAGTCTTTGAAGACACATTACCAGACTTTCTCCTGTAGCATATTTTAAGAAAATATCACCATCTGACCTAATTTTGTGTGTTCAATGAACTTGTTTCAATGAATGGTAAACTGGGAAAGGGCAAAAATATACCTGTGTTTGGGGTGTTTTCGTGCATTGCAGCCCTTTTGTGAACAAAGAACAAAAGCAGACTTTATCACAGCAAGCTGGGGCTGTCTGCTTTGAGGTATACAGAAGCGTATCTGTAGCTTCTGCCCAAAAGGGGAAGAATATTCCATTCTGTGCTTTTCTCTGTGCTCAGCCCAGCTATCACCTGGCCCGTGGCAATTTCAAATGTTTTTCTCCTGCCTCGCAGTGTCTGAATGGGCACAGACTTCTTCCCAGTTAACATACAACAATCCCTTGTGCTGACTGCTGAACTCTGATCTTTGGCTGGATGCACTCTTGTTTCTTTAAGCATGTGTGGTGCAGAGCGGACCTGGAGCTGGGTAATTCATAAGAGCTGGGTGTTATTGGTATTACTACTACTTGAATGAGCTTGTATTATTTTGCACAGCAGTGTGGTCACCTGGCAGCAGGTCATTAGCATTTTAGGTTTCTTTCCCTCACAACAATGCACAACATGCTAATTAGAGGGTTTTGAAAGCTAAGCAACCTGGTTTAAAATCAGACATTTTAATTTGCAGCTTTAATGGCTATATTATAATAACTGTCTTGGCGAAGGGGCGAAGGGGAGAGAAGCACTTCTCATGTTCCAGTAGAAAGGTCCAATATAACAGAGGCTGACAAAATTAAAAACCTCATAATTTGACCTTTGCCTGGGATAAAAGGCTGTTTCATAACAATTTCCTTTTGTTCTTTGTTTAAGCCATTACTCCAAAAGGAGCCTCCGATTAATCTAAGTAAATGCATCATTACAGTCCTAATCCATGTCCTTCTGTCAGTGTCTGTTTTAATTAAATAAGAAACACTAGCAGAAAGATATCACGCACAAAGCTGTGATTGGAGAAAGAGGGTTGTTTGATCAGGGTGAGATTAAAAAAGGCTTTACTGTTTTGTCCTTTTGCTCTAGATGCCATAATGTAGGTTAAAGGAAGAAAACTTGCCTAATAGTTTAGCACATTGCTGCCCATTACAATATCTAAATAACCAGATTTACCCATGAAACTGTCTCAGACACTCAATTAATTATATACAGAACATTCACAAACAGATGATATGGCAACTTGGTTTGAGTAATTTGACACATTAATATGTTTGGGACTGTATACGTGGTTGGCCAGAAATTGTATTCAAGTTGCAGTTTTTTTATATTAAATAAAGCATTGATTAAAGATATTTAGGTATTTTCTTTCTTTTTAGTACTTGTGGCTCACAAATAGTAAACACAATCTACTGCAAGCCCCTGATTTTAAAAAAAAATTGTTTCTCACAAAATCAGAACAATTATTTTACAGCAGTGAAGGATTGAAGGACCTATTTAATAAATGTCATAACATCCAACTAGTTAATATTGCTAAAGCAATGCATATGTAAGAGACTCTTCCTCAAGGTAGTGTTTCAAGATCCCTGTGGTGAGGGTTTTCTCCCATATCCAGGCCATTATTTGATGTAATGAAAAGAGAAAGTGTGCAACACAGAGATTGTTAATTAATTTAGCCTAACAAGATGAAGATAAATGAAGCAAAGCATGGATTGAATGAAGCAAGAGGTCTTATTTACAATTTAATACTACTTTATATTAGGCATTTTTCAATTTACAAAAGAAAGGAGTTTAAAGAAAAGGTGCTCTGCAAACATATGTAGGAATTTTTTTTATTTTATGAACAGTTCCTAAAACTGCTGAAGATACCTTTCAGGTTAGCCTTTAAGTTTTCCTCTCCTATTTTTTTTTCCTTTTCACAATAATTTTTCTCAATTTGATTTTAAAATATGTTGATAGGAATGAGAAAAATTAAATCCTAAACTTTTTCCCATTGAAATCAATAGCAAATTACCAATGGAAATTCTTGCAAGCCCAAATGTTACAGTTTTTCATTGTTTATATTAATCTAGAGTCATAGCTTATTTTTGAGCAATTTGTGTGTAGAAAAAGATGCATTAAGAGGCATAACTGTAAAAATACAATAAGATGTGATTTTAGTTTGCATTCCAAAGTGTAAATCTGTTGTTGCTTATGTTTTCAATTGTCCTATTGCAGTGAAAGCTAAAAGAGGAATCCAGGATAGTGTTAATTAACAATGATTTTATGTCATAAAATGACATATGATTTTTGATTTGGGAGAGTATTTTTTCTCAAGACCATGTTTGTTTTAAACATTTGTGAAAAGCTGTAGTTTCTAATTTCTAAAAAATTAAAAATCCCCCTAGGTTAAAAGACATGTTAGAGATTTTAGGTGTCTCTTCTTCCCAGTCCCAGATTTAAATATAGACTATCCAAAGCTAACAGTAAGCTGCAATTGGCATCAATTCAGTCACTGCATCTCAAGGTGTATATTATTCAGTTTCCCAAGGACAAAATTTAGGGTATAATTCTATAGAGGGGAAGAAAAAAATAAGGTCTGTCATTTTTAATATCTAAAAACTAATTAGTAAAAAAGAAGTCCTGTTGTGACTCATCAG
The DNA here is from genome assembly GCF_015832195.1 of Motacilla alba alba. NCBI lineage: Eukaryota > Metazoa > Chordata > Aves > Passeriformes > Motacillidae > Motacilla > Motacilla alba. The sequence goes on along the minus strand of NC_052020.1, from coordinate 12,922,937 downwards.
AGATATCTTTATCAGTTTGTCCAAAACCCTGAATTGCAAATGACCAAACTTATTAGGACCTTTTTTTTTTTTTTTTTAAATAGAACATCCTCATTTTTACAGATGAATTGGGTCTGTCCACTATTTGACCTTCTGCCATGATTTCTGTCTGCAAAGGAAATGCCTGCCTTCCTTTTGCAGTAGCCAGACAGGACAGCGTTATCTACAAGCAGTGTCACTACAAGCAGTGGTCGCCACAAATAGCATTATTATGGTCCCTATGTTTTTATCTTGGGGGTCATGAACAAATCCATGCAACTGCTTCTAAAGATTTCAATAAATAGGACTTTTTATCCAGACAATTGGCTTTTATATTACTTTTAAACAAAACTACTAGTCCATCAAGAGTTTCAAAAGGAAAACAATTCTACAGAGTGCTGGTATGGCAGCACAGACCAATCATTATGGCACCCATTCTCCAGTCCTTTATTTTTCAAGTCCACAACAATAGGTTGTTGATTCAATGGACAAGACCAGAACAATTAAGTTCTCTGTTTAGCAGCAGTGCAGCATTTTAATGCCCTCCTCTAATAATGGTCTCATTATTGTTATTCTAAGACTGGGCCTCAGGAGGAGGAATATTTGCTGGAGGTACGTCATTATTTTGCAAATTTCGATTAGCTCATCATGTTGTCTGTACTGTGAAAATCCTAGCTAATTAGGGCAGTCAGTTAGACTACCAGCTTTTGAGCTTATGAGTTAAAAGGTAGCACACTTGATAGGCCAATGATGTGAAAAAGGTGGTAAAAAGAGGGATTAGAGCTGTTGCCTTAGTAACTCTAACTTCCATCTGTGCGGGAACAATGGACCTGTGTTCCTCCACCACCTTGGTGTAAAAATTGGTTTTGTTTCGAAAGGAAGGGGCTTTTTATGACAATCTGGAATTCAGCCTAACAGGGTGCAGTTTTAGTTGTTAGAGGAGACCATTGGAGGATAGGAAAGATGAAAGGTCATGGCGAGCTCCAAGGACATGAAAGGTCATTGTCTCTTGTAACAATAGTGGATTGTTTGGTCCCATTATTTCCAGCCAACTACTCAGTCAGGTGATAGAAAAGATACTACCAGTTTAGTCAGGTGGAACAGGAGAGAAAGATAATGCACCTACTACAGAACAAAAGATAACTATAATTCGCCTTTATTAAACAAAGTTGCACTTATTTGTGGCCATCCTCTGAAGAGGGTTGTTTACTGACTTACTATTCCAGCCTGCTTTGTTCAGCACTGCCTCTGTAGGCCATCACATCTCTGGGAAGCAATCCAACGTGTTAGAAAATGTTGTTTAAGCTTTCTTCCCATGAAGAGGAGTCCCCAGGAGTACCACTGATGTGATACTTAACAAGAAATTTAGTTGTTGTAGCTTTCTGACATTATTGGCGTTCCTAAAAGGTTTTCCTTCAAACACAGAATAAAATTAGCTATAAATATGAATTAAATTTTCTTCAAAACTTCATAACATTGTATCATAAATTCTACAGCACATATTGCTGAAAGTTTATAGCAAACTGTATTAGGCACTGCTGAACAGAAAGCAGAGACCTATAGTTGTGTAAAAAATAGATTAGCTACTACTCTTACGCAAAAGGAAACAGATAAAGTCTCATCTTTAAAGTCTCTATGCACAAGCTTTAGGAGACTTGGTGTCTTTGTTTTAAGGGGAAAACAGAACTAGCTCCATATTATTTAATAAAACAGCTATAGCAGGGTTCATGAGGAAAGCATTTCTGTTAGTGAATAGAGCTGTCACCTCTTATATTTTTCTAAGAGCATTCAAACATCCAATTTACTGTTTTTCAGAAAGACATTTTCCCCTGTTTCTTATTATTTCCCTATTTTTGTAGCAGTATGCCTTAGTCATCCCTGCAACAAGTGTATTTTTCTTTTCCTCTTACCTCTGTCCACAATTAAAGCACGTCCCAAGGTCCATCACATATCTCCTAAAGACTGATTTCTTTAGGTAAGCATTTCCAGAATGTTCCACATTCTTATATGAGGTCTCTGAACTCTCTTACCAGGTTTGTTTTATAATAATTTTACTCATTTCACAACAGAGCTGCCAGTGCTGTATTGAATTTTTATGAAATGGATAACATGTATGTAATTTACTACTATTACACTTGAAAATAAAAATTATATATAATTTTTAGGTATCCCATCTTAAACTGTTCTGACCTCATTTGAACTCCCCTTTTTGGCTATTCTGGGCCTCTCTTATCTAATTTTTACTTCTGGCCACTCTTGCTCTTGCTTTCTGACAACACACATGGGTGGCCTTGCACAAACTGATAACTGTGGCAATTTCTCAGCACACTATTCACTAATAAAAGATGTTATTTTCAGAATTAGGCAGGCATGTGTCATACTTGCTGGCTGGCTGAAGATGAGAGGTCGAGCTGGGGCTTCCTGGGAGCCTGCAGTCGTATGAGCCATTGGACTTTACAGCTCCCAGGTTGCCGATGCATTGTTTTACCAGCAACTAGGTTAAGTAATTAGAGTCTTTCAGAGAAAGGAAGTCTTGTTTTAAGTGTTTGTAAGCTTTTAGTTTTTTAAGATAATCTATTCTTAATTTTTCTCTTTAGCTTGCTATTAGGTTCTCATTTATTTGCTAGCCTATGTTTTGTTATTTTTGTGTTACAATGAGCCGAGGAGTGTAGGCTGCTTCATTCAGAATGGGAGCCCTGCAAAGGGTTAACCAGCAGAGAATTACAAATGAACTATCAGGAAAGTTGATTATTAATCCAGCAAGAGAGAAAATATCCTTCCAGTTAGCAAGAATTAGTACCTGAAGAGCTGATAATATTGTTCGGGCTGTCGGTGTGGAATGGCAAAACCAGGTAAGCTAATCATCTTCTCAAAGGAATAAAATCTTTTCTTTCTGCTTTTCATTATTAGTGAGTTTAGTTTTTAAAATAATCTTTGTTATTTTACTTAAACTATCAGCATGTGAAACAGCATATGTTGATCCTCAGTTTCCTCAAATGAATGAAAGAAATTAAACTTGTGTTTAACTTTGGTAAGAAGAGACATTTCTAAGCCATATTTCTGAGCTACACAATGTATGTAGCTGTGAAATATCATTACAATTCTTTCCTGGTTTGCGGTTAAGGGTGAGAACTGATTACAAAACCCGAGGAGTCCTTTGCAATTACAAGCTAATATATTATGTAAGCCTGTCTTTAGTCTTGCTAGGACATATTGTGGGGGTTTACAGGAACTTTTATGTTGCAGAGCTCTTTCATTCAAGTTATTAGATTTCAGTTTTCTGTAGGAATTTTTTATTTAAGTTTGTTTTGATATTGTGAACACATTTCTGTTTGTTAAAAGTTTTTGGTTTTGTTTTTTTTTTTGGTGGGGTTTCAAAAATCTATGATCTGGGGTTAGAAGTAAATGGGTGTTTGGTAAACATACCACTGTATTTGCAAAGAGAAATGCAAATGAAACCATTAGGTTAGCTGAATACAAATCTTATAATTTTGGTAATTTTTTTAAAAAGCTCAAAGCCCTATCTTGGGAAAACCTTCAAATTTGTGCCCCCGATACTAACAAATATGTATGATAAACATTTATGTTTTTCAATGCAGTCTTCACTATTTAGCTTATTGTAGGAGTTGTGTAAAAGCGTTTAGATGATAGTCTAGTACTGTGGAAACTAGAAAGTCTGTGTTCAGCATTTGATAACTTTTCCTAGTTGTGTGCTGTTACTTCAATTAGTAGCACTTAAAAATTCCTGATTTGCTTGTAGAATGAAATTCAGTATGTACACGATGTGACTACAGTATCTGTCTTGGTGAAAGAGAGTCCAGATTTTAGCCTGTCATGTATGAAATAGCCTGAAAGCTGTCGGAAAGGGATTGTGGCGATACAACAAGGAAAACACGGATAAAACCTGAAAGTATTCCAAATTTAAAGGCTGAGCCCCTGTAGCAGTGTCGTTCTATGGGGTAACTTTTCATGAGCCTTAGAGAAAGGAAGAAGAGACCTTTTAATTTTGGGAGTGGGAATAAGATATGGCCTCGGGCAAAGGAGAAAGAGAAAGGAAGAAGAGGCAGTGGGGAAAGTGAAAGGGAGAAGTGGCGTTTGCCTGACAGCGTCATTGTATCGCGTGTGACTTTGGCCTCCTCGAGCACAGGGACAGCTGGTGGCCAAGTCCTCTGAAGGGCGTCTCACCACATTAGAGCAAACTAAAGTCCTAGAATTTGCTGATGACGGAGCTGTCAGGGCAACAAATACCAGGGCATTTTGGGAGCCATGCTAAATATTCAGGTATACGTAGAGGCAAATAACTTCTGGAAGCACATTTCAGCTGAGTATTTTAAGGAAGAACGGGGACAACATAAATAAGCTGCATTTTCCGAGTTTGATCACCGGCATCTAGGAAATATATAAAGAGCAAGAAACCCAATGATGAAAAAATTATCACACAGGAAATGATATACATAGAAAAAACGAGATTGTAATTAGTGGAGGAAAGTAAGAAACTGATTAGAGAAATGAAATTTCCCAGATGTTTAAGGAAAAAATGAAAGTTAAATTAGATAAGCTCTTTTAACTAGTATTGGAGAGGAACGCTTCCTTCAGAATGGGAGAGCTGAACTTAAAATTAGAAAAGAGCTGGCAACTTGAGTTTAGCTCAACTGTTTTCCTGCACGAGTGACTCTTAGGAATGCTCTGCTTGGAACATCATCAGGAACAACTAGTATAAAGCTGTTGGGGAAAAAGTAAAACACAAAATGAAACTCTTTGTATGCTTGTTTGGAATGATTTAGGTGATTATATTACTTATGTGTGTGCTAACCCACAAATTAGACAAATTGGTTGGATTTTGAAGTAGTACTTCAGCATTTATTGTATTTCATGTATATATGTAGTTGGCACTTGAGCTCTAGCACTGTACTGGTTCAACTGGTTCATTTTAAAATTAATTGTAAGCATTAGCTTATTGACAGAATCCTAAATCATCAAACACTACCTGCAAATGAACAGAAACATTCTTGATCCCCCTCAGCTATAAACCAGCGTAAATTAGCTGTTATTTAATTATTATTTTTTATATCAACTGGGATAAAAGTAATGTTCTTAAGCAAAAGATAGAAACAAAAGATATCAAGAAGAAACTCTGGGGTTTTTGTGTCCATTCCAATGACTTGTTTCAACAACACAATAGTGTAATCTGGGAAAAATGTCCCCCTACAAGGCAGTTTAGCTGGCACCACTGCTTTTGTGCCAGCTCCTGTTCTCAGTTGTGTATTACAGGAAAAAAAAAAAGGAGAAAAAAAAACCAACCAAAAAAGTTAGACGTGTCTGGAATAGGTTGATAAGAACATCATCTGATTTACTGGAACTAGTTTGACTGAGCAGGGTGTTCATGTTAAGTAAAATTGTATTTTCTTCAACGCAGACTGTGTAGATCCCAACCTGTTTAAGGCTTAATGTCAAGGAGAGATGAAGCTCCAGAGGTCTCTGACTAACTAGACACACATCTGGAAACACAGCTGCACTCAGGGAAGGCTGCAGAAGCAGTTAGCCTGCAGCAAGCAAGCTGTTCTTGTCACTACATGGTCCGTGCAGTAAGATGAGATGGTGAAGAGGGTGGAGCATAAATATCTATATGTTGCCTGATTCTCTACTTTATAAAAACCTGATAGTAGCCAGGAAGAAGCTTGTCTACACAAACAGATGGCCAAAGCAAAGTTTGGGCCAGGTTATTTTTGTTTCTTGGACCACACCTTGTCTGTGGTGAGTGCTGGAGAGAGAATGTGTTTCAGGTCATTAGGAGCTCAGTGAAGCTATATGGATAACACTGAGGTGTTTTATAAGATTCAGTGTAAAGCCGCACAGTTCAAAGAAGCTCATGTCTTATTAGCTATGGCTAAGGTCAGTTATCCACACAATGAGGGAGAAAGTCTTTCACAAACAAGTAGATAAGTATGGTGCAGGTGGTGCTTAGCCTTGCTTCAGGCTGTGATGTTACCAAAAGAGCTCAAGAACAACTCCAGCTTTTTCAGAGTCCTGATGGAGCATTAGCAGCATAGAGGGGTCAGACATAAAATTATGTAAAAGTTGTGTCATGGAAAAAGGATAAATTCAGGGCATTTTCGTGGCTTTGCATACAGGTGTCTGTCTCTAGAAGATATTAAAGAGAGAATGTAGAATCACAGAACTCTCCTTCTAGAAGAAAATAAATTGTGAAATGCTAGGGCTGAAAAAACAAATTGAACTTACCTAACCTAAATATCAGGACAAAACAGGCCTAGTATCTTGTGGGTTTTGCTTTCTGCAAACTCTGTTATGTTCCATGTGTCTCAAAAAAGCTGCTTAGATATATAGGTGTTTATTAGCCCTTGATCCATGTCTGATAAGAGAGAAAAATCATATAAGACTTCATTTTGCCTTTGGGGCTATAATTTTTGCTGTCTTTTGGAAAATAATTATATTTTAAACAGCTGCAAAAAGAGAGGAGCTTAAAGAGTTAATTGAATCACATGCTGCTAAAGGAAAACATTTTCTTTCCTTTTTTTTTCCTCATCTGAAGTAGGAGTTACATGTGTTCCTTATTACACCCAACGTAGTCCAGTAGTTTTTTAAAAAGACATACTCATGAAGCAGTGTATTCTCAAAGACACATTATTTTCAGCTACTAAATCCTGGAGCAATCCAACACGTGTCAGTTTTCACCTTCTGACTAGAGTTCTGTGGCTGTAGTGGATGATAGCACATAACATACATAGATCTGTAAAATGTAATCCTCTGCCTGTCCTTACTACACAGGTTTTGGATGCATTTTTATAGATGCCAGAGAAAATCTGCTGGCATTTCTTTCCAAGTCCAAATCAGTGTTGGCGTAGTTATTAATTATTCTGTGATCCTTAGGCCAAATATTTTAACGGTAGTAAAAAAACACACAAAAATGAGCAACCAAGACAAAACCCACAGCAAATTTACTTTAACTGTAATCACCAAAGTTTGTGGGAGCCAAAGGACAGCAGAGTGAGTGTTTTCCCACAAATGTGTCTCTTTGCAAACCTTTCTGATGAGGTTGTGATGTGCAGGTGTTCAATGTTGGAGGCAAACAGGGGTGTTCAGAACAAAGTGGAGATTTTTCAGGGCACTTTCTGCTTCAGTAGGTCAAGCAAGCAAACTCCGTGGTGCTGGGAGAAGGCCAAAGCTGTGTGCTTCAGCTGCACATCCTTTTGGCCTTTCTGCCTCTGAACAGCAATGGATAAAGTAAAAAATATGTAACAGTTTGTGTGCTGTCTGATAGCTTATGCTCATGTGCAAGTTTCCTGGCATTTTACATGTGTTTAAACCTCAGGGAGCATTGCAGTAGCCAGATCCTAATTGTTTATGCTCTTTTTCTTTCAAAGCAAAATTTTCATCAGGACTGTGCTTGTCTAGTTTCAATTTAAAGAATTGTTCTGCCTCCATATTAACTTGGATTTTAAAAAGCCACGTGTACAAGCATACACCCCACTTTTTGCACAAAAAATGTGAGCTAAATATCAAATGTCCTTGTTCTTGCTTTACCAGGGTAGGCTTTTAGCATTTATTGAGGTAATTTATATGGTTTACTAGTGTTTATACTGAATCTCTCGTCTGTGATTTTCCAATCAACTGCTTTTCCTTTGAAAAAGTGATTTTTAGGACGCTGTTGGTTCATCCTTCTACTTTTCCCATCAGCTGAAGTCTGTTTAACACTATCACCACCTTAGAGAGCACAGTGCTGAGGGAAAACAAAGTAGCTGCTGGTGACCCCGTGACAACTGTCTGGTAAACCTGATTACTAACCCTAGAGCGTTGTTTAATCTAAAGGCCAAATAAAACCCTGCAGGAGAGAAACATTGTTTTGTTCTAAATGCCTATTAGGAAGGGAGCTGCTGTGTTATAAGCAGCAGAATAATAAGCCTCCCTGGCTTGTCGGGGTTCAGATCTAGGCATTCAGTGCATACTTGCCTGGACTTCCTATTGCAAAGAAAAGAGCTCAGTTTTGGAATTGATGTCGAAGTCAACTAAAACAATAATCAGTAATAGCAGCTTTGTGTTTCAGGGAGGATCAGAGTCTGCTTTGAGCTGTACTGATATAGTTCTAAAGATAGTATATGGACTTCATTAGGGTTATTCTCTTCTGCACCCTACAGCTGTGACATGGAATGCAGAGTTACTGGGTCCTCTGTCTCCTGCTATCTGCTTTTAGCTGTTTTGTTTTCTTTTTCTTTTGCTTTCTTTTCTTTCAAAGAATGTAATGAATAAAAGTGACTACTTCATCTACTGGTATCACTAATAATTTCTGCATTGTATGAGAAGTGTCACTTTCTCATTTTCCTAAAACTGAAGTTTTCAGTTTTCAAATTAGAAAGAAAGCTGGGTGTCAGCAAATAAATTATTGAGCCTATTTATAAAAATGGGGTTTTTTCCCCTCTCATACCATTCATTATCCTTTAAGGGCATAATCAACACACCTTAGGTCACAGATGATCATATAAGTTGTGGAAATTTTAATTCATCAGGAGTGATCTGATTTTACTTCCTTAGCTCCAGCAGTGAAGCAACCATTTTAGTATAAAAAATGTGCCAGTATGGTAAAATACCTCTTCAAAAATTATTAGAACTACACAAAATGGGCTGACTGATACCAACCAAATCTAGGGACTCAATCATACAGTGGCAATTGAAAGAAAAAATATTTGTTGTTAAAAAAATATTGTTTTGTGAATCTGTAGTATTGTTTTTAGAACCAGAGTGGGAAGAGATCCCTGCTTTAGAAAATTTGTGAGCAAGCAGTGTATCAATTACTGTAGTTCTCACTACTAACAATTAGCATAGTGAATTCCATCCATATTATGTATAGGCGTGTCAGTCTAAACAACATATAATTATATGCAGGCTAGAGAACTTTTACCTCCATATTTATGTTTCTGTGTACATAAGAATGCACACAAATACATACACACATGGATACAAGTCCATTTCATCCATTATTTACATGTATTTTACCTATGAAAATACAGAGGTGAACATATTTGTGCATCTAATGGTCATTGAATGTACATGCACACAGTAATACCCTATGTGATTTTTATAATGATATTTGGCACAAAGCTTCACACTGCCTTAAAAATGCTGTCTGTCTTCCATATAATTCTACTTTCAGAGATGACAATCTATAATTTAGAGAACTAATACTCTATCAGCAAAAATTGTTGAGAATTACTTGATAATAGCAGGAGTATTTGAGAGTGCTGATGATTCTTCCAGGCCATTGGTAGCAGTTTTATTTGTGTAATGCATGGGTCAGTTCTAGCGTGGCAATGGGCCTGTGGCCATCCCTGTGTTCTACCTTGCACTTGCAGGATTTCTATTATTAAACAAATAGACAATTGGCCATTGTGCATGTTTAATTATTAGCTAAGATATTATTAAAGTTGTGCTTAGGGATTATAGAGATACTATCAATATTTTATGCCAATTTAAAAAAAAATACTGTTAATCTTTTTTTTTTAAAGAAAGATTTCAGGAGAAAAATCTTTAAAAAGTACCTTTCAGTAATATCTGTAGTAGTCTTTTGAGGGCTTTTGTCTCCTAATTGATGTAGTTGTCTGGAACAATTCCTTTTCTCATTGTTTCTGTTCTGTATTTGTTATTCTGTCTTCTGCAGAATACCACCATCTTCTAATATGATATTGTGAAACCTGAAAATTAACCTAAGCAAAATAGCTTTCAGATGCTTAATTAGATTTTTTGTGTTTGCTGGAAAATAGAGGTTTTTAATAGCTTTGTTTCTTACAAGATTAAGAAAGTATTAATTCTGTTTTCTAATATTCATCCCGCTTTGCTGATCAGACTCTTTAATTACAAGAAGTGTTTATCACTTTTCTGTCCCATAAAAGATAATAAGGTACACGTACTTTACAGCTTGAACCCATATGAAATGTTCTCTTTCATCCTTGAAGTCAGTGGACAAGTGATTAACCCCAAAAGTTGCACCAATATTTTTAATAACGTTACCACTGATGGCTTTATTTTAATGATAAGATAATTTAGGGATTTTTTACGTATAGTTTAAGAAAGCACTGGTTCTCATTATATGATACAGAGTTTTTGTGGAATTGCTGGGATTTGTGTGTGATTGGTAGAGATTTGCTATTGGCCTGAGAGTATCAATATTGAACTACTGTACCTTTGTGTTCATTGGAGACCTGAGAATCACGGACTAGTAATAAGGTGCCAAAACCAAGTGGGCTTCGTTCCATTTTGGTTTCAACAAAATATATATATATCCACCTAAAAACTTTTTTGAAAACTGTCAGTCATTTAATCTTCCTACCCTGTGATTGTGGACTCACTGGTAATGTTTTGCTGGCTTTACCATTTTAGTTTGCAAATAATCTTTCCTTTTTTTCTCTTCAGTTCCATTTAAAACCATTGTCATGGCTGAAGACACAAGTCTCAAGTCCATGGAGTTGTATTAATTATTAATTAATTATTAATTTAATTTCATGAAACCTCATAAAGACCATTAAGTTTCATACAGGCACCTGCACTTTGCTTATAACTTAGACATCAGATCACAAGGTCAGGCATGTAATTTTCATAATTTAGAAATAATGCTGGATCAAGACTTTTAATACATTGTTTTTTTGCCTTATGGCTTTGGATAGTGCCAATTTTTCTCTCTATTACAAACATGGCATAGCTACCCAACCTTTGTTATCCTATTACTCTGGTTTATAGGTTGATAACCATTCTGTGAGCTATGAGGTGTGGACCTGCCCCTGCTGCATTCCCTGAACTAAAGAGAAAAAGAAAAACAAGAAAGAAAGGAGAAAAAAAAAAACCCTCCACTAACCATTAAATTGTAGGGTGATCTGGAGATAAAAGCAGAATCTCTTTTTTGCTTTTCAAATATTTGCTTGGCCTTCAAAAGGTATTTGCCTTTTGTGTTTACATTGGATTTATTTTTTTGGCCTACATGCAGAAAGAGAATGATACATTAAAGAATAATGGACAATAGTGAGGAAAATGCTCTCAGTTTTCACATCTAGCCTGCATTTTCTACTTTAGGTTTATTTTTTTAATCTTGTCTACTTCTATTTAAATAGAAACTGCTGAGTATTGTAAAGGGTTGTAAATGTGAAAGTATCAGATGAAGTACAGTACAAGAAGATTATCTACAGGTTGGCAGGCAGTAATGAGAGCTGGCAAAGGGCCATTTTCTTCTATGAACCTTTGGGACCTCAAGTTATTCCTGTGTGTGGCAGAACAATGTAAGGCTTCAAAAGCCAGTGATCTGTCACTTGCAGGAGTGCTTTCTGCTGTTCCTGAGAGAGACAGGTGAGGTTTGTCTCTGTAAAGTTGTATAAATCTTCACCAAGGCAAAAGGGAAGATGCTTTGCCTGAGAGTTGATGTCTGTGTCATATCATCTTCAATTCTTTCCCTCTGGATGGCATTAGAGCTTCCTTGGAACCTGCATTATCCCTTGTGGATTTACTTTCATTGAAAGAGCAGAGTTTAGGCCAGTTTGTATAAAAATATACTGTAGTTTAAAATCCCACACTCAAGGGAAGCACCACTTTGTGAACAATTGCCTGTTCCAAGTTTATCTTTTTTGATGCTCAAGTCAGTCCCTTTGTCGTTTTACACATAACTACTGCATCATCAAAAGCTTGTGATTTTGTTAGAACGAAGTCATGAGATGGAGATGTTTCCCATACCTTCTTACTGTAATATTTAGTATTTTTGATGCTACTAACTTAAAAACAAACATGACCCAATGATTTATTTGAAGCATCTTGATTAACGTGCTTTGAAAACAGGGGCATTTATAATAGATAAAAATATATTTCACCTCATGTATGTCATAAAGCTCTTAGTATGTTACAGTTTGTGAAAATTACAGTCAGTTAATAATGTGTCAGCTCCCCACTGTGTGCTTGGTAGGATACTGAATGGGTGTTACAAGATTTATTTGCTGGATTTTGCAGGTTTTCTGTAGCGTGTCAGATGCCTTGCTGATTGCTTGGTGAAGCCTAGAGCATGAGCTCCCTCCTGCAATGTTTACTTTAAGTCAATCTACATTTGCTTAAAGGTATGACAGGATTGAAATCAGATCACCTCCTTGGAACTTTCTGAAAAGCCTGGATACTCTTTAGTGAGACTATTGTGTGTAGTTTAGATGCACACTTGTGTGGGAATCACAGTTTACTTCATAGTTCTTAGAATTACAGGGAATGGATTGGTAGTAAAACGTGTATTGTAGTGTTGCTAAAGTGATAATAATATTGCAAATAATTTCTATACTTCTCTTGATTTTGAAGGGTGGATAGGGAGTTACTTCTTTATTGACTATGTTCATGATGTGATTACAAGGATTCTCTCTCCTTTTAAAGCTTTCCTTTTTATGTATTTCCTTGATCTGTTCATGTCTTCTTTCATTTATAGAGAGAATTTCTTGGCCTTGTTGATACAGTGTTATTTTACACCTAAAATCTTAGAAAGTGGGAATGCTCAGTTAAGATTTGAATTCTATTATCTTTCTGGTGTTTTTTTTTTTTTTTTTTTCTTGCTAGGAATACATTGGAGCATTTCTGTTTAAATGTTTCCATTCAAGTCCTGCAGTGTGGACAGCCTTCAAGTTTAGTTAGAAGGTGCAGAAATACCTGTTTTCAAAAAATATAAAATCCTGAAGACAATTGTTGTCTGGGATTAAAATCATAGGATGACAGGCAAGAATAGGTAGTGTCTGCGGTGTTCCATTGAACTGCCATATAGAATGTTATATCAGGATAACATGATGGGTAAATTTCTTTGTGACTTCGAGAGCATCAAGCACCAACTTGTATGGCAATTGGCTTTAATAGGCAAAAAAAATCAAAGGGAGTTTAGAAAAAGAGAAATTGTGTGAGCTGATTTAGGATTTGAGGCTCTTGTCTGATGCTAATAAAGTTTTCTGATGTCATTCTTTTTGTAGCTATAATGTACACTACAGAAATAATTTGTATAATGTGTGCTTGCGTGTTCTATCTTGAATGAGGTATATGTTTATAATTTCTGGCTTTCAGATTTAAATCTGTGAACACAGCAAGAGCTCAATGAGTTCTGATAATAATAGTCCTATAATGCAGAGATCCTGAGAACTTCCTTGCAAATCGAAGGAGTCATTCATTTCACAAAACTGGTAGAGAAAGAAACTTGCCAGAGTTGCAAAGAATCATTTCTGCAAGGGTCACAGGGAGTAGATTAGACCATAATCAAAATATTTTTGGGACATCTTACGATTTTGAGAGAGGTAGTTGAAAAGGAGCTTTGAGAATAGGTGTTTTGAGAAGTATATTTCAGATCTACCACTTTGACCATGTTTCTGTCTCATGTGCCCTAAATCCATGCATATTAAGAAATATAGGCTTTAATTCCATGTCTGGTTTCTACTGAGACCATATATCAGGAGACTAAGGCTCTTTTCCAGGTAATTATTGGGGGAGTTATAACCCTTTTCTTTCTGTTTCTCTTTCCCATTTTGTGTGTAACTATGTATGCAAAGTAGCAGCAGTAGAAATTTCTAGAATTAATATGGAACAAAAATTTATGTTTTAAACTTTGTTGTCTTTTTCTTTGCAACTTCTCCAAACTTTCTTCTTCATTTAAAATTTACCTTTCTTCCTTGCCTTGTAAAAACATATTTATTTTGTGTTGGTTTATTTGGAAATAGAGCACTGTGGGCAGAGTTTATGGAGATATCATATGGAGTGTTTTTTTGCATGCAGAATTAAATGGTCATTTTCTTTCTGTTTTGTACTTTCCCCTTTTTTTATATAATTAGTTGTAATGGCATTTCATTGTGGAAGGTGTTTTCCACAAACAGGCTAGGCTGGCACCCTGCTGAGGCACCTTCAGTGGGCCCTGTGGTTTTTCAGAGAGTGTTATGAGCTGATAGCATATTTCTATCTTTCTAGCCCAAAACTTGGAATGTTTGAAATACTAAGTTTGCATCTGGTTGTTTCCATGAAGTTTCTAGCAAATCTAGAGGGGGCATTCCCAAAATCTTCTCATAGTATATTGCCATGCTGGAACAATTCCTGTTCAACCTTTCAGTTGGTCTGGTGACAGGTGACAACTTTCTGGTAGGTGCTGGGCAGACACTTGGTCCATCAGGCACCTTAATCTGTCTTTCACTTGCTTAAGCTTAACCTGGTCTCTGGGTTTGTTTTAAAGCGCCTCCATCCCTCCTTTCCTTCCCATGCCCCAAAACCCAATGCCTGGTAAAGGCACCTGGGAGAGCCCCAGGCATCTGTTGACCCTGTTATTAACCATTCAGAAGGAGGATGAGTGAGTGGGAAGCACTCCACAGCCTTGGGTCCCCTTTAGGGAGATCTGGTGCCAAGGCTGTTAGAGCTCGTGCTGACTGCAGTGGGAAGCAGGGGGAAGTGAGCACCCATTCCCACTGGTGATCCACGAGGTCTGCCTAGTAAAGCTGCACCTTAAAATATCTTGAGTGAAATCCTGATTCTGCTGAAGTTGCTGGGTACTTAGGCATTAATTTTATATCAGCAAGGATTTCACCAGTATTTTTATTTTGCAGCTGTAGAGGGGGGGAAGCCTGAACCAAGATGAATGTGACTTCACGTTGTGAAATAGATTCTCTGCTAGTTTCATCCTTGCCTTCCTCCCATCTGAATAACTGTAAATGATGTTCTCTGTTAATAAGTGTGTACTTTGTCTAAATTGCATTTATTTTTCTTTTGACATATATACCATTTTACTATTAATCATCCCCTTCTGCTCTTTACTGTACAAAGACACTGTTGTGCTGATGGAACATATTTAATCTTTGGTATGTTGTATTTTATTTCTATTGTTGCTTTCCCATTTCTTTATGGAAAATCTTTCTTTATTGACTCTTAAATCATGGGTTAAGCCCTTATTGAAAACACGTTCTGTATGTACTTCTTGTGAGTGAAAGAAGTTCTTTTGAGGTTATAGGCTAGGCTTATACAAATACTTCACTATACAGTAAAAATTCAGAGGTCTCCTGTATGTTATCTAAAGCTAGAAATATACCCATTTACTCAGCAGCACATCATAAAAGAGATGCATACTATGTTCATGTCTGTCAGTGCCTTAAGTCATCACTCTACAGCCTTTTTTAAATTCTCTTTTTATTGAAACCAAGAAACAAAGCAAAGACCAAAAAAAAGCAAAACCAACATCAATTACATGTCAACATGACATCAAACAGCATAATATATCAGAAAAATAAATGTATGATCTGGTGACTCAATGATTTCTGTCCATGTTGCAGTTACAGTGAGGTAAAGAAAAGTCAAATAGCTGCACATATATATTGGGAAAAATGTCCAATATAAAATTGGCCATCGTGACAGCATCAGAAAGCTCTCAGCTGAGATTACTTGGAAATAAATAACACACAGAAGAGGAAGAGAGGTTCCGACAGTCTTGCTCTTATATACATTTAGAGCTTTGTGCAATGAGCATTGTGCAGGTATAAATCTTTGTATAAAAACATTACTTTAAGGATGGAGATAGTCTGCTTGCTGATGCTAGGTCCAGGTTTGTAGTTGGATGTGTAGTACAGCTGCATGCAGAGTGATGCAAAAATGCAAAGAGGAAAAAAAATTTCTGAAAATAAATGTGACTATCTGGTGAAACTATTAAAATGGATACTGACTCCAAGCCTATTTGTGTATTTGCTGAAAGACATATGAAAAAGCCTCTTTGTATAAGTGCTAAACACATGAAAACCACTGAGAATCGGTTAAGCCCCTAAAATAATAATCTGGGAATTCCATTCATTATTATAGCAAAGGGCATCATAACTTTATGGTAAGTAGGGAAGGGTAGGAGAGAGGTGAGACTGTGGGGGTGGGAACTAGAGAAAGAAAACCCAGAAAGATCCAGAATCAAACACGGCCTCTGTTATTTGAATTTGTTTTTCGTTTTCAATGGAGTGATAACTGGAACAGCTCAGCCTGAACTGCCTGACTTGACACTCCCCGTTCTAAGGAACTTGGATGTGTTTCACAGCTTACATCTGGACAACAGGGCACAGGGAAAAAAAGGCTCAAGGATGGATCACATTCTCTTTGCACAATTAGGGCTTGAATGCAACATATAATAAATGTATGGATGAAGAAAGATATGTACGCATATGTGTGTACATTTATGTATCTACACACACGTGTTCATGTGTGTATAAATCCAGATTCACAAGGGACTTCTCATTTTGTTCTTAGGCTCAGTTCACAGATCTGTGTTCTGTCTCTTCAGAGTCAAAAGAAGTTATATTCTGGAATTTATTTATCTCTCTCTCTCTCTTTTTTTTTTTTTTTTTTTTTTTTTTTTTTTTTTTTTTTTTCCCCAAGCTGACTATTTATTCAGCGCTATCTGAGATCTCTTTTTGTTAATCTTATTACAAGTACAGCTATAGGCCTCAAAGGAGGTGATAAGTGACCCATTGGACCTGGAATTGGTGCTTTCTGTGAGAGCAGGGAATACGTAATGAACTCCTTATCTTATCTTTTAGATCAGCGATAACTTCAGTGAGACCACTTGGTCAATATTGTACATCTCACTCTACGGTCTCCCCAAAGCAGTGACAAAATTGTGCCCAGTGTATGCAGATTGGCCTCTATGGATGGCAGAGCACAGTGCGGCACAGAGCCTGTGGGGAGAAGCAGCTCCTGCGGGGAAAATAGCAGTACATGGAAACCTCAAAGGAAATTTAAGAAGGGATGGTGTGAGTGTGCGCGTGTGTGCGTTGAAGTCTGAAGTCACAGAACTATGAGGGCTATGTGGAACATTTCCTGGAGCTTACAGCTCATAAACATGGCAGGATCGCCAACCCTGCAGTGTCCATCCCTTCCCTCTGGGGCCCTGCCAGTGCCCCTGTGCCCTGTGTCAGGTGCTGCATCCCAGCCCCAGGGTGGGAGCTCCTCAGGGCATCCTCCTGCTGCTGCTCTAGCACTCCCACCCCATGTTCTCGTCAGCTGAGGAAGGACTTTTCAGTCTCCCTCTACACTGTCCCCCAGGTGTCTGGATGTCAATGTCCAGAGGACAAGGATAACTCCATTTCTGCTGTTCCATTTTGTCCTTGCTGTTTCAGGTTGCTAAAGGCAGGGAGTGTAAACTGTCTTAGTCTTTTATTTGTACGCTCATTTGTTTAGAGTGAGCTAACAGTAAACCACTGTCATATCCCAGAATTTATTAAAATAGCATGTATAGAATACAACTGCATCTAACAACCAATTCCTTTGTTTCCCTGCTCTATTATGATTTCATAGTAAAATTTATTTTTCAAAATTGGGCTTGTTCCATTCTCTTACACAGAAAATCCCCACTGACACTGAAACACTTTGGTATATGATATGTCCCATCTAAAAACCTTTACAGGCAGCTGGCATCTCCTCATTTGCCTCTTCTAGACATAGATAAGTCCCTTTCTGTAGTCAGCACAAGTGAAATTCAGCTTTTTCTGGAGCAGATTGGAGCACTGATGTATAGACATTGCTCCAAAGGAATGAATAGAATCAGCATCACAACCTGTAAGGACCGACCCATCCTGGAGTAGAGAGAGAACTTCAAACTTTACCACTTCCTTCCAAACTACTCCAAAACCTCTTTAGTGTGAAAG